>NC_047132.1:15603960-15958713 GCF_009829125.3 Periophthalmus magnuspinnatus
TTTGGTTCAGTAATTTGTGAATGTGATTCTTCAATAGAGGCCTGGGAGAACAGGGCACTGCTGGAGATAAATATAGCTTTCCATGGTTAAGTTTATAGCTTTTGTGAAGTGATCTCAGACAACACTAAGATAACACTTCCTACAATCTGTGTGTGTTTGTCTATGGAAAACAAATGTTACACCAATCATATACACATCTGGTAAAGTGTCTTGCCCAAGGACACAGCAATAGCATAAATTATTGATCATATTTACAAAATACTGAACCTTCATTGAGTTAGTTGTGGTCTCTTGAAATGTGTCTGTGAGCAGTAGCTGAAAATGCTGCATTCTCTGGTATATAACGTTGTAATTGGACTGAACAATACTTTTGGAAGTTTATTTAACAGAGATTTTGATTATTATATTTGGATAGCCATTAAATTTGCGATAAATGGTTAAAATCAAGCTTCAGTTCACAATGTATGGAACAGGGAGCTTAATAATCATAATAATAATGTGGGATAATATCTGCTTAGCATTGACAAAAAAAAAAAAAAAAAGCAGCTTCTGTTACTTGTTAATTGTGATAATTTAAAATACAGTTTACATTTCTATTGCTAGAGTAACCAAAGCCACAAGGGGGCATCAGGAAAACAAATAATTCCCTTAGTTTACTCTTGTGAGATAAGGCTTATGACAGAGAACTACCTCATAAATGTTAGCTTGGTCAGTGCTAGTCAGTGCTATGATTCCCCTTTTAGCACAGTACAGTATTTGCAGCTACCACATACAGCCTTGCTCCAAGTATTAAATGTGCACTATGCAACTTTTCTGTTCGGTCTCCATGGATATGTTACTGCTTTGACTTGAATGTTCCACAGTATGACATTAAGCTGTTCACGGAGGCAAACAGGTGACAGGTGGAGTGGCACCACTGCACAGTGAGAATGCATGCTGTCCAGGGTGTTAATTCCACTACACACCTGTAATTGAATAACTCCAAGATACACAGGTTTAATGCCATACTGTGGAACATTACAGGCAAAGCAAATAACACCTCCATGACAAGAGGTCTCAGAACCCCATGTCTAATTAAGTTACACATGGCACCTTTAAAAATCTAAATAACTGAAACAAAACATGGTTAACATAAACATCAGCTAAAATAATTACAGTAACTTCTTTATAAACTTGTACAAGAACAAAATATGTTCCTTAAAAAAGCTACTATGAATGGATAACATGTACAAACTCCCATAGACGAGAGTTGAAGAGGCAGGGTTCGTTGTAAATTCGGTCTGTTTTTGCCCAGTGGCTTGAGTAATAACAGTATTTTCATCTATATAGTGTGTGTATACGTATTTTACATTGTCCTCCAAATGTCCAGCACTTTCTCCATGAGTGCCCTGAAGAGGATTTTTGTACCGTCCAGAGGTTCAAAGTTACAGTCAAAACACAAGAGAAATACAAAGTACAAATGATAATGAGGCTTATTGGAGGTGGAGTACACTGTCAGTAAAGCTTATTATGACTATCAAAAATATTAAAGTGGACTGGAAAATCTGCACAGGCCATCACAATTTGGTCCCATGTAAATGTTGGGTTAAAGGTCACCAATTATGCCATTTGTCATATATTTGGATATATTGGATAGATAGTCCTTTAGCTGGTTTAGAACTGGTTTAATCCTTATTTAGTTCTTCAAGTGGTGGATGTTCCAATACCTATGAGCATTATTGTTATATATATATATATATATATATATATATATATATATATATATATAATCTTTTGTTTCAGCCCCAGCATAGCATAAGGTACATATTTGTCTTTATTTGTGAAAATGTAATGAAAGGGCAAATTAATCTACTTCGTGAAATCATTGTGCAGTCTTTTTAGAGGAATTATGAGTGAACTTTAAAAAAAAAGTTTTTGACTTGAAGGTATCACATAGTAGGTATAGTAGGTATAAAAACAAATCTAAAAACACACATTTAGTTTTTAAACCTTGTTAAGGTTTATATGGCACTATAAGTGAAAACTAAACCTAACAAAGAAGCGTTTGATCACATGATCATTAAAGGTGCCTTTTAAAACATGGAGTAATATTTTGGGATTAATTCAACATTCATTTACCTTTTCGCCCTCGTTTTAATACAATCACCAAATTACTGAATTGTCTTACAGCGATTGCCTTTTGTTCACTGACCCTGTAACGGACATGAAACAGGACTGAGCTATAGCTGCCTTTGGCTTTTCACAATTTCGTCTAAACCCCAGTGGCCTCAAAGTGCTTTAAATCATCTTTGGATGCTTCTAGTTACACCCAGAAAATAGGAATTATTTTATATTCATTTTTAAAAGGGCAAATATTGTGTGGCACATCAAAAAAGATTTAATGGAAGTAAAAAGTGGCCTCCTTCAGACCAAACAGAAAAAGTCCTCCTCTCAGCAGATCAAATGTCGTCTTTATCTATAGAACTAATGAACTATTCCCGCTTCGGATGGTTGGACAGCATTTCAAATTATTCACTTCACTGAATCTTAAGATAGATTTACAGTGTATATACACCATTAACAAAATGAGTGTCACTGATACATAACATACCTTTTATCAAATTTTTACCTGTCCTTGAAATCTAGGAATGTTTAGACTCAACAAATCAGAAAATGTATCTTCTTTATCCATGATGACTTTGCATCATGTAGGAAACTTGAAATTCAAGTTCATCCTTATACAATATTGTTAGTAGCCTGGCCAGCCAGACTTATGTCCTCTATTGAGAGAAGTTAAGGTATAATTAGTTACTTGTATCATAACATTTAGCTCTTTGTGCATAGGGACAGGACAAAGGGATGAGAGACGACATAAAAAATTGTTGATTTTGTTGGGTACATTCAATCTCATTCCACTAAAATGATCTCGTGTCGGGTCTGAAGAAGGCCATGGATTAACTTAAACATGTCTAACATCCAATTAATCCAGCGGTTTACTCAACTCTTACCAGAAAGTGCTTTAGAAATCTGACGCATTACAATATTCAACCTCTCCACTCTCCACAAATCAACAAGCCACCACATTACATTGGTAAAATACTGCTGTTTGTTTTTCAAACCACTTTCATTCGGTTCAAATGGCCTGTTAATGCCAGCTTTAGTACTGTCTGTGCCTGATGTAGATGGCTGTAGGTGCAGGGCCTGCTAAGCGAGCTGCACCCTGGGCCCTACTCTGGATCAGATGAGGGAGATTCGGATAGGGATGCTGCTGGGAGAGTCGGTCCTCTGTGGAGACTGGTGGTTGACGAGGTGCTCCACAACAGTGTGTTTGGACATGTGCTTCATAAGGTAGGTCTCCTGGAACAATACAATTTATAATTGTAATATATTCCATGAAAAATAATAAAAGATATTATTGAACAAATATTATTCTCATATATTATGGCATTATAGTATAGCCTAAGCCCCCCTGACCTCTCTCTAACAGAGAGAGGCCACGTGGAGAGCCAAAGGACAAGCCTTGCTCCAGGAGAAAAATCATGGACAAATCAAAGAAGTTGAGGGTGGACAATAAGGTCCTCAACAAGATGGATCAGGGGAGGAACACAAAGGACCTTTCTGAGAAAACATCTGAGCAAACATCTTGTTACTGAACATACTACAAGTGTTTCTGGATGATCCTCCTAAAAACAAAAAGAGACAGTGGAGGAGACTCAGGACTGCAAAGTGTCTTCAAACAAAAAGGCTCCACCCACTCAGAGCAACAAGAAGCAGAGGAACAGGAAACATCAGGCCTGCACCTCTGGCACCAGGTCATACCATGTGGCTGCCACTGTACTCAATCAACAATTGACAACCACAGTGAGGTGTGAAATGTAACTGCAATGCTACGTCTTTAGGGCTAGAAAAACAATCTAAATTATAGTTTATTAGTGATGCATTTGTCAATATATACTACTGGAAGAAAGAGCTAATTTCAGAAAAACTATCATGTCAGTATATGATACTATGACAGCTAGTGTTTGGTGACAGGGGTATTACGTGTTTTAGCTGATTATTGTAGAAGAAATTATTCAGCTTATTCTGATTAAATAAAGGTCAGTTAAATAAATTAAAATAAAATAACTCCCCTATTTTTACGGGATCACTTAATAGCCAGAAGTTTGTAGTTTGATCCCTGCTATTGGCAATGCATTTTTTTTTGTGTGTGCTAGGATTGTCAAAAGATACTAAAACTAGTTTCTAATCTAGATGAACAAGTATCAATACTGAAAGAAAATCACATAACTAGATCAAATTTGACCTTTCCCGAACAGTTTCATCTTTAGGTTTAGTAGAACTAGTCTAAGACCACGTAGTAACATAACCAAATACGATTACTTTGTGTTGAAAATGACAATATTGTTTACAAAAGAGCTTTTAAAACCATCATTTAGGTATCAAAATCAGTATCAAGTCTATTCTTTATTCTTTCAACGAGTCTGAAATGTTTGTATCGTGACAACACTAGTGTGGGCAAGGCATTTTTATTACAGACATGTGGTAAAGCAGATCTGGGTACAAAATGTAATACTCACTGAGGTGTAGGCGCGGCCACACATGCTGCAGCAGTAGGCCTTGGCGTTCTTTATGGCGTGAGCGGACAGGTGGATCTGCAGCGAGGCTGAGTCCGAGTAGGCACGGTAACAGTTTGGACATTTGTATGGTTTGTCTTTATTGTGCTGCCTCTGGTGAGACTGTGGACAGAGACAGGACAGGTACAGTACAGCAGTATGTTACCACAGACTGTTGTGCGTGCTGGGACTCACCTGGAGGTTGGAGAGCTGAGTGAAGGCCTTTTCACAGCCGGGATGAGCACATTTGTACGGCCGGTCACCAGTGTGGATTCTGAAAGAGATACAATAAAGATTGACCCAATACACAGTGTACAATGTGTTAAATAACATTGGTTTAGAAATAGAAATATAAAAGGACAAAGATACTAGATAATAGCGTTGTCCCAATACCAAAATTTCGAACTCAATTTTGATATTAAGGAATATGCTGAATATTCCATACCGTAATGATAAAACAAAATATATAAATTTTAAAAATACTATTATTAATTTTACCTTCCCATGTGGTGTTAGAATGTTCTTGAGACAAGTATAAAAGGGTTCAGGAACTTTTGTCCTGTTTAATGTGATTGTTTTCAGTACTGCCACTTCAATACTAGTATTGTTCAGTATCAGATTTTTGCTACAACTGATAACCCTACTATAATGCTGATGGACTATTTTATAAAATTCCTAAATAAAGTACTTTTGAAGACTAGTTAAAAAGTTAAGGTTAAGATTAGGTTTAGGAAATAAGGTTATGAAGTTTGTCAAGATTTGATAAAGAATAATAAATCTGGCCTAAGTTAGATCAAAATTTCAATTTTAATCAGCTCAACTTGTCTTCTGTTTTCGAGAGTTACACGTGAAACCAGAAGTTTACATACACTATATAAAAAGATGCATACGCGTTTTTTCCTCACTGTCTGACATGAAATCAGTTTAAACCTTTCCTGTTTTAGGTCAATAAGGATTACCAAAATTATTTCTATTTGTTAAATGCCACAATAATGAGAGAATTATTCATTATTTTCAGATGTTTACATACAGGAAGATTACTATGCATTTATACAATGTGGGGAAACCCAGATGATGATGTCATGTCTTTGGAAGCTTCTGATGTGTTTAATTAACTCAGATGTTGTCAATAAACCTATCTGTGGTTGTCTTTGAAGACACGTGAAACACACTGCTTCTTTGTGTTCATGGGAAAGTCAAAAGAAATCAGCCAAGATACCAAGAAGAGATTTGTGGACTTGCACAAATCTGGTTTATCCTTGGGTGAAATTTCCAGATGCCTGAAGGTGCCACATTCATCTGTTCAAACAATTATATACAAGTATATACACCATGGGAATGTCCAGCCATCATACCACTCAGGAAGGAGATGGGTTTTGAGTTCCAGAGATGAACATGTTTTGGTCAAAATGCCTATCAACTCAAGAACAAAAGCACAAGACCTTGTGAAGATGCTGGCTGAATCTAGTAAAAGTGTGTGTATAATCCCTCAGTCATCTAGGTATGATCCATAGTAAATGCCAAAGTTAAATCTGTCAACTGGACAAAAAATTGTAGGAGTGAAGACGTTTTGCTGCTCATCCAAGCTGATTCTTCAGTTCTGTTCAGATTACTGGTGCACACGGCCTTATATCTATCTGAAGGGAGGAGCTAACTACACTGAAACTGAAAACAGCTTTTGTTTACAGTTTCTGTTTGTAGGCTAGGTCTATTGAGCTACACTAAGTGTGCACTGTGCCTGAGAAATACTCATACAACATATTCATACAACTCTTAATGGGAGCTTGCACACCTATTGGCATCCTTGCTCACTCTATTGTTCTTTTTGTCTCCTTTGTTTGCTGTGGGTCTGAGGATGGAGTTACAGATGGGGGACCCCCATTCCTGTTCAAGGAAGGATTGTCTTTCCTAGCAAAATCTGCCTCTTTAACTCACCTCAAACCATTTCTTTCTTCTTAGATCTGTACTTCACTATCTTCAAAGGCCTGGTTCGTGGCTTTGAGATGGAGATGTACGACAGACTGGGGTCCGGAGGAGCTCTCGCAACAGTGGTGGTACATTCTCTTATGGAGTGGCTGAAACTCAGCAAAAGCTGTTTCCAGTTTAGTTAGTGTAGTTAGCTCCTCCCTTCAAACAGATATAAGGCAGTGTCCACCAGCAATCTGACCAGAACTGAAGAAGCAGCTTGGATGAGCAGCGAAACGTCTTCACTCCTACAACTTTTTGTTCAGTTGACAGGAAGAAGGCATTACTCCAAAAGAAAAATAGTCAGATTACAATTTGCAAATGCACAAAGGGACAAAGACCTGAAGAACTGGCCATAATGAGCATTGTTACATTTGGAGAGGGAAGCTAGTAAGCCTGACAACACCATCCCAACTATGAAATACAAGGGCTTCAGCAACAACTCTACAAACAACAAAAAGGCACAGCAATGAGCACCAAAAAGACAATTTTGTACAATTTCTATACATCCAAGTAGCACTCCTGTCTCTAACTTTTTGCAGAGTTTTAAGGAAACCCTGAGACCCTCCTTTGCTGGAGTAGCTCCGTTCAGTGAATGTTGGAATCACTCTCCCTTCACATAAAATGGCTACTGCTTACTGCTCCAGCTCAAATGAAGTTTCAGACACTTTGCTTGCAGGATACTAAAAAGCTTTTTTCTGGACAAGAAAAAAGCTTCTGAAAAAAATCTGAAGCTACACCTACATATGATGACACTGTCAGATTATTGGTGAGTGAAGATGATAGGACTAAGAATAAGATTTGGAGCAGATGATGGTAAATTCAATAACAAATGGGAAGCCATCTTGAGTAAATGCTCCTTAGATCTCCTGCTGCTACTCATTGAGGAAGCAAAAAAGCAGCAAATTCAAACACAGAATGAAATTACTACATTGACAGATGAGCTCTCAAAGAGCTATCAAATATAAAGAACACCAACTACCTTTTGAGAAGGAAATAAAAGAAGGGTTCGATAAACTGCATAGTGAAATAAAACTTGAGAAATTGGCAAAATTCAAAAGAGACTGTCTGTCTACAAGGAAAACACAGTGTACAGATGGAGGATAAATATGGACAAGACAAACTATAAGACTAAACCACAAAGAAGAAGAACAGTCTACTTCCAACTGCCCAGTAGTGAGGATGAGTGTTCTGGAGTGGAAGACCAGATCTCGAGTACTTTTTTAGACTCAAGTCTCACCAAAATCGGACAACCGGACTCAAAGTCAAATAGACACAAGACCAGGAGGAGCAGAAGAAAACACAAGCCATTACTGGTACGCCAGGAGCAGAATGAGAATGAACAAGTAATAAATGTATCTGGCATCCCCTTTGTACCTACTCAAATGTCTGTGCTGTCTAAAGAGTTAACTTTTGCACCTACTAATAAAACAAAAGAATGCCAGACAAAAGTAGACAAATTTTATCACCATCTCCAGTTAAAGCTATTGCACCACTATAACCTCAGCCAAGCTGCCAATTCGTTCGAGAGAAAACCAAAATAAAACAAATGCATTCAAACCGAAATCTAATTTCACACCAAATATGTGTAATCAAACATTAAACACATTCTATAAAAAATTTACTTTCCAAGAAGATAACCTCTTCACTTCAAGAAAGAGACCCTCCTATAACCTGTCTTATGAGGAGGCACTGGATTGGTTGTTTGCAAATGAAAAAATAGTAAACGAGATGACAAAGGTGGAGCTGTGGTGGTGTGGGGAAGAGAACAGTACACCACAAAAGCCAAGAGACGGCAAACTAATAGTGTGTACTATGTTCCAATGAAGTCAAACCCACAAGACCAACTCATATCTGAACTCACAGCCTTACTTGCAAATGCTAAAGAAGAAAACTGGATTACACACAATGAGCATAACTTTCTACTTTGTAAGAACCCACATATTCCATCATTTTATAGGCTCCCAAACGTTCATAAAAAGTATAGAAAACTCACCAGGGTGGCCCATAATTAGTGGGAATGAATCACTCACAAAACCTTTGTCCAAATACACAGATTTTCATATTAGAAGTTTGTCAATCACTTGCCTTCCTTTATCCAAGGCAGCACTCAAGTTTTAAATAAACTGAAACTGATTAAAAACATTGGCAAAGGCTATATTGAACAATACCTGAAAAGGAGGACTCCCCCTGCTGGATTTATATTAAAATTGAGATAATGAACATTGAGAAACAACATGTTTCTGTGTCAGTAACAACTCTACAAACAATAAAATGGCACAGTAATGGGCGCATGCTTTGTATCCAATTATGCAAATTTGTACATGGGCTTTTGGGAGGAAAACTACATGTTTGCAAATCTTAAAACATTTCGGGCTAAAATATTGTGGTGGGGTTACTGTGGTCTGGGTCTGAACAAGAACTGTTACAATTCCACTCATATTTGAATAACACAATATCAAACTCAGCCTAAACTATTCCTTATCAGAAACACATTTTCTTGATTTAAATATTTATAAAAGGCACTGATGGAGATTTAAATAGTACACTTTTCAGAAAATTGACTGATCAAAACACAATTTTAAAGCAGACAGCTTTCACCCTCCATGGCTGCTGCAGAATATCCCTTATGGTCAGTTTCAAAGACTACAGCAGATCTGTGACACTGAATGTAGCTTTGAAAAAATGCCCAAGACATGAGCTGTAGATTTAAAAACAGAAGCTACACAAATAGCACTGTGTCCTCAATTGAGCCAAAAGTCTGTTAACTATTAACTCAGAAACCAAAGAAAATAGTCCTAATCAAGTATGCTTTGTAACTGAATATGGCACGGAAGCAAACCAAATCAAACAAATAATCAAACAGAAGTGGAGTATTTTAGGAAGTGACAGCACCTTAAGAGATGCTGTCCCAGAGACCCCCACCATCAGCTTTAGAAAAGCCCCCACACTCGGCAACAAACTGGTCAACAGCTATCTCCCTCCACTGAAACAAGACATGGCTGGACAGTAGGACTAGCTGCTACAGATGTGATAACTGTACCTACCGCGAACATGTACAGTGGACTAATTCTTGCACATTGCATCAGGTCAAAGTTTTAATATCAGAACAATCATTACCTGCAACACCTCTTATGTGGTATACTGACTCAAATGTCTATGTCATCGTTTTTATGTGGGCCAAACAAAACGCAAACTGAAAAACAGATTGGCTGAACACAAACAGGCTATAAGGACCTGTAACCCCTTGTATCCCATGGCCATGCTATATAAAGTCAACCATTGCAGTTGTAAAAGACTAAAAATATGTGGAATAGAACACAAATTCAAGAAACAATAAGAGGAGATAGACTCTCAAGGCTACACAGTTTCCAGGCCTCAATGGAGAATAATACCACATACTCTAAATTTATGTAAATAATTATAAATTAATGCCTACTATTTTACATAGCACATTTTCTTTGTTTTAAGTTTTCATGAATGAATATGAATATAAACATGAATGTATGTATGATGTAAATGTCATGTTAACAACTAAACCTGGCTCAGCCTACATGTTCCATCATGCACCAGGTGACTGTGTGCCAGCCTGGTTTGATCATGTGATCTACAACTATGACTTTAAATCTGTTCTGAGATAGCCATCTCGAGTTTGCCCTCATGAAGGCTGAAGGGCGTTGGGATGATTTTATCTTTATCTGCCATACAGTAATAAAGCCTTCTGTACTTTTTGAGTGCTTCAATTTTTCTCAACTTTTCATTGAGATTGGACCCTACACTGAAGAGCACCAAAAGGACAATTTTGTACAATCTCTATACATCTATACAAGTAGCACTACTGCCTCTAACTTTTCTGCTCAAGGAGTATTAGTTTTAGTATTGATTAGTATCTTGTTTTTTATACTTTAGACAACCCTACTACATTGCTGTATACAATGTATGTAGAACACTTCACACTAAACACTACTAAAATATAATTCAACCCAATAACCATTCCAGTAATCTCACAGTTTAAAACAGTTGGGACAGTCCTCTTTCTCTAACCTGGTGTGCTGCTGCAGATGGGACAGCTGTCTGAAGGAGTTCTCACAGTAAGAACAGTGGTAGGGCTTGATGCCCAGGTGGATGCGGAGGTGCTGGGATAGGTACGAGGCATTGGCAAAGGTTTTGGAGCAGTGCGGACACTTGTGCGGCTTGGCTTCTGTGTGCGACTTGGAGTGAAGCTGCATCTCTGACTTGGACAGGAAGGTCAGCGGGCACACTTTACATCTAAAAGAGGAGATTAGAAATGTAAAAATACTACTACAATTTTTTTCAGTGTAGAGCTGCACGGTTTGGGAAAAAAAAAGTCTATAAGCATTGCGATTAGATTTACGATTTATGTTTTCATTATGGGAATCTGTTGAAATGTTCAATATGAACTGACAAACTATAATATGAGAACCACATTTTAGAACAAATAATGTTTGTACAGATCTAATCTACAGGATTAGCAGTTTTTAAGCAGAATTTTGTTGTTTATGGGGAAAATGATGGTACTTCAAAAACTGCAGCCTTGCAGCCAGTTTTCAGTAACAGTTGTATGTGCTAAGTCCAAGAACATAAATCCATAATTTCTGAAAAAACTGTACACAGCCATTTGTCAGTA
This sequence comes from Periophthalmus magnuspinnatus, assembly GCF_009829125.3. Taxonomy (NCBI): domain Eukaryota; kingdom Metazoa; phylum Chordata; class Actinopteri; order Gobiiformes; family Gobiidae; genus Periophthalmus; species Periophthalmus magnuspinnatus. Next base: position 15,615,166 of record NC_047132.1, read on the forward strand.
GTGAATGTTTTGTTTTCTTTATGAGTTCAAATCTTTTTCCTGGTGTCACTTCACATTATTACACATGATACTATCTTTTAAGTTGATTTCTTTGCAAGATCACTCATTGATATTGGAATCAAACCAATATCACAATACTTATATACTTATATTGCACATCACTAATCTTGATTCCTTTATCTAACCCAATCCTTCTGACCTAATGTGATTTCCTGTTACACCACATGTTTAAATGTAGAACTCTTACCAATATATTCACTACCCCTGCTTTGGTCATCCATTATTATTATCATCCATATTTATTACATCTGTGCTTAAGCATATAGTTATTCATAAGATGGATTTTAAGACATCTGTATTTTATGTTTAAAAATATAAAATAAAATAAAAAACATCCACTCTTCTAATATGAAATAATACTATTGTAGTACCGGTAATTTCGTATGTAATATTTATAAACATACAGTGGGTACAGAAAGTATTCAGACTCTTAAATATTTCACTCTGTTATATTGCAGCCATTTGCTAAAATAATTTAAGTTCATTTTTTTCCTCATTAATGTACACACAGCTCCAAACACAAAGTTGTTGACTTTTGCAAAATTATTAAAAAAAGAAAAACTGAAATATCACATGGCCATAAGTATTCAGACCCTTTACTCAGTATTTAGTAGAAGCACCCTTTTGAGCTAATACAGTCATGAGTCTTTTGGGAATGGTGCAACAAGTTTTTCACTCCTGGATTTGGGGATCCTCTGCCATTCCTCCTTGCAGATCCTCTCCAGTTCTGTCAGGTTGGATGGTGAACGTTGGTGGAGAACCATTTTCAGGTCTCTCCAGAGATGCTCAATCGGGTTTAAGTCAGAGCTCTGGCTGGGCCATTTAAGACCAGTCACAGAGTTGTCCTGAAGCCACTCCTCCGTTATTGTTGGCTGTGTATTTAGGATCATTGTCTTGTTGGGAGGTGAACCTTCGGCCCAGTCTGAGATCCTGTACTTGGCCGCATTCATCTTTCCTTCAATTGCAACCACTCGTCCTGTCCCTGCTGCTGAAAAACACCCCCACAGCATGATGCACGCTTCAGTGTTGGGAGTGTATTGGACAGGCAGTGCCTGGTTTTCTCCACAGAAACCGCTTAGAATTAAGGCCAAAAACTTCTATCCTGGTCTCTACATACCAGAGAATCTTATTGCTCACCACCTTGGAGTCCTTTGGGTGTTTTTAGCAAACTCCATGTGGGCTTTCATGTGTCTTGTACTGAGGAGAGGCTTCTGTCGGGCCACTCTGCCATAAAGCCCCGACTGGTGGAGGGCTGCAGTGATGGTTGACTTTCTAGAACTTTCTCCCATCTCCCGACTGCATCTCTGGAGCTCAGCCACAGGGATCTTTGGGTTCTTCTTTACCTCTCTCACCAAGGCTCTTCTCCCTCGATTGCTCAGTTTGGCTGGACGGCCAACTTCAGGAAGGGTTCTGGTCGTCCCAAATGTCTTCCATTTAAGCATTATGGAGGCCACTGTGCTCTTAGGAACCTTAAGTACAGCAGATTTTTTTTTTGTAACCCTGCCTCTGAGCTCTTCAGGCTGTTCCTTTGACCTCATGATTCTCATTTGCTCTGACCTGCACTGTGAGCTGTAAGGTCTTATATACACAGATGTGTGGCCTTCCTAATCAAGTCCAATCAGTTTAATCAAACACAACTGGACTCCAATGAAGGTGTAGCGCCATCTCAAGGATGATCAGAAGAAATGGACAGCACCCGAGTTAAATATATGAGGGTCACAGCAAAGGGTCTGAATACTCATGGCTGTGTGATATTTCAGTTTTTCTTTTATAATAAATCTGAAAAAATGTCAACAATTTCATGTTTCTCTGTCAATATGGGGTGCTGTGTGTTAGAGGTAAGATCTTAAGCCCGAGCCCGAGCCCGAGCCGACCAGAATTTCGGGCCGGGTCGGGCCTAAAATGTCAATCATTACGTTCGGGTCGGGTCGGGCTTCTCTCTACCTGACTTTTTTAAAATAAATATATGTTTATAAAAATTTATACTAAAACAATGTGTGGATACTAAACTTAGGAATACTTGTTATAAAAAAATAATTTGGATAAAACAGAGAAGGCGCTGTAAGGTAATTGCTATTTAACTACTAAACAGGAGCCGCAGAGCCAGAGCATACTCTGCGCACGTGAACGCCCCCTCTTCCCCTCCGCAAGTCCGCATCTATTTTGACCTGGTATCGCTGATATTGAGCAGCAAGAAGTAAAGGATAAACTAAAGACAGGGGAACTGAAAAGGCAAACACGCACAGGCAAGAGTGAGGTGCGGAAATGCTTCAAATTGATTGTTGAAAATGCTACAGAAACTTGCGTTGGCTTCGCTGAATGTAGTCAATGTGGCGCTTTGCTTTCATACGAGAGCAAAAAGACTGGCACCTCGACACTGAGCAGGCATTTAAACAGCTGTACTGGCAAAAGTGATGATCGTCAAACATCTATATTATCATTTGTCCCACAGACCGCACCTCTTCGTGCTAAGCAGGCCATCACAGACAAGTGCGTGGACTTTTGCTGTCAGGACCTTAGACCATTTTCAGTAGTTAGTGGCGAAGGTTTTTTATTAGTAGGCTTATTTTTACGCATGTTTAACTTTGTTTGGTTCTTTATTTTTTTATTTATCCTCACAAATAAAATATGAAATTTCGGGTTTGCTTCGGGCTCGGGCCTGCAAATCAAGTTAATTGGTCGGGCTCGGACTGGGTCGGGCTTTAATACCCGCGGGCCTGGGTCGGGTCGGGCTGGATTTTTTAGGCCCGATCTTACCTCTACTGTGTGTACATTAATGAGGAAAAAAATTAACTTAAATGATTTTAGCAAATGGCTGCAATATAACAAAGAGTGAAAAATTTAAGCGAGTCTGAATACTTTCCGTACCCACTGCATCTTTTATAGTAGCTGATGTGATCCCCCACCTGTATGTTCTCCCCTCTTTGGGGGCCACAGTTACACAGCCCTGGTCTGCGAGGATGGGGTAGGGCACCACCAGCAGTGGTCCAGATGGGTTCTCGGCCTTAATCTTCTTTCTCCCGCGGGGGGGTTTTGGGGGGGGCCCAAGAAGTCCCGCCAGGCCCCCAGTCTTCATGTGGTCCATCCCTGGTGCGGTGGTCAGCCCTGAGAGGATGTTGACAGAAGGGGCGCTGCTGAGCCTGTTCTGGGAGCTGGAGGTGGGTGTGGTTGGGGTCAGGGCATCTGAGGAGGTGTGGGTCTCTGCTCTTGAGGAAGGAACTAAACCTGGAGGGGTGGAGATGTGTTATGAGTTCCTTAATTTCTTGTAAATGCTTAAAACTCTTTGGAGGGTTGTCAGAAAATATATACAGACATCAACAATAATGAAATGAAAAAAAGAAAGTTAAAATTGTATACTGAATAAAGTATTTTAAATTTAACCACAGTAGTTTGAGTATGGTCTTGATCCATATCAGAGCTTGTATAACACCATATGATCTAAGAAAACTATTTTATGAAGAGTGAAACTACCCAGAAAACCCCAGGGTTTCAGATTCACTGTTGATTAAAACCACAGTTGTGACTAACTAAGTTCAGTGAATGCCAAATGAAAATTCTTATAATCGAGATTCCTACCTGTTCTGTGGTTGAGACGCACCGACTGCTCACTAAGTTGTCTCATGTGCCAGTCTTCCCACAACCCTTTGGCCTTCACTGCAGCCTTATCATCCATATTTACATCTGGAATTAAGCATATAGTCATTCATAAGATTGATTTTTAAGACATATCATGTATTATTTATTTTGGTCACTATTGGCTCCTAAACATGCTTTTTGTCACCTTGGCATTTGTATTTTATGTTTGAGAACTTAAAAACAAGAAGTCAAAATTTGAAAAACACACGGAAAAACAAGAACAATCCAAGCATGAAGCAATGTAACCAACATGCTAATATACACACATAGATGTATATAGTAAAACCAAATTAAACAGAAAAATGCTCAGAACAGTAGGGGAAATTGAGAGATTTTTAAGGCTAAGAGGGAGAGGATCTAGAACATAGGATTACGTAAAAGGAACGGTATGTAAGATTTCATAAACTTGACATATCTATGTTCCCAGGTACAAGGTAATGTTCAAATCAAATGTAACTTTTACTGATTACAATTCTAATGCTGATTTATTCTTCATTACAAAAACATTGGACATGATATCCTGTTTATTTATGTTATAATTTGGTGTTTTGGTTCTCAAGATGATTATCCAATCAGGAAACATAAAGCCTCACATGAGTCTCTCATTTGGGTTGCCAGCTTCAATGCAAAAATACAGTTGGTTTGAGCCTAAAAGGACTCTTTCTGATCGAAATCCTCTCTATCTAAACCTTAGTGCTTGCAGCCAATTATTAATGAGTGTCAATGCAGCCTCTGTGGTTCAGTGAGTGAACTCTGGAAGCTCTGAGCTTCCACATGCAGCATGGGCTTTCTATATACTGAGACTGGGGAAAAACTTTGCAGGTCTAGGCATTGGTAACCCATGTTCAGTTGTGACTGTAGTACTTTTTTAACCTTGTATGACATGTCTCCTTTAAAGATCAATCTATACAATTGTGAATCACTTTTCACTAGACCTGTGTACCTGGTCCGGAGCTGGTGGCAGGCCGGGCGCGGAGGGCGATATCCGGTTGCCCTGAGCTCTGCGTATGGTGCCCTGTTACTGACTGTTGCTGCTGCTGTTGCTGTTGTGTCTGAGGCTTGGGCCCTGTTATACCGTGAGCAGCGCCCCCTTCTGGGGAGGGGGAGGGCGGCACCAGAAGCGGCTGTTGGGATGGTGTGGAGGTAGGGGGCAGGTGCAGCGGGCGGATCTTCTCGCCCATTAGTTGCTCCTTGATCTTGTTGATGAGCACGAGGTTATCCAGCTGAAAGGGTTAACGCGTCATGCTCAACAGAAAACAGCAACCAGTGTCAATGTCTTCTGCCACAACAAAAATGTCCACAGATTTTTAAAGATTTTGTTGCCTACAGGTTGTTGCTATTTGTGTTTTGTAAAAACACAAATAGCCCCTGTACACGCAGTCTAGGAATTGAACTTGGTCTGGAACAATGACTTATTTTCATGTGAACAACTGTGCAGCACTTTAAAAAGTTGAACATGTGCAATATAAATAAGTCTGGCACATCCTTGTCCCCATAGCAATGTTCTTGCTTTGCCTGGAATTGGCACTGGCACTGTATGGCTTTAATCATATCCATCTTGCATTTATTCAGCTATGGGTTACTAAGCGGAGGGTCACCTCTCCACGGATATGACCTGCAACTTAGTGTCATCACCTGGTTGTCCATATGAAGATAGCTCAGTTTACTGCCATACTACTAAATGTTCCAGGTAAAGAAATAACATCACCATGGAGATAAGCTGCTGGCAGACCCATCACCAGAAACGTTATATAGTGCTCCTTTAAGATGATTTCATTTATTCTAATAAGGGTTTATGAGACTACTCATTTTACAAAAAAAGTTAACATCATTATATTTAAGATTTTACAAAAAAAATCTTGCCTATTTTTTTCTTTCTCTTTCTCTGTTTGGTGGAGTTTATAATTTTATTTACTTACATAAGAGTCCATCAGAAATAAACTTTTAGCTTTAGTGTTGGATATTAGGAAAGAACCTGGTTGGTGAAACTATAATAGGTCTTTAGACACTAAGTCTTCTGGCAGAGACTAGTGACTGAAGACATTCACACAGAGCTAAGAATAGCTGTGAATGTGTAGGAAATGTCAGAGCTGGAGCAGACTTACCTGGCCAGGCATGGAGGGAGGTGGAGGCCAGAAGTACGGGTTATTGAACCGAGGCTCAGCCATCCTGAGACAAGACGACACATGCACTTAAAACAATGGTGCATATATTTGTCTGTGCTAGTTTGTAAGTGGTTTCAAACACAAAGAGCATTGGTTAAATTTTTCTTAATACAACTGGCAACCAGCAATACAGGATGTTATATATGTTATATAAGATAAGATATAAGATAAGATATCTTATACCTTATTAGTCCCACAGTAGGAATTTCCAGTATTGTACCGCACAGTTCAAGAACAGCAGGAAAATGGTAACATGCAATAATTTATATATATATATATATATATATATATATATATATATATATATATATTCAATCACAGCATTTTTCTTTCATCTTAATAGTGGGACTGTATATAATATAACCAACACAAACAGTTTTACAAGGTACAAATTTCATCTTTTATGGTTTTATGTAACATCTTTGTAATTGCTAGGCTGACACTAAAAGGAGACACATACTGAAAAGTGCATTTTATTAAATTATTATTTAAATATGGTACAATGTGTTAACAACTTTATTTTACCAAACCCTCTCGAAATGTCACCTGCGCATATTCTTCATTTACTCACAACCTATTTCAGCTATTGAATTACTGTTTCAGGTTTTTAGATTCTCATTCCTTTGTCTTGCCGTGGACCCTCCTTAAATGTTATCAAATGTAGTTTGAAACGTTGTTAAAAATCCAAAAAGTCATACAGCCAACTTTGGTGTCGGTGACTTTTCGGACATGTGCGCGGTTCGCGGACCTCTCCGTGGCCAGCCGTGCATCCCAGACACTCTCAGACACTCTTAAAACATTTCCAGACAAAAGAGAAACAAAAATGGCAGCCTTATTTTTATAAGGCGGGGACGCCATATTCTGCAGACCCCAAAAATGTACGCGTTGGACTCTTTTGTGTTTGGTGAGAGCTGATTTTTGGTGCTAAGGAGCGCGCGGCAGCGGAGACAAAGGTGTGTTTATCATGTCACAGGCTTGAATGATTGTTTACAGCGGCTTTGAATAGCCCGGCCTCCCTTAAAAAAACTGACACTTCCTACAACAACCATCCATGCCCCGTAAAAAACACAGACAGCACGGAAACAGCGGAGAGACGTGAGCTCCAGATCAGGGACACCGCTGTTACTACAGCGCGTACGCACAATGCTCCGTCTGCTCAGAGACACTAGCCATGTTGTCCACTTTCCCTTTTTATCCCCATTCTGCAACTTTTGGGCGAACAGCAGCTGCACAATTGAATGCACTCGCCGTATGCATCTTATAAACCAAATGTATGCATTGCATATGGCACGAAGACACGCGCATTGCCTTTTCCGCATACAAAGACGTGCACACGTACCTTTTTCACCCGCTTGCAGATAATGTCTTTTGCAGCTATTTTTTTAAGCTGGATGTTCTTCTCTCTCCCTGCTGCTTCCAGACGCACCAGCGCTTCCGGGTCGCTTTGTTCACTTCTGGGTGTTGCACAGCAGCAGCGATGCTACTGCTACACTACACAAACATTAACGCCGCTTTTCATGCGTGTGGCTGGGTCTATCCTGCTCATACTGTAGGCCTGTGTGTGCTGGGAAAGAAGGCAAAGCATGGTCTAGTTACATTATAGAGTGAATATGCACTGAAGAAAAATGAAAAGAGGAAACTCGTGTCTGACAATACGCTGTATTTGGGAATCTTCTGTTACTACAAAGTAATACTGTAGTTAAAGCGTAATCACATAACTGGAGTAGAAAATAGGAAAATAGGTTTTGGAATGAAACAGGATTACTGAAATTAGTTTATTTAGTTGATGCCCAAAAATTAATCTAGTCTTATGATGTGTATGTAGGCTGTGTGCAGGATCTTACTATGTGTATGTAAGCTGTGCAAGCATGTGTATGAAATATCTCCCCTGGGGCTTTAACACCGAAGAGGACGAAAGGGAGAGGCTGAGGTGGTAGATGGCTCTCCTGCTGCAGTAAAGCAAACAATGGAGATAGGGAGAAGCAGGGTTGTAGCATTCATGTCGGCAGGATAAAAAAGGTGAGAGTGTGTCATCCATCCATTTTATTCCGCTTATCCGGGGCTGGGTCACGGTGGCAGCAGTCTAAGCAGGGACTCCAAGACTTCCCTCACCCCAGACGCTTCCTCCAGTTCCTCCAGGTCCTCTGGTGGGACCCCAGGGTGTTTTCAGTTCAGCCAAGAGACAGTCCCCAGGGCCTCCTCTTGACGTGGAGGAGCAGCGGCTCCACTCCGAGCTCCTCCTGTGTGACTGAGCTCTCACCCTATCTCTAAGGGAGCGCCTAGCCACCCTGCGGAGGAAGCCCATTTCGGCCGCTTGTATCCGTGATCTTGTCCTTTTGGTCATTACCCAGAGCTCATGACCATAGGTGAGAGTAGGAACATAGATTGACCAATAAATTGAGAGCTTTGCCTTTCAACTCAGATCCTTCTTTACCACGACAGTCCGATACAGCGACCGCATCACTGCACACGCTGTACCAATCCACCTGTCAATCTCACACTCCATCCTTCCCTCACTCGTGAACAAGACCTCGAGATATTTGAACTTGAGGTAAAGATTCTCCACCCGGAGAGGGCAAGCTACCTCCTTTTTCCGGTCGAGAACCATGGCCTCGGATTTTGAGGAGCTGATTCTCATCCCAGCCGCCTCACACTACAGCTGCAAACCGCCCCAGTGCCTGTTGCAGGTCCTGGCTCAAAGAAGCCATCAGGACAACATCATCTGCAAACAGCAGAGATGAGATCCTGTGGTTCCCGAGGCAGACCCCCTCCGGCCCCTGGCTGTGCTTAGAATTTCTGTCCACAAATATAATGAACAGAACCGGTCCAACATGCACCAGGAACAGGTCTGACTTACTTCCGGCAATGCGAACACAGCTCCTGCTTCAGTCATACAGTGACTGGACAGCCCTTAGCAAATGGCCCCGGACCCCATACTCCCAGAGCACCCCCCAAAGGACACCACAAGGGACACGGTCGAATGCCTTCTCCAGATCCACAAAGCACATGTGGACTGGTTGGGCAAACTCCCATGAATCCTTGCAGACCCGATGGAGAGTATAGAGCTGGTCCAGTGTTCTTTGACCAGGACGAAACCCGCACCACTCCTCCTGAATCCGAGGTTCAACTATTGGACGGGAAGGCTGAGGAGTGTGATTCCCCTGTAATTGGAACACACCTTCCAGTCCCCCTGCTTAAACTAGAGGGACCACTACCCCGGTCTGCCAGTCCAGAGGTATTGTCCCCGACTGCCATGCAATGTTGCAGAGATGTGTAGGCCAAAACAGCCCCACAACATCCAGAGATTTAAGGTACTTGGGACGGAAGACGTGACGGTGGGATTGAGGAGATCCTCAAAGTGTTCTTTCCACCATCCGACAACATCCCCAGTCAAGGTCAGCAGCTCTCTGCCCGCACAGTGTTGGTGAACCACTGCTTCCCCTCCTGAGGTGTTGGACGGTTTGCCAGAATCTCTTTGAGGCCGTCCGATAGTCCTCCTCCACGGCCTCCCTGAACTCCTCCCAACCCCGGGTGTTTGCCACTGTGACAGCACAAGCCGTGGCACACTTGGCCCACCGTTGCTCATCAGCTGCCTCAGGAGTCCCACAAGCCAACAAAGCTCGATAGGACTCCTTCTTCAGCCTGACGGCCTGACGACCCCTTACTTCCGGTCGTCCACCTTTGGCCGCTGCGACAAGTACCACAGACCTTATGACCACAGCTGCGAGCGGCTGCATCGATAATAGAGACAGAAAATACAGTCCGCTTGGAATCCATGTTCCCAGCCTTCCCCAAGATCTGGGAGAAGGTCTCCCAAAGGTGCGAGTTGAAGAACCCCCTGATAGACGGCTCTGCCAGATGTTTCTAGCAAATCCTGACAGTACGTCTGGGCCTGACAGGTCTGTCCGGCTTCCTCCTCCTCCAGCAGATCCAACTCACCACCAAGTGGTGATCGGTTGACAGCTCTGTCCCTCTCTTCACCCGAGTGTCCAAGACACGGGGCCGGAGGTCAACTGACACGACAACAAAGTCGATCATTGACCTTCGACCTTGGGTGTCCTGGTGCCACGTGCACTGATGGACACCCTTGTGCTCAAACATGATGTTTGCAATGGACAAATTATGGCTAGCACACAAGTCCAATAACAGAACTCCACTCGGGTTCAGATCAGGGAGGCCGTTTTCCCAATCATGCCCCTTGAAATGTTTGTTAAGTAATAAAGCTTCTTAGTTGCATCACATATACATATATCAAAATACTGAATGCATATTAGTTCCAATAAAGCTTTTTAGGTGCATTATATATACATATATATCAAAACACTGAATTCATATATCCTTTGAATGTTGTATCCCTTTGAAGGTTGTTTAACAAGCACCATTTTTGTACTAAAGTTTGAGCACTGGTTTGATACTCTAACACTGAAACTATTCATGCATTATAATAGTCCTCCTTTAAAGGCAACATTGTGTGTTCTGAATTATGGGAAGCAGTTGGGTGCTTTACAGAAACTCCTTTACAGAGATAAGGCAGCCAGACGAGACTCAAGGCCAAAAAACAGACCGGTGCAGTTGGGGATGTCCGAGAGAGGTGAACGAGGCCGGAAGGAGGAACCAAGGCGTCAACCTGCTTAACATAACATTTGCATATTCATGTTGTATATTATCTCTGGGTCAAGGGAAAGGTAGTTAGTCAGAGCGCCTGACAGTAAGTCTTGTATATGTAGGCTGTTAGGAAAAACATTTGGACCCCAGAGCTCTGTATTAGGATTGTAACTGTCAATAAATAAACTTTTGAGATTTGAAGTGATCGAATCCAGTCGTCATTTTTGATAGAACACGCCTAACACCCTTCAAGTGTCATTGTCATTACCCACATGGGCATTGAAGTCCCCCAGGAGACCAACGGAGTCCCCGGTCGGTGCACTGTCTAGTACCCCTCCCAGGGACTCCAAGAAGGCCGGGTACTCTGCACTGCTGTTTGGCCCGTAGTCCGACACAACAGTGAGAGACATGTCCCTCACCCAAAGGTGCAGGGACGCAACCCTTTCGTTCACAGGGGTGATCTCCAACACGAGACGGCTGAGCTGTGAGCCAATAAGCAAGCCCACACCAGCATGCCACCTCTCCCTGGGGGCACCAGCTTTCCATGGATCCTCCCACAGGTGGTGGGTCCACGTCGCTCCTTCGGGCTGAGCCTGGCCAGGCCCAGCCACCAGGCGTTCACTGGTGATCACCCACCCTCCATGGTGGGGCCCCGGTAACCCCAGTCCAGGCAATGTAGCAGGCCTTGATTGTGTACTTTTCATCGAAGGCTTCTGAACCGCTCTTAGTTGCACCCGTCCCCCTGGACCTGTTTGCTATGGGTGACCCTACCAGGGGCATGAAGCCCCCGACAACGTAGCTCCCAGGATCATTCGGGTGCTCAAACCCCTCCACCATGTTAAAGTGGTGGTTCAGGGAGAAGAGAGTGTGTCAAAAATGTCAAAAAAATTTGTAGAAACTAAAGCTACTAGCATCAAAACTATATACCAGTACTTTGAATTTGACTAGACTAGAAAAGTGGCTGGGTTAGTGGTAGTGCTACCAGAAGTTTAAGGAGTTCCACTCAATATAATTATAACACTTGCGTCAGAAAATGCCTGACTGTTATATAAGAGACATAGAACAAGGGCTGGTACTAATATCCATTCTATTGATATTGCTTATCTCAGGTGTGTCCATACTTTTTTCACAGAGGGCCACATGTTGAAACATTATTGAAGAAACTGGTGCCCTATACCACAAGTTATTAGAAAGTGCATAGAATCGCAGACATAGCTTTGACAGAACCAATTTGTTAAATAACCTGGCACCTATAGCGTAGGCATGTGGTGGAGAATAATCTTCATTTCATTTCATTTCCTTTGTAATAGTTTTAATCTTTGATGAGCAAGCGTTCACACACCACACACCCAGGATGAGCTTTGACAGAAATAGATAGAAAATAGAGATAGAGAATGTCACCACTTCCTCATCATTATTAAAGTAGCAACTCTTGAGCATAGTGATTTAGAGTTTGCTTGTAACTACTCTTCTCAAGGGGTCTAAAAGTCAGCACCCATCTGGAATATGCCCCAATACAGGGAGAACCAGTAAACCCTTCTCTTCATCACCCTGCAGCAGTAGCAGTATCCAAATTGTAGTAAATTGGTAATAGAGGTAGAGAATAGGCTGCAATTACCTTGACAGAATTATACAGACAATGTGAAGGGTTTGCATCAACAGTGGTTCCCCAGTTCCCCCCTGGTCACTTGGACAATCTCTTTCAGTGTGGCTGTGACCCTAAAATTTCATGCCAGTCTGGATTGGCATCAGACTTTAAACTCAAGTCCTTATGCAAGTGCTCATTTGTCATTTACAGAATAAATTGGTGGCAAGAAGTAGGTTTACATAAAGAAATGATATTCAGTAGTGACAACAATAGCACATCATTTATTAGACAAGTTATTAAGTTATTTTTGGGTCTATTTAAACCGTAACATACTTAGTTCAGTATTTTACATTCTATGCATTGTAAACTGCAATATTCATATAAAAAAGGTTTAATAATCAAAATAAATTCAGCTAATGTTAAAGGAACAAGCATTAAAGTTCACGAGGCTGATTTGACATAATACATCACATTTAAATCTGCTACTTATTGTAAACACTCCTCTCTGAAATCATTTGATTGATTTGAAAATATTCTGAAAATGCATTAGTAATTCTGGTTTGTCCCTTTGAATTTAGCCTCAAATGGGCAGAAATTAGTGGGTGAGTGGAAAGGTCTGACGCATTTCATGTCAACAGGCTGGTAATGTGACGCGGCTTCCTTGAACTTCCTGTTTCATTTACTGTTTCTGTTAGTACTTCAGTTGGTTGACAGCTCCAACCCTCAACAACCTTTCAAGTAAACTGTAGATCATGGAGATGGATGGTAATTTATAAGAATTCCAAGATGAGAAGTTAAGCAGCTGCTGTTTGAGAAAAGAGAATACATCATGAGTTTGGTAAGTTTGTGTTTTTATGTGATGTATTTACTTGGTGAAGATGGGAAAAACAGACATATGAAAGATTCACTGCTTAATTTTTCTAGTGTATCATACTGACTTGTCTCCATAAAGATGCCATTGCTTTGGCTAGAGTATTCCACGAGGCATTTTTACATCATATTACCATGCTGCTGTCTGTGTGTACACCAGAGGGAGTTTCTAAATATACATTACACATTTTTAAATTACATTGTTTGTTTTTTCATGCAATAACAATAAAGGAATCTTGAACCTTGAGCCAAGTCCTACCCGATATGTTTATTATTTACTGTACTGCCAGTGATACCAACTAAGCTGTTGTCCACCCAACTAGATTTAATTATAAAATGTTGACAAAAACCTGCACAATCATCATATCAACATTGGGACTTGATTGGGAATAAAAAACGGAACTTTCCTTGAACTAGATCAGGTCAAGTGTGAACCCACCCTTAATCTAAAATGATGTTGTTCTCTTTCTAATATTATTTTCTTCCAGGTTTGTGTGCTGACTTTCCTCGTCATCTCAAACTCTTTGGCTTTGCAAGAGCCATGTAAAACCTGCCCTCCCGGTAAGGCAAAAGATAAACATTACCATACATTTCACATTTATAACCAATGTAAATTAATAAACATACTAACATTAATTGTAGGTTATTACAGAAAGTCAAGCTGTGGTCTTGGTGAAAATGTCAAATGTGAAAAATGTCCTGATGGATACTACATGGACAAGGAAAACACTGAAAAAACTTGCATCGATTGTATGAGATGTGGTAGTAAGTACAATGTATAACTCATATTGCTTTCACAAGTTTTTTGTTGTTGTTTTTTTTCCAGTGTTTAAAAAATCTACGTATCACTGAATCACTTTTAAATGTATTATTCCATGAATGTCTGATCCAATAGGAAGTGTAAGTTACTTCAACTTACAAGTTATAAACACATGTTATTCATAATTTTGTATTTGGACATTTTTTACCATACTAGTAAGCATAATGAAGTTTTATTATTATTATTATTATTATTATTATTATTATTATTATTATTATTATAGTTACTTATGCTATATAAGTCTACTTTCATTACCCTTAAAATGAAATTCTGAAAACACAGTTATCAAATTGCCATTTACTGTATAATCTTGGTTACTTAGTTTATGTGGGGGAAAAAAACAGTTATTACTTATTTAATCTTTAAATGCTGAGAACACATACAATCGCATGCAAATTGACCACATATTGTACCATATTCTCTCTATTCAGTAAATATGGTGATGGTGAAAGAATGCACTTCTGTCGCTAATCGACAGTGTGTTAAAAAAGATGGTATGTGCAATAAATACTACATTTTATTTCAAATTATACACAATTTATACATTGTAATTTTAATGTAAAAATAATCATTGTTTTTTGTGTACCTAGAAGACAAGAGGCCGGAGTTACCTAAGTAAGATCTTTTTTCTTTTTTTTTTTTCATATTTTATTGTATTATTTATTTTATTAGCCAATATTGCAGTATTGTTTCATTTGAAATATAGCATCCCTAGCTCGTACCATTTGAAGTAAAATGTAAATGTAAAGTAAATCTGGGTTAGCATATCCTTCCTATGTTACAAATTTCTCAAATTTGTGTTTTGCTTTTCAGAATAGTGGACTGTAACCCATTATGCAAAGTGATAACAACAAAAAGTCCACATATTTCTACTAACACTGCAACTATTGCTACTACTACTACTACTACTACTACTATGACAAGAGGGTCAAATGTCACAACAACAAAAGTCCGTAAGTCCACTCTCATGTGCATTGTATTCTACAACTGAAATCAGATTCCTCACTACCTAAACCCCAGCTTGTGCAGCCAATCATGAATCAGTGCTAGTGCAGCCTCTGCATCAGTGAGTAAATTTTGGAGGTTCAGAGCTTTCACATGAGACATGGCCTGTCCATATACTGAGAATGAGAAAAAACTCCATGTAGAGGACAGTGTGTGACAACCCAAGTTCAGTTGTGATTGTAGTACTTTTTTTTTTAATCAGTTACAAATAATTTCACTGAAACATCCAGTCATTACAAATCTAGAGTGTATTTATCTATTGCATATTAACGGATGATGTTGAATGTTTGTCAGCTCCAGCTCTAAACCCTCTGGTGTGGGTGCTGCTGTTGGTGGTAATGCTGCCTCTTACGTGCTGCGTCTGTTTGTTGTTCATGACAAACCTGTACAAATATGTACACCTCTGCTGCTCATGCTGGAGAGACAAGCAGCACATGGAGGCACCTCTTCAGACAGACGCAGGTAAAGGACAAATCCATGGATCTATTAAAATAACAAAACATAACAAATAACAAAACAATAACACACCCCATCATTACAAGTAATTCCCAACAGCGTAGAAATATTTAAGGTGTAAATATATATTACAATTATTTATCATTAACATCACAAGTATTTTTGTCACAGCTCTTTGATTTTAGAGCTTTTTTTCCATGGTTCTGGGTTTGCTCCACAGAGTGCACTTACATATAAGTGCGCATATATGACATATATAATGCTTATATAACAAGATATATTTGTTGACTAAAAGCAAATTGGAGACTAGATCAAAGTTGCACTTTTAAACCTCAGAGCTCTAAACCAGACCATGAACAAACTCAATGTCAAAGGAACACACCTGTACGTGTCCCATGAAGAAAAGCAAAACTGTTCATCATAGTTAAGATAAAAAGTATATTTTCTGACTAAAACTACTACTAACTATCAAACTATTAAATTAGCAAGACATTTCTGTCGACTAAAACTAGACTGAAACTAAAAGAGTAATTAGCCATAATAAAGCATGCACAAAGATTTAATTCATAATTCAAAATGTCAGAGTACTTGTTGTTATGACTGATTTAGGCTTAATAAGTACTTAATTGAGAGGTTAGAATTAGGGTATTTGGTACTATTTGTCCATTATGACTTAAGTCTTTGTTCATGTTTTAGTAAGGCTAATTAAAATGTAGCTATTACAAAGTGTAGACACTATTATCTACTATCTATTATCACTTTTATACTATTACTTCTAAGACTACACCCTATGCTGTCATACATGCAGTGCTGCTGAAATGTCTTGCCTAAGGATTTAACAACTGAAAGATGGATAAAATGTGACAAATATTGAAAACAATTATAGGGAAAAGTTTACATATTAAATGTGTTTTTCTGCAAAGCTTAAAGATTTTGATGAAACAGGAAGCTAACTTGTTATCTTTTCACTGAACAGAACGAGGCTGTCTTCAAAGCCCGACCACACTGGTGCGTACTCTGGCCTTTTCTGATAACTATCTTTAAGTTTGTCATGAATGTGAGTGTTTAATCTAAACATTGAAAATGTCACCAGAAGTTCATTTGGAGACCCACAAATGTTCTCACATTTAACCTTTATTCTGTTCAGGATTTTACCTTCTATGAGGAAACTCCCATGATGGAGGTTATGAGCCCTGTCCCACCAGAGATACCTGCCCACAGTGCCCCCCAGCTGCCAGAGGTGGAACACAGCGGTAATACACGTAGACCAAAGAGATTATAAGTACACCTACTTGAGTAAGAGTACCATTACTTAAAAAAGGGCATTGTAGTCTTGTTTTAGACTAGTGATACACATGTTTCAACCTGGTGTTACTCTAAAAAACAATTGTTTTCTTAGTCAGTACTTGTGAAAAGTGGGAAAGTTAGAGGTAGGTGGTGGTACGCGTCCCCTGTAGCCACAGCTGCCCCGGGACAGAACTGTGTGACTGCCAATCTCCACCCTCCTACCACCTATCATACAATACCACACAGGTAGCCTGTTAGTTAGATTTGTCCACTAGGGATTAAAACATTGATTTAAAAAAAAATAAGATAATTAATCATATTTGAATGGCTATGTTTTCAGCCAAAGAATAATTAAATTAAATGTGTGCATATTTGCTGTACAAGAAATAACCAAATCTGTATTAACCCCAAAAGTGGACCACCCTCTGTAATTGGATGAGGCAGCAGTGCTTTCTCACTGTATTTTAGAAACTGCATGTTTGCATCAGTTTTGTGGCTGTTGTGGCGGAGAGGTAGGATTGGAAAACAGCAGCTTCTGCAGTGTAGCTCTTCTACAGATCAGATAGGGCTATCCCTGAGTATAGCATCACAAACTGAAAGATTTATATTTATTTTCTATAATATAATGAGTAAATGTGTATATGTAGGTGTATTTTAAATTGCATCAATAATTTACAAATGAGCAATAATGACTGAGGAACATTAGGGTTAGGAAATTCTGCATAATGGCTCAGTTTTATCCCGGAGCTGGGAAGTTGCCAGATACAAACATGGTTGTGTAGAGTTTTTGCACCTGAAAGGCAATATGTTATGTACATGATAATACTGCAATTATTATATTATATTGTTCATTCACTTTTTCGACAAACTTCAAACACTTAACATTTTCCCTCTGATTTTCTGTCTGCCAGTTTTGCAGCTGTGTTCAGCTGTTGTTAAATCTTTTTTCAATTTATTCCTATAAGTGTCACTGTCTTAATAAAAGCCAAAAGTAAAATCTGTCAACTGGACAAAAAGGTTGTAAGAGCGAAGACATTTCGCTGCTCATCCAAGCCACCTCTTCAGTTCTGGTCAGATTACTGGTGGACACTGCCTTATATCTGTCTGAAGGGAGGAGCTAACTACACTGAAACTGTAAACAGCTATTGTTTACAGTTTCTGCATGTAGACTAGGTCTATTGAGCTACACTTGGCTTTTACTATGGATCTGACCTGGACAACTGAGGAATTACGCAGTCACTGTCTCAACAATCTTGCAATGGATTCAAGCAAAACAATTATGAAGAGCTAGTCTTATTGTAGGCTACATGCCCTTTAACCTAGATCTTTTTTTTTTCTTTGGTTTTGGTGACTTCAAGTGCACAATGTTACAATTCAGCTAACTATTTTTAGGTTGGTTTCCATTTAAAACTATTGAAACCACTTTGACCTGTTTCAGTTGTTTCCTGGTTTACAGTTTAGGCTGGGTTTTACTTGGTAACTCTACACATGTGTGCTATATTTAACCCACATAAACAGTAATATCTGCTGAATGAGGTCAGAGAGGTGGCTCTGTCCGTAAGACCCCACTCCAACCAACCACCAACTAACACTCTACTTGACTTACTGTCTCAGTCTGCCATTTACTCTGAAAACCCCTGTGGTTTGAACAGAGCAAGAGAACTGACCACCTTCTGCAAATGTAACCTTCTTTATCTGATTTGTATCAACTGTAACTGTAGCTGCTTTGAAAATATCATCAAAACAAAAATTCCACCTACCTCAACCTCCAGGTTTTAAACCACAGCACTAGAAGAACTGTACCAGATTTCTTGACATTTATGGTGTGCATGTTAACATTCCTGGTTGTGCAGAGGGTGGTGATCTTTCTCAGTAGAGGAGCCATTTCCTCCTGTACTTCTTTGGGTTCTGGTTTCTTCCTCCCACCATCCAAAGACTTGCGTAAGTGCTCTGGTAAACTTAAAATGTTCCGGGCTTAGTTTAGATAAAACCTTGGGGGCCTTGGCTTGGCAAATTCAATATGGCTTGGGTACAGTGCAGCCTAAGTAAGTTGCTTTTGTTCAAAATTAGAAGTGTGACATGTCTCAAATAAATGGTCATCATTAAGATGGGCAAAAACAGATATAAACATAGAATAAGATTTTCTCACTCGACACTGACTTGATTTTGTGATTTACCGCTGCATTTTTAGTGATGGCAACTTATATGTTGCGCTGATATGTTTAGCAAAACTAGCCTATCCAGCTGTTTTCTGTTTATCGGTGCACACCACTGCTGTCAAGGTAAAATATTTTACATTTGCAGTGTGTAAAGCAACTATCACTACAGTGGATTATAAGAAGCCAAGCCATAGGCCCTATGGTTAAAGAAATGTAGCTTGAGCTTTTACTTTCAGACTTATTTAGATGGTAGGCCAAGTATGAAATATTTTACCCTATTTTCAGAGATGATAGTTTACTATAATAATAATAATAATAATAATAATAATAATAATAATAATAATAATAATAATAATAATAATAATAATAATAATAATAATAACAAGGCCCAGCGCTACTTAGCTTCTGAGATCTGATGAGATCAGACTTTGACAAGGAGGTTTGGCCACATCAGGATTCTTTTAAACCACAGTTTGACCCTCTTCTTCTTGTCTCTTCCCAGCTCTCTCAGACCAGACCAAGTGGGAGCCCTTCCCTGCCATCGTCCTGTATGCAGTGATAAAAGAGGTGCCTCTGCGTCGTTGGAAAGAGCTCATGCGTCTGCTCTCAGTGGCTGATCAGCAGCTGGAGCGAGTGGAGCTGGACGTGGGCTTGAGTTCTATGGAGAGACAGTACCAGCAGCTCAGGCTCTGGAGCCAGAAGTCAGAAGCCAAAATAGATGACATTTACTCAGCACTTCACTACATGGAGCTCACAGGATGTGCACATATGATCAGGGAAAGTCTTGACCAGATACGTTTGAGATCACAAGGGGGCGTTGTCTAAAACAAACTAAAGACTACAACACAGTTGATTATCTTCAGTACAGAAAACATGTGAATTTTTCTAACCTCAAAATCCAGCTAATGTTACTTCTTCAGAAAGCATTCATGAAGATTATCATATGATGTCTCTTACAGCATCTTAGGATCAGATGATAATTTGCTAGCAGACGCAAAAAAGGAGGTTTGAAAGGAGGATGTACATCAGAGTAGTAGTACTGTAGTAATGTAGTACTCTAGTAGTGTAGTCTTCAAGTCCTAGAGTCTGACATATAACTTATTTTTCAAGTCATTTCTACTGGCTACATCTACATGGCTAGTAAAAATCAGAATGAATAATCAATAATTTGATCCGTTTTTGATGTGTGTTTACATGCACTTTTTTGCATAATTTTTCTTGTCAAACCTGCACAGATGTGGATAATGAGAAAGGAATCAGATTGCTCACATCAAAAATCAGATAATGATCACATGTTTGGTATGCATATAAATATAGACTTTGGACTTGAGTGACCTGTGACTCGACCTGAGGTTCAGGCTAGAGGACTTGGGCTCAGCCTTATGAGTTTCACCTCTCAAGTGCTTTAAGTGCCAACCTCTGTGCAGGCATGTGCAGAGGGGTGGCTATAGGGGGGCACTTCTTGCCTTTTGCCCCACAAGTGCCCTTTTCTATCTTGTCTATATTTGCCTCCACAATAAAATGCCTGACAGGTTTTCTCCGGATAGCCAAGCCTCTGTATGCATGCTTTTATAAAAGAAGTTGTACATGATGGTTCTAAATGTAAATTTAGTGCAATTCTAATCATGGCAGCTGTTGTCATTACTGTGTCTTGACTTAAGGTTAAGTCTATAGGACCGGCACTGTGTCAAAGTGACTACTAAATTTCACAACTGAACCACAGCATATTGTCATTGATATAAAGAGAACAATTACCAATTAATGAACTATTTGGATTCTGTTATATACAATAGGATGTTTAATATCTGATACATTGAACACATATTTTTGTTATGTTTTATATGACAAGCTGGGAAGCGCATAGTGGTACTAGAGGCAGTAGAAGCATTAGTAATGATTCCTGTAGTAAATATTAGTAGTGGTTCCTGTATGGTGCGGTTATTTTGTTGTTTTGACTACTTCTACTCGAGTGTTATCAATATTTAAAGTAGTTGTACCTTTACTTTAAATTTTGTGGTTGTGCTGTAGGCTGCAGGTGAATCAAACAGACTAATGTGGGTTTGGTGGTGCATGTGACCATAGTTGTACATAAATGGTGCTCTTATCAGAAGGCAGCAGTTATTTCATATATCGATGTGTGTTGTATGCGGATATGTTTCTTAAAGTTACTTGTTTTGGTCTGCACTCAGGGTCAGTTCTGAGGAAAAAGCTGTAAATCCCCACACAAAGAAACTTTTGCCACCACATAGCCTGTCTGATCAGACCATTTCCTGGTGTGTGCTGATAGTATCTCATTTTGAGGGTTTAAATATTGGTCTGCTTAGACTTTTAAGACTGTATTTTCTAACATGATGTACACTTTGAGTTACTGTAATTTTTATCCAAAATAAATGTTTATTATTTTGTTAAGACTTTTTCTGTTTTAATTATTGTGAAAACAAGCCTACATGTTGGAGCCTACATGTTTGAGCGTACATGTTGGAGCCTACATGGTTGAGGCTACATGTTTAAGCCTACATGTTTGAGTCTACATGTTGGAGCCTACATGGTTGAGTCTACATGTTTAAGCCTACATGTTTTAAGCCTACATGTTGGAGCCTACATGTTGGAGCATACATGTTGGAGCCTACATGTTTGAGCGTACATGTTGGAGCCTACATGTTTGAGCGTACATGTTGGAGCCTACATGGTTGAGGCTACATGTTTAAGCCTACATGTTTGAGTCTACATGTTGGAGCCTACATGGTTGAGTCTACATGTTTGAGCGTACATGTTGGAGCCTACATGGTTGAGCCTACATGTTGGAGCCTACATGGTTGAGGCTACATGTTTAAGCCTACATGTTTGAGTCTACATGTTGGAGCCTACATGGTTGAGTCTACATGTTTGAGCGTACATGTTGGAGCCTACATGGTTGAGCCTACATGTTGGAGCCTACATGGTTGAGTCTACATGTTTAAGCCTACATGTTTAAGCCTACATGTTGGGGCCTACATGTTTGAGCCTACATGTTGGGGCCTACATGTTTGAGCCTACATGTTGGAGCCTACATGTTTAAGCCTACATGGATGAGCAGTCTGTTTGTTGCAGGCTTCACGCAGGACACCTGTTGCCCTGGAGACGGCGCACCAAAGGCATTGAGTTACGTGAAAGGGGCCCGCGCTGCGTTTGTGTTCGCCAAAATAAAGTGACATCGAGCGTGGCCGAGGACGCTATCTACGATTCTGAAGTCAAGGGCTTTTTCAGTGTTTATGCGGTCTAAAGCAGGGCCTGACCTCCACAGCAGCTGCAGGTGGGTGCGTAGTGAAAGGCAGAGTAGGCACTGTGCTCTGGAGCAGGCACTACCTCTGACTTAACAGGCCTAAACAGTATTAGTTTCGTTTGCAAATGTAACCCTCTTCTTTGCACTTGTAGTAAGTGTGAGACTTTTAGGGCCTAGAACAAGCATTTTTAAGTTAGTATTGTTAAAGGTGCACAGAGTAACTTTTCTGGTAGAGGGTTTCCATGGAGATTGTATTATTGTTGTGACTGCAAATTTCCACGCTAAGAAGAAAACTAGCTTACTCAAAAATACTTCCAGAACATCAGTTCTTACTTTGAGCATGGTCTCCTTTCCACAGATCTGATTCTGACCTGTTCGCAGGGCAGCGATCTAGAGGTCTATGCTCACAGTCTCTCTTCCAGTGTTGAGAAAGGAGGGAAGGACGCTTTTCTGGTTGATATCCATAAAGTCTCAGCAGCAACAGTCACAGAATAAAAAGATGGCCAGTGTTTCTTGTTAAAAGACCATCCTTTTTCAGGACGGCAGGAGAGTTAACCAATGAACTCATGAGTAGTGAGTTAACATGAGGAAGGGGAAAGTCCTGAAACTTCCACTGATCACATGTGCAATGTATGAACCAGTTTTACACTAATAAAAATATATATACAAAACATTACAGATCAATTCAAGATTTACAGCATGAAAAGTTTACACTGTTCCTCTTCTTTCTCTGGAGAAAGTCATTCATTGACTGAGTGTTTAATCTCATGACATTTGTCCTTTAACTGTGAAGTCTTTCAGTTATGGCAAATTCTTCTGAATTACTTCAGCTTGCGAATTATTTCATTGTAGGAAAAATTTAGTAGTTCTTTAAGAAGAGTTAATTCCAAAGTTTAATCCAAATTTCAAACTACTGTGTCGTTGCCTGTTTGAATGTGCAGCCATAAATCTTCAGGATAGAATCTAGGTCTGGTGTGATGGGAGTTGGGACAGCAACAGTGAAGTCATGACAATGGTGAAGCGGTGCTTCTCACAGTTTCATAGGTCAATCTGTAATGCTACATTAGGTAGAAAAGTCTGTGGGGAATTTATATAAAAATCCTATTAAAATGTTGTGAATTTTAGATTTATTTTTTATTTGTGGGTTTGGAGTACAAACTGGTCCTGATTCTTTTCAGAATGGTTTATTTGGCTGAAAATACGTGGGTTACAGCTTTCCATTAATGTTTTACATGTCCATGAGCTTGATAGTTCCTGATTATCAGATGGTGGACAAAAAGAAATTAATTTTTTAAAAGTACAAGGGACCATGCCTGTTCTCTCTGACTCTAATTAAAATATTACATTTCTATTTAAATTTTCACAATTTTTGTTTTCTTTTTGCAGGTCTGCCTATGCCGTCAGTTGACCATGACCTCACCTTCTCATCCTGGCAGCCATTTTTCTGAGCTCTGTGAAGAGGCAGACCGTTTTTTAGCAGCTGGGGAACTTGATAAAGCATCAGCTCTTTACATGTCTGCTTTCAGGACTCACGCTGGACCCACTGTGTCCCATATGAGAAAACTATCCAACCTACAAGTCATTATTTCTACTTTGGAAAATTGGCTGGATGGCCATAGTGACCCTGAAAGATTCAGTAAAGGTTTAGTCGCCGTGTTTTTGTCCACACTTTGCCCAAATAATATTTCGGCTACCATTTTCAAAATGGAGTCTTTGCTTCTAAACGGCGGGCATAGTTGTGAAGAAATATTTGCTCGTTGTACCTCTATACTTGAAGGCAAGAGAAACAAGCCTCCGGAGGGTCAAACAATTTTAGTTTTGGAGCTAACCCGTGCGTTAGCTTGCTTGTTTTCCGAATGCCATGCTGTCACAGGGTTAAAGTTGTACCTCAAAGCATATCATAAAAACAAAATGGAAACTGTGCAATTAGTTAAAAGCAGACAGGGTCAACATTTGGATAAAATAGTCAGTGCTTTTAAAGACAATATATCGCAAAGACACCTTTCTTTGATATCTAAAGCTAAGTTAGCAGAAGAAAACAAACATCTAGAGATTGAATTGGCAATGGCAGGTATTGAGTTTGCATTAGCATTATCACTAAATAATTTGGAGTTGCAGGAACTTAAAGCGCAACATTTATTCTTTGTTGGAAAATGTGTAGAGAGTATTGATGCATACACAGCTATCATAGATCAAAAAACTTCTGACAATTCATTAGAAATAGTTGCAAGACTCCTGACTGGTCGAGCGGCTGCCTGCTTTTCCGTTGTGGGAAGAGTCCAAGATGGATGTAGAGATTTAGGTGAAGCGTTCAAAATCCACCCTGCGACTGCTAGAAACTATTTTCAAACGTTTTTCACTGAGCAGGGGACTGGAATGGCAACTCGAAGCCACCTACAACAACAAGCTGAAAGAGGACTATCCGACTTTAAAGAACGCGTGCTTTTAAGACAAGATTTAAGATCCTCAGAAGGAGTGGAGCTGCTAGACCTGGCTATAAGCAATCTACGAACTTTGTGCCACCTGGAACCAGACGGAGGTGGAAGAGAGTTAAGAGTACGCCTAGCTGATTGTCTTTTACTTCGTGGAGAACACAAGGAAGCGTTGTCAATTTGTAGCCAACTTGCTAGTGCACAGGGGCAACAAAGCTACCAAAACACCGTCCAAGTCTTACGAGGTTACGCCAGATTTTTTTCGGACAACCATAAAGGAGCTCTGGAGGATTTTCAGGCAGTGATAGAACACAGCACACCTCACCCGTCCAGCTGTGTCAGGGCGTTATGTGGAAGAGGGTTGTTGAGAATGATTGGCGGACTGAACTACCTGACCGCGTTAGACTACATGACGGCCTGTAGGTTGCATCCTCAAGAGACAGCGCTGTGTGTTAGAAGTCTAGTGCCATGGAACTACAGAGGACTGTTGGTCACTGTGCTGCTGGAGCAAGGGAGAGTGATGCTGGAGGCAACTAGGATGGAGCGGTCACCATCTTGTGTCAGTGAGGAGAAGCAAAAGGAGGAAGAGGAGGATGCAAGCAAGAAGAACAAGCACAGGTCAGGGTAAGTTTAGTACATATCAGTCCTTTAGGGGGTGCAACAGTGAATTGTTTATCACTTTATCACACCACATAACTTTATGTGTTTCACAAATGCATACAGTTCCTTTTTTGTCATCCAGAATTTCGAAACTCCTTCTATCCATATCTTTACTCTTACTATTATGCATATGACAGATCTGCAAACCCCTCTAAAACAGCACTTTCAAGAGAGGATATACTATGAAATATGTCCAGGATCTGAAGGAGCTGAAGTCAAATGTTACAGTTATATCAGAATAATTGTGCAATGCAAATTGAGGTAGGAGAGTGATGTTAAAGCCCCACCATTTACCTTTTTTTTGCCAGAAAAAAAAGATTAAAAATAAAAGCATGTTTTTTCCATTTTGGTTGTTTTTGTTGCACTGAAAAACATAGAAAAATATACGTCTATAAGAATGTTCGTTTCTGGTGTAAACTTCAAAGAGGACCAAGTGTCTGAAACATAAAGTCAGAAGGGTTTTAATGAGTTCCACAAAGGTAAAGTGAATAATGAAGCAACGTTTTTTAGTGTCTCTCAATGTATGTGTGTGTGCGTGTGCGCATGCGTGTGTGTGTTTGTACCTTCTTCTGGTCTGCGCGGCGTCCTCATAAGCTCCCCACGCATTCCATACATCTGCACCCCACTGGTGGGCATGTGTTATTTATCTTAGCATTAGTAAATCAAGGTACCAGTTTTATGTAGTGCTGCACTGCTAGAAAATACCTTAAATGTCCATACTTACACTGAGCAGACTTGCATCTCTACAAACTCCTGCTTGTTTTCATGGAAATGTTTTTCCTTTGGCTATAATTTTCCAAAGTATGGCATAAAACTTATCTTCAGGAAGAATGTTCCGATTATATTTTTCACTTTCTATTCAGTGGTGGTTACGTGCTACCTCCAGAAAGTTACATGGTGTTGCTTTAAATGATACCTCTTTGGCATTGAAAAAAGTTATGATATTAAATGCAATGCTAACCCTGTGTAAAAATAAATATAAAGAATTATTTAAATAAGTGCAATGTAAAATCTCTTGGCATTTTCAAGTCCAAAAATCTCATACTGGTTTTAATTTCCAGCTATTGTCAAAGACCAGGTATTATTTATTACTGGTATTTGATTGGTACCTAACCTAGTCCAATTTTAATTGAAACTGCAGTAGAGGCGTTTAAGCTTTAACACTTGTGTCCCTATCCCAGTACACCTGCAGGTGTGCAGTGTCTGGCCTCTCTCCTCTCTGAGCTGCAGCCTGATTCAGACGGGCCTCAAATCCTCAGTGCAGACTCCCTGTACCAGCTCGGGCGAGTGGAGGAGGCCTACCGTCTGCTGCTGTCCATCGGGCCCAACTCCCCCAGAGCCCTGGTCCTGGCTCGACTGGCTCTGCTCCAACTGCATAGGGGCTTTCTATATGATACCAATCAGGTCTGACAAAAAATGTACAATGCATGTCACTTACTTTGAACTTTTATCATATACTACCGGTAATCAATTGAAATTTTGTAATTTGAGATGCAGACCAAAGAATGCAGAACACAAAGAGATAGAATTAACTTAATAAAATAAACTATGTTAGTAAGATTGTTAAATATTTAGGGTTATGGTACATTAAATACCCTGCAATATTTCTTTTTGTGAGATAAGATCAGTGCCATGGCAGAGGTATTTTTTTTATTTTGAAGGCTCCTGGTGTTGATTTTACTTATAAAAAAGTCTGCTCATGAGCAAATCTGTTTGACTTGTGTTTGCTTCTAATAATCCATAACATAATGTACTGCAGTGACCCCAGAGATAAATATAATACAAATCTTTTTCATAAACTAAACTTGTACTGTGCCATGGTTCAGTTGCACTTGTTAAGGGTAACATTATGGTAATTCTATTGGTGCATATTTTTCTTCATGTCTACTTCAGTTGTTGAAAAAACTGATCCAGTGTGGCGATACAAGCTGCTTACGCCCCCTGCTGGCTGTGGCTCATAAGAAAGACCGGTCACAGCTGCAGAAACACTGTCATTTTGTGGCCAAACGAATCTTAGAGGGCTTGAGAGACGAGAGCACCATGAGAGAGGCAGTGGCCTATCTGTCCATTAGCATCATGGCGTCTGGTTAGTAATATACTTAATGAAAACTATTGCTGTTATTGTCAACATATGGTCTCCTGTCAGTTAATGTTTTAGCTGAATGAATTGGTATCATTGGTCCTGTTGTAATGTGTTGTGTTTGTAGGTGGAGATGCTTCTGAATCACTGCTTGAGAGAGCCCGGTGTTATGCCTTTTTGGGCCAAAGAAAAACAGCCA
Organism: Periophthalmus magnuspinnatus; assembly: GCF_009829125.3. Lineage (NCBI taxonomy): Eukaryota > Metazoa > Chordata > Actinopteri > Gobiiformes > Gobiidae > Periophthalmus > Periophthalmus magnuspinnatus. Next base: position 15,642,450 of record NC_047132.1, read on the forward strand.
TCTACGACTTCAGTTCCATTTTAAAAGATAAGCCCAAACATGTCCAAGCGCTGTGTGGCAGAGGCTTCACCTATCTCATGCTCAACCAACAAAAGGTACAATATATTTTGGCCTAGAGATACTTTGATTTTGATGTGCTAATGAAATGACAATAGAGCGTGATAGATTTGTCAGTGGCAATATCTTCTCTGGGGACTAGACACTGGTAGTGATAGTAAGGAGAGGTAGAGGCTGAGATGGTCAGTAGTTCTGCTGCTGCAATTGGGTTAGCGTGAAAGATGATTTAAAGGTGTACTAAGTAACTTTTTCCACTATCTTGTGTCCATGGAGAGGCTTCTGCTTGGCGGATTGGCTGACAGTAATAGGTGACAGTAGGAATCAGGTAGGACATCTTGTAATTTCAGCATCAACATGGTCCCAGTAGCAATGAATGTTAAGATTAAGGCACTCTTCATTGTCCCTGTAGGGGAATTTGTCCTCTGCATTTGACACATCCTTTGATAGTGTTGGGGGCAACCTGTCAGGAGCAGTGGGTGTGCCTAATGAGCTAGGCTTGGTCTAGTCACTCAGCCACTATGCTGCTACGATTTAAATTATAGACATTTTAATGAATGAATGAATTAATTAAGACTTGGTTTAGGCTTGGCTTCTAGTTTGAAAAGTATCATGTAAAATCTCTGTATTATTGTATTCCTCCACCCTCTCTCCCCTTTCTCTCAGGAGTGCACTCAGGACCTGTTGGCTGCTCTGCTGATCTGCCCTGACGAAGTAAGCAAAGACATCCTCTCTCTGAAGGACAAGGCACGCAAGCTGGTGTGTGACTGGCTGCACGAGTTCTGCCTCCGTAAAATGTCCCATAGTCTGTCCTGTAATGGTGTCCCAGTACCAGAGGAACAATTGCGAGAAGAGAGTATGGTGTGTGCAACTCTGCTGAAGACGGAGACTAGAGATCCAAGATGGCATCTGCTTTACCTGGATTTACTGTTAGCTAAAGGTGGGTGCTAATTAAGGAGTAATGATATGATTGGGTTAATTAAAGAGTCCTCAGCCAATCCTCCGCCTGTGTTGGGAGGGCAGGGTCACGTCTCCACAGATTTGGCCTGTAGCTTGGCATAGTGGCATCACCTTCTTATCTCCAAACAGGGAAGTTAAAAACCATACTGTGAAAGATTCAAGCAATAACATCTCGATGGAGAATAGCAGGTAGCAGACTCCACCAGAAAAGTTACATAGTACACTTTTCCATTTAAAGGTGTGCTGTTTATGTTCAAGAAGTTAATATGATAATAAGTATTTTTTTTATCAGTTTTTAGTAAGACATAATGAAATTAAATAGAAAATAATGATCAGTCAAGATGAAGAAAAACTGTCATCAATTTCATATCACCCAGCTCTACAAAAGGACTGTATAAAATAAACAAAATCAGTTTATACTTATTTGTTCAACCACATAGTTTATACTGTGTAATTTATGTCATTGTGTTTATGTTATTGTGTCCTTGGGCAAGGCACTTCGATATTACTGTATTTTACTGTTTTAGGTGATGTAAAGACAGCTGCTGCTCAATTGGTGCAGGTTTTCGGACAGGAGCCTAGAGACGCTGTAGCTCAAGGCAGGCTTGGGGTGGTGGAGGCCTGGGAACAGCAGTACTGCAGGGCTGCCCTCCGACTCAGTAAACTCACAGACAAACACATGGAGGTGCTGGAGTTTCTACTGCAACTAATACCCACCAACCAGAGGAGACGGACTGCACAGGTAAAACAATCAACTATTATAATCATAATTAATACAACCTGCTTTAATAAGCAAATATAGCAACAGTCATTCAAAAAATTAAGACAAAGGCAAATTGGAATCTGAAATTGCAGGCTGAATTGAATAGTGGTAATACATTCATGTTCAAGTCTGTCCAGTAAACAAACAAAGAAGTTACAAAAGGTCCATAAACTAGGCTTGAACCAGAATTAAGTCTAAAAAACAAACCAAAACAGACCAAAAACTGTTTACCTGTGGATCATCATTATACCCAGTTTTGTTAAAGGTGCACTATGCAACTTTTCTAATAGGTATGTCATCTACTTGCCTCGTGGAGATGTTATTGTTCTGCTTGTAATTTTCCACACTATAGCATTAAATATCCATCGTGCATATGTTTCAATTGCAAGTCTTTTATTGCACAAAAGTACCGTGAAAAACTGGCCAGGCTGTGTCACCTGCTTGCCTCCATGGAAAAATGTATCATTTAGAACGTTCCAGGCAAAAAAACCCTAAAAACTAAAAAAACATCCCTATGGTGACAAACAGATAGCAAGCCCTCCACCAGAAAAGTTCCACAGAGTACCTTTAACAGTTATTTCTCCCCTCAGGCAGGAGCAGCAGAAGCCAGCAGAGTGTCCTCCTGCGGCCAGTGGGACCAGGCCCTATCCCTCCTCACTGTCTCTGTCCAAGCCGTAGGTAACCACAAACTCCAGTACCTCCGCCAACGTGCTGCATGCTTGGCACAACTGGGACTGCACGACCACGCCATCTCCGACCTGAGCCACATCATCCTCCGCCACAGCAGCGCCCCATGCAGTGAAGACGAGCTCAAAATTCAATCGGAGGATTTGTGTAGACGGGGTAGGAGTTTGGTGCTAAGTTTAAAAGAAGCTCCGGCTTTAGAGGACTTCACCAAAGCCCTTAGACTTCACCGGGACCAGGCAGTTGGGTGTATAGAGTCCGGTTTAGGCAGGAGCAAAGCAGCGGAGTGCTTCCTGAAGGGGGCACTGCAGCACTATGGGGAGCAGCAGTTGGACAAGGCTTGGACACTGGTAGAATGTGGGTTAGCAGTGGACAGTGAGAACGCAGAGCTAAGGAGACTGAGGACTAGGGTGAAAAGAGAAGTGGCCAGTCCATGTAATGTGAATTAGGATTTCATTCTATTCTGATATATTCATGGGTTTCAGCTTCCTGTTTGTAGCCGACATTTTGAGGACTTGTCACCATTCAAAAGATTGATATCATCTTGTTTTGAATCTTAATTTTCACCATGGATCATGGATATAAACCTGGTTCACATCCAGATTGATATGTGTAACACTCTAAATTGAATTCTACACATTATAAATCTGGGATGACTCACACTGAAAGCGTTCATAAAATGAGGAACATCATCACGGTTATTTGAATCTGATGAGTCGAACTTTTGTTACATCCAGCTGAGAGAAAACCACAGACATCGTCGCTATTCACAAATACAAAAAAGCCCTTACATTCTGTTTTTCACAAACAAAATAGTTTGCATTGATGCTAAAACAGGCTGAAGTACATCTGTCAGTGTTGCCATGTTTGTTTTGGTAAAAACAAACCGTTAGTTAAATCTGTCAACTGGACAAAAAGTTGTAGGAGACATTTTGCTGTTCATCCAAGCTGCTTCTTCAGGCTTGGATGAGCATCGAAACGTCTTCACCCTAGACTTAAACCAAGACATTTCTGATTTACTGTTTAATTAATTAACTAAAATGTCTATAATATAAATAGTAGCAGCATAGTGGCTGAGTGACTAGCACTCACTGCTTTTACTATGGATCAGACCTGGACTATTGAGAGATTACACAGACATGTTTGTTTTGGTTTGCTTGGGTGCTTGGCCTTTGACTTCCACAAAAACCTCAGTGCTGCTCAGTGATTGGTCTGCCTACACGATTAACCAGCAGGCGCATGGATATACTTCAAGATCCACATTTATTATTATTATTATTTTTCTCCATAGTTTAGACTTCCATAATTTATACATTTTGGATATTGCCATCCCTTGTCTGAACTGACAAATTTAAACAACTATGTATTATTTTAATTATTATTTTTGATTTATTATAATTAATCCTATATTACACATGCAGTGACAATTGAGTACACTTGTGAGTAATTGTTCCAAGCTTTATTTGATAGCCCACACCACCAACTTACAACTTTTTACAAACCTTTTATTTCTTCACTCTTAAATGGAGAGAAAGTGCCTAGTGCAGGATTTGTCTGTACCATTGAAAGGCACTTTTTACTTTATATTGATTCATTATAATAAATAATATATTAACAAACAATGTACAGAATAATGTCCACTTGTAAGGCACCAGCACATTTTTAAATAAATCTTTAGGAAATATATGATTTAGTATCTTAGGCTAACACAGTGATGTATTGAGGCTCCATGTTTCCGAAGTAGGACTTTTCCCATTCGCTCATGAGGTCGAAATGCAGCGGGCGGTTACAAAAGGTGCATGCTGCTAAGTTTGGGTTGTTCAGTACCAGACCAGCCTCCTGCCACACCTCCACAAGTTTGTCTATATGGGAAAGATGGGAATAATGTGATGTTCATGGTAAATAGAAATCTATCGTAAAATAAAGTAATGCTACTTTAAAAATGTAAAAATGTAATGGGATTTTGATTTTAAAACAAAATAAACAGTATACATTTTGTTAAAATAATCTTGTGCGGACTACAAATACAACAGTATTACCACAACTACTGCTAAAATATCTGTAAAGTTGTACAAATCAATATTGGATATGGTGAATTGAGTCATTCTTCTACAACGTACTAGTAGTAGTATACTACTACTACTATTTTTAGCTTCTATTGCTACTTAATATTTGCATTTGCTTAAATATATAGTAAACAATCTGCCAGTACAGTATATACAGTATATTTGTATATTATACATTAAATATATACTTTTCTATCACTTTTTAAACATTATTTTTTATATTTTAAAAATTCTGAAGATTAATAAGGCTTCTGATGTAGCTCTGCTCCACAAAGCATGCGACGGCAGATTGGCTATAGCCTCTGTGATCATTGATGTTTAGAAATTACTGAATCACAGTCTTGATTAAAATTGGATTAATTGCTCTGCCCTATTGTTTCATATGATTACAATTGCTACAAACAAAGCATTTTCCTCACGAATAAGTAAAGCTGTGTTAAGTTTTATTAAGTGTTTGATAACTCACCGACAAAGTAGTCCATCATGTCAGGATGGTGGTGGGGGGACGGGGCCAGCCTCAGCAGCTCCTCTCCTCGGGGAACTGTAGGGTAGTTTATGGCCTGGACATAGATATTGTATTTCTCCAGAAGAGTGTCACACACTTTGGTGTTTAGCTCTGCATTTCCAACCTACAAGCAGAACAATTAGTCATAACAAAGGGTGCAATAATATGTAAATACATTGTTAGCTATAAAATATTTTTGAATAACTTACATAAACTTTAACTTTAATAAATGATATATCTCTCACATTGTGCAGCAATGGTTATTAGTGTTTTCATTATTTTGGTAGGGACATTCATGCCAGCATACACATGGACGATGGTTTTCCATGCTTCATGGGGACAAAATACTTACTAATATTTATTTTAATTTCTCTGGAGCCTTATCCTAACCTTAATCCTCGTCACTACTTGCCTAACCTTAACTTAAACCCTAACCATGACCTGTTCATACCTGAAACTATTAGATGAATTACTTGTTGATCCAATAATAAATATTTTCATCACTGGAATATTGCCCACATACACATCCATCTAATTATATACACAGAAACTGGAGGCACAGATAGTCAAGTGTTTTGCCCAGCAGCGCAACAATACTAAGTAGTTACTGGAGCATGGAATGAACCTAGAAGTAGTCTGAATTGCCCTGCTCTCTCTTATTATCATCACTTTTTCCTCTATTGTCCTTCATCCACACTTCCACATGGACCCCAGTGTTTCCAGCCCCTCTTACCCGAATGGGGATGATGTGGCTGGGGCAGTTGACTACAGGCAGCCCCCGGTCCATCAGCAGCTGTCTCATGTGTTTGACGTTCCTCTGGTGGGCTCTGCGTAAAGCCTGTCCCTCTGCGCTTTTGAGGACTCGCACCGACTCCAGTGCCCCCGCCAGGACCATGGGGGGAAGCGCAGTGGTGAAAATAAACCCTGCTGCGTAGGAACGAACTGTGTCGACCAGGGCAGCGCTGCTGGCTATGTAACCTCCTACACAACCAAAGGCCTTACCTGTGAAGGAAATAAAGTAGTAATCGCTTGTTTGTTTTCAAATGTACAAAATTACTTGGTAAAATAAGTACTCAACATACACTATCCATTCTTTTGTATAATACAAAACAACAAAAATGTTAATTGTTGTATAGCAGCAGTCAATCAAAAGCTTGCAAATCACTTAAATATTGTGTCCAAGCATAATCTGTATCAGTGTATATATATATTTTTTTATACAGATTTGAGGCAAATGTATTCAGTATTTGTAATTGTTTGTTTTATAATTGTAATAGTGATAAATGGACTACACAAAGTACATATGTCAAAAGATGTTTTATTATTAACAGAAAAAACATTGCTGACTAGTCAGTTACTAAAATAATTGTTAGCTGGAGCCCAAAATGATATCTGCCATCACTGGTCTTTGTAACAAGGATTAGGTTTACTTAATCTACTTTATATTTGTTTATATAACATTACATTGAACATATAAACGGGGTTGACCTGTGTCTGTGTCGATGAAAGTTTTATCTACAGCTCCACACGCTGCTGAGCTGATAAGACTGTGACCTGATCTGACCTGCACTCAGCGAGAAACGAGAATATATATATACATATCTATATATATCTATATATATCTATATCTATCTATCTATCTATCTATCTATCTATATATATATATATATATATATATATATATATATATATATATATATATATATATATATATATATATATCTATATCTATCTATCTATCTATATCTATATCTATATCTATATCTATATCTATATATATATATATATATATATATATATATATATATATATATATATATATATATATATTCATATATTTGGCTCCCTATGTGTGAATATTACACTTTTACTTTTAACCATTTATTTATGAAGTAATAAAAAACGCATATTCAGCTAAACTCACCCAAAGTTCCAGACACAATGTCGATCTTGTGCATGACATTGTCCCTCTCTCCTACCCCTGCTCCGTGGGCTCCGTATAAACCCACAGCGTGGACCTCATCCACAAATGTCAGAGCTCCATATCTGTGTGCAACATCACACAGCTCCTCCAGGGGGCAGATCGCACCTATAAACAACATAAACAGCTGGATTAGTGCATTGCAAATTGCAAAACATGTATGACATATTTCCCACATGCATAACTTTTTGCCTTTAATGTTCCATGGTATAGCATATCTAGCTATCTTGCATTTATTAATTATAACTGTGGATAATTTATTATTATTAGCTTGATGGCTCAACCTGTTTATCTCCACGGACATAAATAAGTGAGACATTCCAATGCCATAGCATCTCTATGGAGAGAAGCAACTAGTGGAGCCACCAGAGTTACATAGACCACCTTTAAATATACTTCCACCTAAATAAATATTTATATTTTAACTATTTATTTAGGTGCAAGTGAAAGAAAAGCATACACACCATCCATGGAGTGCACAGTCTCAAATGCCACTATCTTGGGTGTGGCTGGGTCGGACTTCTCCAGAAGCTCCTCCAGGTGCTTGCTGTCATTGTGCCTGAAGATGAATCTCTTGGCTCCACTGTTCCGGATGCCCTGGATCATCGAGGCATGGTTCCCTGCATCAGAGTAGATCTCGCAGCCTGGAGGGGACCGTGAACGCATCATGAGAACATTGAATGCACTATCAGGACAATGGAAGTTGCAAAGATAAGTCAGCTAAGCTAAGTATAGGGTGATATATTGTTATTATAAGAGCTGTTAGAAAAATTGAGGCCTAGAAATATACCAAAGAGGAGATTTATAGAAAAATTGACAATTTTTTATACCTGGTTTTGTTTGAATTAGTTTTGTTGCCCATAGAGGTTACCTGGAAGCATCTTGGCCAATGTGAACAGAGTGGAGTCATTGGCCACAAAGCAGGAGCTGAACACGAGTGCGCCACTCTTCTGGTGAAGTTCTGCCAGTTCTTTCTCCAATGTTACATGGTAGTTACTGGTTCCAGAGATGTTCCTGGTACCACCGGCCCCTGCACCATGTCTATCCAGGGCAGAACTGACGAGGGAAGAGGGGATTTTAAAATAGGCTGACAACAAGTGAACAAGGTAAATAATGAAGATATAGAACAGGGGTCACCAACCCTGTGCCCGCGGGCGCCATGTCGCCCCCAAGCCCCACATGAGTCGCCCACAGACCGGTTCTAAAAGTGGCACAACTCACTAATGAGCTGCATCTAAAGTTTAATTTTATTCTGTTGTTTTTTTTTTTTTTTATCACCCTTGCGTTTATATAGATTTAAAAATGACAATATCTTAAACATATGTTCATTATACGTGAAGTTTAGATAAGTTAAGGTGAACTTTGACCTACTCACTTCAAAGGTCAGTATTGTGCGCGTGACAAAACCAGTGCTCCGCTCGCGAGCGCTGTGAGGATGCGCTGAATGCAGTTTCTTACTCCAAAACATGGTAGAAAATAAAGAGATCACTTTCACAACCATTTAAAACTGTAAAAGAAACCTGCGCGTCTCTCATCTGCAGAGCGACTGTGGTGACGGCAAAGCAGCACAATGTGGAGGGACACTTCACTACGTCTCACAAAACTCCACACTAACTACCCACGGGGGCGCGCACTCCCCACGGGGACGAGCACTATGGGCAGAACAAGCCCAGAGCTAAACGAAGCTTTGAGTAAACAACAGGCTTTAAAAATATATAAGCTTATTTTTCTTTAACATTACATAATTGATAACTTTATGAAACATGGTGCAATGTATATTATTTATGTTTTGTTAAAAAGGTTTGTCAATGGATAGTGAAAATGGGACACTTTTCCTATGAGATGTAGTGATGTAAGTGTCATCTGGAAATTTAACAATTACTAAGATTAGTAAAGTTAAAGTGCTGAATACTGATATCTGTTTCCCTCCTTGCTCATTGTTGATAATTATTCTGAGAAATCATTAATGTGATCAGTGTCTTGCAACGTGATCAGTGTGTTCACATAGATGATTGTCATTTATCATTATTAATAATGTACAACTAAAGGCAAACTGAGAAAATGTGTTATTTCAGAAGAGCGTCTCAAACTGGTAGCCCTTCGTATGACTCAGTGCCCATAAAAAAGCTCTCAGGTTAAAAAAGGTTGGTGACTCCTGATATAGAACTTATTCTCTCACTTCCTCCATAGGTCCTCCATAAAACATTACCACTATACTTGGTTATGGCAGTGTATACACTGATGAGAATATGAATCAATTTGCAAATAAGTTTATGAAAGTATTTAGAACTTGATTGTCAAGTAGGCTAAATCTTGCAAATATTTCACTATCCATCTGATGTACACTTTCCTAATCCTACCTGATGGACTTGATGACGCGTGGGTGACGGCTCATTCCCAGGTAGTCGTTGCTGCACCAGACGGAGACCTCGGCCCCCTCTCGCCCGGCGACAGAGAAGTCCTGGGCGAATGGGAAGGAGAGGGCACTGCGGTTCACTGTCTTAAATACCCTATATGTGTGGTCCTGCTTCTTCTCACTGATCTTCTCCACAAAGAAACGGTCATAGTCATAACATGGGCCAACTGGGGAAAAAAATTGAAATCAAGTTTGTACTCCTATTGGTCATTACAATTACATACAGTTTATAGTATATAGTGAATTTCCCCACAGTGAAATTAAGAAAGTTATATCTTGATATATACTCTCAACTTATGTCACTTTAAATATCAGTTAGTAGAAGTTGGGGCTACCGTAACTTCCAACAAAATGAATAATCTAATTTTAAAGTGACTTTGGTTTTGAAGAATGGAGACTGAGACTGATGTGTATGTAGAACACAGAACTCCCTCTGTGTAATCAAATTTTACCCATATTGTCTTTAAGCAGGTGTGTGATAGGAGTTTTCTGAGCTGCATTCGGTAAAATGGTTTCTTTAATACTTTTCAGAAGAGACGTCATCCTCCCTGTGGAACAAAAAGTAAAAATAATCAATTTATTTAAAACTAATAAATAAATAATAAGATCTTATTGCATATGCAGATGTTCACTGCAAATGAGAAGGTGTTCTCAATTGACTTACCTGGTAAAATATTGAATAAAAAAAAATTAAAATAATCAACAGATTTTTGCTTCATCTCACCTTCCTGCACATCTTCTTGCACTTCAGGACTGGCACGGACCAAACCAATCTGAGAACTCACAAACGGACAACCCTTGGATGCAGAGACCGCCACCTCAGTCGCAGTCTGAGCCATGGTCCTTTTCTGGTCCAGACCTAGGACTTTCCTCTGGTTCAAACCTAGGACTCTCTTCTGGGCTGGTCCACACTCTGTAGATTGCTTCTCCAGAGTGGCCAGCGTGCTCACACTGATCTGACGCGTAATGATAGGGCACTGGTCGGCCATAGACATGAGGGCAGCTCCAGTTCTCCTCAGAAAAGGCTGAGGGGCCGACTTCAGGAAAGGGCAGTGATGGAGAAAGGCAGCCATTTTGGATCAAGAGCTGTTCCTACACTGAAAGAAATACAATGATACGTCAATATAACTATTGTAAGGGAGTTTTACTTTTATAAAGCATAAGTATTACAACAAACACTATAACAACGTGCAATACTGGTGTTTCGATTCCTGCTCCCCATGTGTTAGGGCTGCATGATTAATCAAACTTGAATCAAAATTGCAATTTCATGGGAAGCAATTAGGAAGTTACTAAATTTTTTGTAATGTACCAAAGTAACATAATTTCCTCCACAAACAGCAAACCTGGTAGCTTAGACCACTATGTCCTGACGTGTGTCTCGTATTAGTTTAATTTCACATTTTATTCTTTCTGACCATTCTTCTCTTTAAAATGTACACTTTGAACTGGATCCTATTTTCTTGTCGGAAAAAAATCACAATTAGATATTTTCCCCAAATTGTTCAGTTGTACCATGTGTCCTTGATTTACCATAAGAGGAGCCAGCTAATTAAGGGCAAAATGCTAAAACAAATATATCACTAATTGTGTAGCACTCTGAGATTTCTTTGAAATGTAAAGTGCAATACAAATAAAATTTATTATTATTATTATTATTATTATTATTATTATTATTATTATTATTATTATTATTATTACTAATTGACAACTATTTAGAATATAATAGGCATGATGAAAGTATAGCCTACAACTCTATCATAAATGAGTCAGAAAATGATGAAGTAATACCAGATAATTCAAAGTGACTGTCTCTCAAAACTGATAAGTACCTCCTTTGGGGTGCGGCCCTTGACCAAACACTATCATCATTAGCAGACCACCAAGTCAACTGATATGACGTAATTCCAAGCCCAGCTCCGAATATGCCAGATATACAAAACTATGTAATAATAATATATAATTTAACTACTTCATTCACACTAGTAAATATCTCATTATCCAGTGGATAAAATATAACTAAAACCTAATGTATCTACTGGTAAATATTCTAATTTTGTAGTAGATAGTATATATGTCACTTTACCATCTGGTGTTTTAGTGATAAGGGATTTCTGGGGATTTGTGGGTTTCGGTTTTGAGATGCTATCGACCAAACTGGTGGCTTAAACCACATTACTTGGTCAAAAATATATTATCTGTACATTTTTCTGAGCAAGATAGTAGAGTCTTTGTGTTTACATTCAGAGGAGAAGAGACAAGGAAATAAGGTCAAGCTAAGTCTAAAAGTTAGAAGTTTAAAAATACATACTATGTGAAATAAGATGTGATGAACAATTTCATATATATATATACTATATACTAAATACTATAAACATGACAAAGTTTGACCTTTCTTAAACAGTTTTAATCTTGAACGTTATCTACACCGGTATGGAAGCACACAGTAACTTAAAGAAAGCACTATTATTTTGTGCTGAAAATTATATTCTATTGTCTAAGTGTTTTTTTCAATCATTGTGGTATCTAAATTGATATCGAGGATCAAGCCTTTTCCTTAACATAAAAATTGAGTTTTAAATTTCAGTATTGTGACAACACTATTAAAGACAATTTTTTAAAAATCAGTCGATGGACCGGTGGACTCCAAAACAAAAAAAAGCTTAAATTTACAAACAATCATCAGAGGTTTGTGTCATATACCAACACTTCTATCGGTACAACACTGGTATAAATTCATAATACATTCAGAAAAACACAAAATGAGTTAAAATAGCCTCACCTGTTGACCTGCACTGAGGACGAACGCTTGGACAGCTGATGGTTTGAAGGAGGAGGAGAGAGAGGCGAGTTTATCAAATGGGCAGATGATGTAACCACTCCCTTCCTCTGCTTTACGGGGCCTCCCTGAAAATATACAAAATGCACACGTGTTGCATTCACAGCACATTTACTTGAGATTTCTCCTCCCAATTTGTTCCTCGGTTACTCATTTCTAGGTTGCCACAGTGAATGAGCCCTATTGTTATTTGGCAGTTTCCTGTCGTAACCAGCTTTGTGACTGAAGTAGAGTGTTAAGTGGAGTGTCTTCTCCAGGTACAGAAAAACAGTGGGCTTAGGTGGGGACTGGGCAAGTACTTATACAACTCACTTGACTCACAGACAGACTTTGTTTATTATAATAAAAAACAAATCATGTGGATATAACATATTGCAATAAATGAATAAATATGTCTTTTTATATAGAGTATGTAAACTTCTGGCTTACATACTCTACATATGTTAGAGGATAACCGCAGAGTTAGTGTGGCAGGTGTTAAGCAAAGAGGCTCTAAATGGACAATGCTACTGTGAGGTGGAGTGTGGCGATACCATGAGCTGGATTTACATACAAGAGAATTCAGAGGAAGAATGATGTGAAGGAATCTGTCTTGGAATATAATATTGTATCCTGGGCTGTAAAACCTGATGTGTCCAATCACATACGGCATATGGAGTCATCTCCGCTTATAGAAACAACCCAAAAGAGATGTTCCACTTTGGGCACATTCGGACCACACTCAAAGAGCCACTGTATGTTGCTGTTGGATTCACCTTCTGGGACATGTCTATTGATTTTGTCAAATAATAGTAATGCAGAAAGAGAAGAGCTGCACTAGAACTGAATCCACAGTTTCATCAAAAAATCAACTGCCACATCTCCAGGCAAATATTTTATTTTAGTCATAATCCATATTTGTATCTGTATTTTTTTTTTTTCAGGTTCATGTTACCTGTTGCTTTTTTCTCCTTTGGTTTGTTTTTACCTTTTTACATTTACCCCGGAAATGTTTGATCACTAGATGGTGCTAGTACAATGTGCCTTTTTGATAACATTCCTGTTTAATTTTAAACATGATAATATTAATACATTTATTTTATGTAAAACATGTGCTTCCAATAATATAATTTGCAACCAAGGAAGTTTAATTATCTTTAAGTTTTCAGATGATTAGGCAGGAGTGAGCATTTAAAAACAACTCATACACAATTAAGAAATTAATACATTTGGTAATGAGAAGGGTCATCGTGGGTCTACTTTCTGACTGTGTTACATGTGAAGTGTGCCCGCCCGAAAAAAAGCTGAAAGCCGCAAAGTTGTGTCTGAGTTGTAGGGTAAATTTTTGTGAGACCCATCTTTGCCCTCACTGTGACGTTCCTCAGTTTCAAAAGCATAAACTGGTAGATCCTATGGACAATCTGGTCTCGGAGAATATCTGCCCTGTCCACAATGAGGTCTCAAAGTAATTCTGTAAGAGTGATGACCAAAGCATATGTCCCCTGTGCATTGTAGACCATTGTAAAGGTCAGTATAGGCCTGTTTATTGCTTTGGTCCATAGACTAATGAAGGGTTAGTATTGTACTTTAAGCTACTTATTTTCAATGACAAATTTTTATAATTGGTTTCTCATTATTTGTATTTGTTTTATGATTAGTTGCAATAAATCAATTTAAACTCACATGTCTGGCTAAAGGTTGCATTATTTTCTTAAAAACAACTAATTTTACAAAATAGTGAAATTGTCTTTTTTTTAACAGGTCATGAATTATGCTGAACAGACGCTGAGAAGGCTCAAATTCACAAAGATCAAAATAAAAAGGAAAAGCAACTGGAGGAGCTGAGATGGACATCAGCAGACGCAGCTCTGCAACAAAACAAGGACACGCTCACGAAGACCTTCAGATGGCTGAAGCAGGAAAAGTCTTCAGCGGAGCAGCAGATCAAATGTCACAAGTGTCTCACAGTTTAGTATTCAACTGGTTCAGGTACCTCTACTATTATCTAACTATAACCTTCTGGTGTGACTACTAGTCAGTGTGAATTACAGTGTCTCTCCTTTCCCTCCTTTCCCTTTAAGATGATAGTCACCGCTGGTTTACCATTGCCATGAATCTTATTTTCTGAGATCCTTTGGTCATGGCTTTTCACCTCAGCTAAACTCAAAATGAAGAAACTCTGAGTAGTCTACATCAGCTCCAAACTTCTTTTCTGAAACGGGAAACTCTGAGTGGGACCTGCCTGAGTAGGAAACTCTGTGTCAATAAAAGTCAGGGTTACTTCAAGATGCTTTGTGAAATAGAGCCTGTGTTTCACTGCTACTGTTGAGTGCAGTAAAATGAGCAGAAAATGTACTAATATAGCCATTGTTTTAACAATATTTAACAATAAGAGAGTAAGTAACTTTTTTATAATAACTACACAGAACCTTTCAAACACAAATCCATGTGCATTGTTTACAGCACAACCTAAGGATGTCCAAGACCACCCAGACTGCTTTAATGACTGTGTTCAGGTCCTAAGCAAAAAGCCACTAACGGGACAATGCTACTTTGAGCTTTGTTCATCTGGTGGTTGCTTTATTGGACTTGCCTATAAAAGCATCGAGAGAAAGGGTAAGGGCAATCATTGTGTTCTGGGTTGGATAAGAAGTCCTGGATGTGTTTTAGGAGAGGTTTTAAGGCAAAAAAAAAAATAATAATAATAATAAAATGTAGGCAACAGTGATAATTGGGTGTTGTGTCCAGATGTGTTGAACAGAGTTGGAGTCTATTTGGATCATGGTGCTGGTAAACTGACCAATTATCTAATGAGAGGGTCCACCCTTTTTGATATCCATATAGTGGAAACGCAATTCACTGAGCCCCTGTATTTTGGAGTGCCATTTTTTTTATCCTGTAGATCTGATTTGGGGTAACCAACATGAATGACAAATTTCTTTGTTAGTTAAGATCTTTTTTGCTTTTTATAGATTCTTTCCAAAAAATCAACCGTAATCCCAGTCATTGTTCCTTGTACATTCATTTATTTCAACTAGGCATTTGATTTTTGATTGTTACCTGGCAAAGTGTAAGTATGTAAAATTTTCACTCAAGTTCAAGGTAAAAAAGTATCTTAATTGTATTGATATTAAATAATTCAGATATGTAACATACTACCAAATTCAATTTGTGTGTGGTTTTAAATATTTTTGCTGAAATAAATAAATATTTTTACATATAAATATGTATATATAAGCTGTTTTACTGGCTGATTTCTCCGGATATGACGAATGTCTTGCCTTTATAACCTCGTGGCCACACGGAGCACGTGCTGTTTCTTCGCTGGAGGTTTGTGGATTGTTAACACATACAGTCTATGACCGGGGCTTTCTAAAATATTGGACGAAATGTATAAGTCCTGCGAGTGGGTGCCGCCTATCCTGCAGCTCATAGCAAAGGAACGTGACTTTAGTCCAGAGAAGTTTAGCTGCAGTGTTTGCTCGGAGGTGCTGAAGGATCCCGCCACTATCCCTTGTGGCCATACTTTTTGTGCCCAGTGCGTTACGACCCACTGGGACAGAGAGGACTGTCGGTCTTGGCACACCTGCCCCCAGTGCCTGGAGGAGTTCTGGCCGAGGCCCGTCCTGATTAGAAACACCACGCTGGAAGACGAGATCAAGGCAGTGCGGGACAAAGCGGCAGCATTTGTTTACGCGCAACCGGGAGACGCAGCGTGCGACATGTGCCCCAGAAAGAAACGAAAAGCTGTTTCCGCGTGCATGGGCTGTCGGATATCATACTGTGAAAGCCACATCTGGGACCACTATAATGGGAAAGACGCGTACAAAACGCACACGTTAGTGAAGCCAGGTATAAATCTAAAGGACAACGTCTGCCCTATCCACCACCAGTATGTAACCAAGTACTGCTGTACAGACAACCACATGGTCTGCCCCACCTGCGCAACCAGACAACATGAAGGTAAACTCAAGCTTAGGGGGGCAATTGATAAAACCACAAGGAAACAAGTATTTTTCATATTTCATATATTGAGTAAATCATATCGGTTACCTTTGTACATTTTTAAATTGTAAAAATACTTTATGGACACCCTGTATATGGGTAAAAATGCATTTCCTGCCATATTTGTTCTTTTTGTGCACAGGCCATAAAATAACCTCCACTAGAACTGAAATGAAGCGGAGGAAGGCAGTGATGCTTTCAGAGGAGGAGCGTTTAGAGGCCCAATTGCTGCACCACCAGGAGGTGCGGAAGAAGATTGAAAAGATGATTGATGGTCTGACTTCCAGGGCAGACAGTGAGGGGCAGTTAAGATCAGTGCGGTTCTTGTGGTTAATCCAGCTGATGCAGAGACGACAGTACGAGGTGGAGGATGAGATCACGATGCACAAGAGATCACTCCAAAAGCTTGAGGTACATGCAGTTATTTGCACATTTGTGGAGCTGTAATGGGCACTAATCTGTTCTATCATATTCTGTGTCTGAAATATCTTATTAACTTTGCACATTCTACCTACTTTTTGAACAAAGGACAGTCTAAAAGAGTTAACCAAAAGTTAATATGTTGTATTGCATGGAAAGAAATATTTTCTCCATCTTGGTCATAACCATTGGGCAGGTCAACATGTATGATGTTTTTCCTTTTCAGGACCATGTGGAGCAGGAACTGTCTGAGCTGAGGAGGCAGCAGGTTGAATTGGATTCTCTGTCTCTGACACAGGACCCAGCTCAGTTCTTACTAAAGTATCACCAGCTCTCTGAGCTGAAGGAGAATCCTCATTTTGTCAGTGACCATTTACCTCCTTGTTTTATTTTTAAGCTCATGGAAGCTCTGATTGACATCCCCCTTAGACTCTCCAACTGCACAAACTTGGGACTTGCTATGACCCAGAACCCACTGCTGGGGCAACAGCCCATCACCAGAGAGCAGTATCTGAACTACGCAGTTAACATCAGCCTGGACCCTAACACTGCACACAGACGACTGGTACTATCAGAGGAGAACTGCAAAATCAGTGTGGTTAAGCAGGAGCAGGACTATCCTGCCCATCCTGCCCGCTTTAGTCATGTTCTACAGGCCTTGAGCAACCAAGAGTTAACAGGACGGCGCTACTTTGAAGTGCAGTGGCAGAAACAACCAAAGTTTTTAGGATTTACATACAAGAAGATTGGAAGAAAGGGAAAACGAGACGATTGTATCCTGGGAATGAATGATAAGTCATGGGCTTTGCATTTTTACCATTCGAAGACCTCCCTGTGGCACAATGGAGAAGAGGTGGAAATTATGAGTTTTTACAAAGTGAACAGAGTAGGAGTATATCTAGACCAGACGGCAGGGAACATCTCCTTTTATGATGTTGATCAAGAGATGTGCCAGCTTGCTAAAGTCCAGACTGTCTTTCAAAAGCCGGTGTATGTGGCAGCCAGATTTACTGAAAAGAAGAACTCTCTTGAGTTTGTGAAACTAAAGTAATTGCAGCTCTCGGGGCCAACAAAATGTACCACCTAAACCTCTTTAGGTTGCAAGATTACATTTGATTTTCTAAATTTGGTTTTGATTGCTCAAAAAACTCTGCCTCTTCAAAGTCGACCTCAGCCCATTCAATCCATCTAGTTTTTCATTGTTTCTATGTTATGTTTTTGTAATCGCTATTTTAATTGAATTTAATTTGGTTTTGTTTACTTGAATGTATTCTAATACTTGTTATCACATCTTGTCAAAAATAAACACATTTGATTTTAATTAAAAATATCTAATTTGTGTTTTATTTTAAGAAAATTAATTGAGGAAGGACATGGCAGTATACTGTTAATAAGTGTACAGTTGGTTGATGAGTGTGGAAATGGTTAAACTGGTGGCAATATATTATGACAGTCGTTGACTAAACAGACATTCAACATCATTGTAAATAAAGTAGTAATTTAATAATAATCAGCAATAACATTTTACCTATAACAGCAACTTTCAAGTATAGAGCTCATTGAGTTATTGGACTATTACTGTATACAATAAAGGTAACTGCAATCACATGATTAAATTGTCCATAAGATTTCAGAAAATGTACTTTTTCAGTTGATGAGCAGAAAAGAGTTTATGTACTTGAAATCTAACAGGGGAAAAGAGTGTTGTAATTTCAAAAATATGTTTGCAAATAAAAAAATCCATCCCTCCATTTTCTTCCGCTTCATACGGGGCCGGGTTGCGCAGGTAGCAGAGGCCCAGACTTCCCTCTCCACACACACGTCCTCCAGCTCCTCCGGGAGAATCCCCGGTCATTACCCAGAGCTCATGACCATAGGTGAGGGTAGGAATGTAGATTGATCGGTAAATCGAGCGCTTTGCCTTCCAGCTCAGCTCCTTCTTTACCACAAAGGTCCAGTGACCGCATCACTGCAGACGCTGCACAGATCCGCCTGTCAATCTCAGGCTCCATCCTTCCCTCACTCGTGAACAAGACCCCGAGATATTTGAACTCCTCCACTTGAGGCAAGGACTCTCCACCGACCCGGAGAGAGCAAACCACCTTTTCCCGGTTGAGAACCATGGCCTTGGATTTGAAGGAGCTGATTCTCATCCCAGCCGCTTCACACTCGGCTGCAAACCGCCCAGTGCCTGCTGCAGGTCCTGGCTCGAAGAAGCCATCAGGACAACATCATCTGCAAACAGCAGAGATGAAATCCTGTGGTTCCCAAACCAGACCCCCTCCGGCCTCTGGCTGCGCCTAGAAATTCTGTCCATAAATATAATGAACAGAACCGGTGACAAAGGGCAGCCCTGGCGGAGTCCAACATGCACCGGAAACAGGTCTGACTTACTGCCGGCAATGCAAACACAGCTCCTGCTCCGGTCATACAGGGACCGGACAGCCCTTAGCAAAGGGCCCCGGACCCCATACTCCCAGAGACACCCCCCAAACGATACCTCGAGGGACACGGTCGAATGCCTTTTCCAGGTCCACAAAACACATGTGGACTGATTGGGGAAACTCTCATGAACCCTTTTTTTTTTTTTTTTTTTTGGTCTGTTATTGACAAAATAACAAACCATGTATTTTAATAAAATGCGATTAAAATACAGTTAAAATGATTGTTAAAATTCGTGGTTAAGTAGGCCGGATGTGACGCCACCAAAAAAATGAGCGCGCGCTTGTTTCTGCAGCCTGCGCTCATCATGGGTCTATTTAAATAACCTGTGCTGCGTAAACCTGTTCACTGGCCATACAAACGCGTGGTACTGGCGCGAGTTACTGCGTGCTTCTGTGTCATATCGCCGTTTGTTCATTTCAAACCATTAACCACTATGAGTAAGTGTTTTTATTTAGTTATTTCAGAGTGAAAATGGACTTTAAATGGATTTCAACTTGATAGTGCAACCATGCCCCTATTTAAACCCATTGATGCATGTTTTTTTTTTTTTTTTTTTTAATAGAACAGCATTATGAGGTTAAACGGTGCTAGACACAGGGCATTGGGAAAGGCTAAAAGGTGCGCGTGTGTGTACTGTATTCATTCTTTTTCTACTCAGGTGATAGAAGGAGGACTACAGAAGAACTTGCACAGCTTCTGGAGGATCTGGCTGAGAGGAGGCGACAAATTAAACTCAAAATAGAGCAGAAGGAGAAAGATCTGAAGGAGCTGAGAAAGAAATCCAATGAATTTTATTCCACTGCAGAGACAGTACTTGAATGCAACCGAGTCATATTCGGCAAGATGGTTGATCTAATGACAGAAAGGGCCTCCTCAATGGTGCAACTGATCAAAACGTACCAGTTCAGCGCTCAGACTGGATTCCGGGTGCATTTGGTATTTCTGTTTCAAATTACTACACTTTTTTCTATAGCTGCCAGTTATAAAAAAAGAGACTAGAGATTGCTGCACTTTTTCAGTTTCAAAACTAATTGAACATATCTGATCTGAATATGCCAAGAATTATTAGTAAGTAAAGTAAGTAAATTAGTAAACTTTTTTTTTCACATTATTGATTTGCATAGCACACCTTTTATGTGAAGAGTCATGCAACTTTACTGCCATCTGCTTGTATCCATGAAGATGTTGTTTGCCTGAAATGATTCTCTGTATGACATTAGGCTGAAAAAATACCTTAAAAACACAGACATTCATACTGTAAGCAGGGTTGCCTCTCCACAGATCTGGTGCAGTGGCAACACCTGCTGGTCTCTATAGAGATAGGTTCCAGAATATGGCATTAAACTTACTTTCAGGCAGAGCAATAACATTATCTTGAAGCCAAACGGGTGATGGACTTTCCTGAAAAATTACATAGTGCATTTTTAAATTCTTATAGTCAAAAAATTTAAGGGGGGGGCAGCAATGTATAGAAATCTAGCAAAATGTATGATTCAAATTGTAAATTATGTCAAAACCCTGTCTTGTTGATTTTAGATTTATTCTAGAGTCTCGTCCTGTGGTATTTCTCAACCCACCTCTAAAATGTTTTCTTTGCACTTTTTCTACCCAGGACCGTGTTGATGAAGACATGGACAACCTGCAGATGTCCCAACGCGAGTCTCTCTTAAAGACCCAGGATCCCTACAAGTTCCTCCTCGAACACAACTCCCTCCTGGAGATCCCCGAACTCCCCGAGCCACGGTACACGACCCACCACTGGCTCCCATTCAAGAAGTTCACCATGGACGTAACCCAATTTCCCATGTGTGTCACGTCTCTCTCAGTCTTCAACCAGTCCCGGGCATCTGAAGTAGTTTACAGTGAGGAGAGGAAGGCGTGCATGGACTCCGCAGACCTCTGGACCATCACGTGGGACCCCAGCACTGCCCATAGTAATGTCTTGCTTGGGCTGACAGACAAAGGCGAAGAACGCGCGGTGTTTACATCCCAACCGAGGGGCTACCCAGACCACCCAGACCGCTTCACCCACTGTGTCCAAGTTCTGAGCAGAGAAGCGCTTACTGGGCGCTGCTACTTTGAGATATGTTCATCAGGAGGCTGCTTTGTGGGGCTCACCTACAAAAGCATTGAGAGAAAGGGCAACAATAACCCATCCGTTCTGGGGTTGTATGACAAGTCTTGGGCGTGTTTCGGAGGAGGTTACATGCCTCTCTGTACCTACAGTGACACGTGGTTGCTCATTCCAAAGAAGTTCAGCAATAGAGTGGCTGTCCACCTAGACCACGACCAAGGCATTTTGACCTTTTATTCTGTCTTATATGACAAGTTGTCCATTCTGCACAAGGTCGAGACGAAGTTTACAGAGCCATTGTATTTTGGGGCACTGTTCTTGTATCAGGGAGACCAAGTGGTGATCCGTTCGGTAGAGGAGATGGAGTAGTTTTTGCTGTTAATGTCCCTACATCCTTTGATTGTTATAGCTCTTTGGTCTTTTTGATCTACTTGTATTTTTTAGAATAGAGCTGCATAGCCTTAGTCAGTGCTGACAAAAATTCTGTTCTAAACTGTTCCTTGTGCTGATTTTAGCTGTTGTTGGTTTTAAAATCACTCGACTCAAAATCAATACATCACACAATCATTGTTTTTATGTTCATTTTCAATTATTGTTTTAAGATTTGGTATTACAGTGTGCTCATCTTGTTGCCCTTTTTAAAAACAATGGTTGAATGCATCTTCTTGTTCTCTGCATTTTCTTTGGTCATTTTTTTTACTTTGATATTCATTAAATATTTTGTAATTTCATTGTCAAGATTATTTGGACTGTATGAGGTTAGGACTAGCTCCCTAAATAACTCTATTTTTCTATTAAAAAAATAATAATAAAATTAAAGATGTCTTTTCATTTGGGTACACCAGGATACAGTAAATACAATTACTATCTATGTCACACTAAACTGAAATCGGTCCTCTGCAGCTCCACAATTGAGCCACAAGGAGGCAGAAGAGGAGCAGAGATTGGACTCAACATTTTTACCCTGTCCCAAAATGCAATAATTCATTGTGCTTAAGTTGGTACCTCCTTCAGCCTTTTGGAAATCCTGATTTTGTCCTATCTGTAGTGGCTATTAGATCTGAGTTTTAGCCTAGCTTTGACCAGATTTGGTCTTTATTTAGTTTTTGTTTCAGTCCCTGTTTCAATTTGAATTATTCCTGTCAAGTAAATACATGGCCTCCGGCATGCACAACCTGGCAACAACTTTACATTTGTAAATTGCAGCCATAAAAAGCCAGTAAACCATGACTAATATAATATGACACTTGCTTATCTGTCCATAAAGGGAGGTATCCAGCGTTAATGATCCCACAGTGACAATAAAGTCAGGTGTAACAAAAGTACTGGAATGAATGGTTTTGGCTGCAGTCCCAGAGTCCTTTGGCCCTGTTGGCTGGTTAGCTCACATGTTGTAGTAATGACAGATTTGGCCTATATATTGACTGAGAGTGTGTGAAGGAGAGAAATTACGAAATCACTGCTTTGCCTTGACCCAGAGCCAGGGCTGTTGGATTACATCAGCAGAACACGGCACTCCTTTGGGTTTTGGCAAAGCTACACTTTCCATGTGATGTCACTTAGGTTTTTATTCCATTTTACAAGAGAAGACATAAGGTACATGCATGCGAGAAGTTATAGTTTCCAATTGTGAAGTACTGGACTGACTGAGGGAGCATTTTTGTGTCATCTTTTTGAATACACATTCAAACTGTTCAAAAGATTTGGGTGGGTAACCAAATGCCAGAGGTTTGAGTCCTACTTGTGCCATTTGACAAGACTAATCAACCATTTTTAAATTAACTATGAACCATGGGGCACAAAGCAGGTACAGAACCATAATAAAACCTTTATGGTATATATTATTAGGGTTTTTTTCAAGATTTTCTCTGGGTATTTTCCAGTAAGGAAGTACACTTGAAGTAAATAATATATATTAACTAATCTAAATATTCTTTATTGTGGTGTAGTTTAAATCTGGACTGTGTAACGTCTCTGGTGGATGGTCTACTACTTTCTATTTTATTGTTAACATATAGAACAATATGACATTTAACTTATCTTACATTTATTCAACAGTTGTTTTAATTTTTCGAAACAACATGTATTTTTACTGTGAGCTGGCCTGCCTATACACAGATCTGACCTGTAACTTGGCCTGGTTGCATCACCTGCTTGTCTCCATGGAGATAAGGTTAATGTCATTAATGCCACTTGTGGAACATACTAGGCAAAGCAATAACATCTGCATAGAAACAAGAAGATGGTTCACGCTCCACCAAAAAAGTTACATCATGCACTTTTAGCTACTATACCATGGTTTACTTTTTGTTTAGTATTGTTATTCAATACTATTTAAACAGTAAGCAGTAGATCAATATTAAATGAATCCAGGTTTAGTCTTAAAGATGCCATGTAAAGAATTTGCGTTTGTGGTGAATAAAACTTTGAAAAGGTCAGAGCTATATAACTGATTTTCTAGTAAACCCATCTCCTCTCCAGTCCTAGTAGTATTCATAGTGGAAATATGATCAGTCCTTTGTTGTCTGCAGCACTGCCCTAGTCTGGCCCCGCTCACAACAGCAGCACTCTATAGTGTACACACTCCCTGGCACGTTTCCTTTGTTTCTCTGTTTCTGAGCAGTGCTGGTTGTGTTTTTCGCTCTTTGGGCCTGACTCACTGCAGCTCTGACTCACCTTCCAGCTCCCAGCCCCGCCCCGCACTATGACATCACTAACGCATCATTTCCTGTCATAACATCCCCACTGTTTACATAGCAGCGTGTATATGGCCCATTAATGAAATACTGTTTTATCTAGGCTTCAATAAAAATAGTTTCCAAGTCACATGCTGCTTGCTGTGAGGTGTGGTCATCCATTGGGTAATTTCCTGGTTAAAACTACAATGGCATTGGTGAAGTTTTTTTTAATATATGTGGTTTACCCGTAATTTACACCTATTACCTGGATCTGGGGGAATTCATAAAGAAACTTTTTTAAGTGGTAGGTTTGAGAGCCAGACTATATTTTGCTAGGTAGGCCTGTCATGGTAACACATTTTGAAATTACGATATATTACTGAAGAAAATATAGACTGAACGATCATACTGAATTATGTCATTATGCCCCTAACCTGAAAACCCTAAAGCAGGACCCCTACCCCCCAAAAAAATAAATTCTGTATGTGCGGAATTGTTAATGAACATGAGCTGCAATAAGTAAGAGAAACACTCGAGTCATAGAAGTTATTTATTCAACTCCCTACAGCTCAAATCTTATCCTACGAAAAATAACCAAAAAATCCCGACTAGTACAAAGAAAAAGTACCTACAATAAATACTGACCCTCAAAATCAAGTACTGAACGATAAGTCAATATAGTAATTATTGTAACAGGCCTAGCTCTATTTTTTGTCATTTTTTTTTACTATAGAATTGTTTACTATTTGAGACCTTAACTATAGTACTTTTTGTGCACAATATTTCTGACTGATTAAAAAAAAGTCTCAAACAAATCTTCCCATGCAGAAAGAATGTAAAGCTTGAAATAAAAAAATAAAAAATAAATAAATAAAAACTACACAGAAATACAATTCTAACAATTAAACAAAAGTAAATGAAACCAATTATAACTACCAAGATCTACAAATTAAATTACATTTTTATTTTAACCACACATTTAACTACATGTTAATGTCGCCATCTGTCCTATGAGTGAGAGTTTCCTTGTATAAACTCCAAACCTCAAGTGCATGTCTAACAACCTCATTTTAATTGGATGGAAATAGTTGCTCACCCATCCTTGCCCCTTAGCAACCCAGTTTGTTTATGGTCAAGAGGGGTGTTTTTTGTCCTGTCCACTGAGGAAAAGACCTGAATCATACTGGAAATATTCACTTTATATCAAGGGCTGCACAGTACTGCGAAATTTTGTGATATGTGATATAGCTGTTCTGAACTGTCATTTCAGTATTATTATGATATTTTGATGTACCTTTTGACTCAGTTATTTCAGGAGAAGAAGATAATACAATAGCAATATAATTACAGTACATTTAAAAGGATAAAAAACACCCTATTCTCACCACAAAAAATATTTACCAACAGTGTATTGAATGTACAGAAAAATACCCTCTTCTTCTTCTACTATCTCTTCTATTACTGTACTACTTCTACTACTGCTTTTTCTTCTGCTACTTCTACTACTACCTCTTCTACTACTTCTACTACAGCTACTTCTTCTACTACTTCTACTACTGCTACTACTACTTCTACTTCTATTTCTTAATCTATTACTACCTCTTCAATCAATATTGTGATATTAATATTGTGATATTAATACTTTTGCAATATATTTTGCATCCCTATAAGGAAGAAAGTCATTTTGGAGAATGATAATACTGGTCAGGTATGTCCAGATTGAGCTGGTTTGGACCTGAGGAGGGATAGTGAACAGAAGGATGGTGATATTGGAGCTGCAGACAGGAGGACATTTGTGTAATTAAACTTAGTTGCTATGAGGAAAGAGGATGCAGAATTTATTGACGTTTTCAGTTTGTTGATTCAGATTAACTTGCATCCATTTGGAGGGAAAACATAATTACAAGCATTGCAATTTCTATTTCATTGCAATTAATCTTACAGCCCTAGAAACAAGTGACCTCCAGGTAACAGACTATTCCTCCAGCTTGTACTCCCAACTTTATTCAGCACGTTTTAAAAGTATGTATATTGATTAACCTCATTACAAAGATAGACTTCACATTAGGCCTGAATAAATGTTTTATGGTGATAGTAAAATGTAAATCATTCTCAGCTTTGACCTCTAATAAAGTGCAGCTGCCCAATTTGACTTTCTGTTACAAAGAGCTAAAATGTGTGGCTCTCAGCTTCATCTATTTGTCAAAATATTAATCACAGCTACTATGGTCATAAGTGAAATCATGATTATTTGAAACAGTACTAATAATATTATAGTTAAAATAAACTTTAACCTTTATACTAGAAGAAAGAAATTGGACAAAAAAAAAAAAAGAAAACGTTTAAGAATGTGTCAAATTCAAACTTCCTGGGTATATATCTTTCTAATTATTAAAAAAAGACAGATTATGCTTTTCTCAGGTGTGTAGTATTATACATCAATCATTTTACATTTCGCTCATTGTAAATTGTAATTATCATTGTAATTAACTATTGGGTTAATTTTATGGTTTTCCAATTCACTCCACACTCATTGATGTTGTAACCACAGCTGCCCTGGGGTAGACTGACAGAAGTGAGGCTGCCAATCTGCACCATCAGCCCCTCCAACTAACACCACCAATAACACACACATTCGTACTAGGCAATGTGGGTGTAGTGCCTTGCCTACACCCACTTACGCCCCACTGTGGCACCTGATATTCACAGTAGTCTCCCAACCAAGTACTAGCCAGGCCCGGCCTTACTCAGACAACTATGGCTGAGTTCTTGTTCAAAACTGCAGAGTGAACAGACCCTGCCTTTTCTAGTGACATTTCTTTGATTTTCATGTTTTCTGTTTTTTTTTTTAATATTGTCTAGCTTTGTGACATTTCTTAATCCATTATGTATGTTATTGGTTAAAAAAAAAAAATGTAATTAAAGGCTGTGTACCAAAATTAGTCTTGCCCCAGTGAAAATATATTGTATAAGCAGCTCTTGAGGTCAGAATCAGTCTGCTGTGTGCTGCCTGCATCTAATTATGAAAGGCTTTATTTTCCATTAATCAGGAAGTGTGCATTAGCATGCTAGTTGTTGTTAGCATTACCATGATGGCAAAATTCCACTCTGGCCTCTGAAAGTTGCCTTCAAATACAATTATTAAGAATGTTAATGCTGAAGGAATACTGTTATAACATGATTAAAAGCTCATAATAGTCGTTTTTACTTCCATGTCCCATGTGTCTAATATTAGCATGAATAATTTTACTCATTTGATACACCCATGGTTACCTAATATTTGTTTTATTATGTTTATTAAATAAATAAACGCCATTGTTTATTTGAACAGAAATATAATATCCAAGTGGGTACATGGATGTGGTTAAGCCTGACTCACTTGGATGCTCTACTTACTGTATGGGTTAGTCATGTTGCCAGGAAATAACTTCAAAGCTCTAAGCTCAAAGTCAGGCTTAGCTGGGACTTGTCTGCTTTTATTAGAGGTTAAGCCAGCTCTGTATTTTCATGGCAGATACAGATGTGTGGGAAGAATGTAGAGGAGTTTAATAATAAAGTGACTAATGGGAAATTATAGCCCACAATCGATTCCAAAACCAGGACTAAAGCCAGAGATGTGCCAGAATTACAGACCATGCAGGCTTAATCAACCTAAATTATGACTGCTGAGACAGTGAAGGCATTGGCCCTATCTTACAATTTTACAGGCAATAATTTGCTGCCAGTATTGGAGGATTTTTGTCATATTGGTATCTGAAAAGTAACAGGAGATTTTTTTTCTGTTTTTAAAGGAAAATGTATGGATAAAGTATACAATATGTGAGAAAATTTTTCAAAAGTGTAAAGTTAATTTATGTAATTTGGGACCTCTACTATCCATGGCCTTGCTATAGTTGGTAAAATGGTATCTTTGGCATGGGCAAATATACTATAGGTTATTGGTCACAACTACAAGACAAATATCAGATAATGAACAAAATCTATATCGGACCATGTTTAATTTAGAATTGTAGTTTAGCTCATTGCATCTTCCAAGTTTGATTCCCAAATGTGAGGCCTTTCTGTGTGGAATTAGCATCTTCTACTCATGTTTGTTTTTGATTTCCTCATGTGACTGGCACATCAGGCTAATCTTAGTACTTGTTTTATATTGACAGATAAAAAAAAACACATTTCACTAACTGCCAATGAATACATGAGAAATAAAAAATAAGAAAACTGAGATTATTTCCATAGCTTGTGTATCCAAGTCATGATGTGTCAGACAGTCACCTTTTAATTTATATACTTCATATTTTACTTTTTTTAATATAAGGCAATATACCTTATTTACCATGCGTGAAACATGAGTGCTTTGCAAGTCATCAACAGCATGTCTAAAGGTCTCTGGGAGGGGTCAGATGCAGGGAAACATTGAATTTCCTTGAAGCATTTTAAACTGACAATCTCACACGCCAATATCAATAAAAGCCACAAAGCTATCAAGCATGAACCATGAGTAAACTATGGACTAATGAGTGAAGTTCAGTGTCACCATGAGTCAACAGGACATGACAGAGCGCTGATACAAAAGGATGTAACCCTACGCCATAGTGCCTCCTGTCCAGGTGGGAGTGAAGGATGAGAGCGGGCTCTGGACTTTGACTTAAGGCTAACTCAGACAATCAGCACCAACATATAGGCTTTTAATGAGGAATTCTGGGCCCATAAAACACAGCTGCTAGCCTGTATTCACTAATACTACATGAACGCAAAAGGGAAAAGCGATAATCTTTAGCTCAAAATGTTACATAGTGCGTGTTTAAAATGCATAGATTGTTGTATCATGCTGTATAACAGCCTCAGACTCAAAAATCAAGTTCTTGTAACTTTGGAGGAAAGGCAAGAAATTTACTAAATCCTAAAAGGTCAGTTTTCACAAGATGGAAAATTTTTTTTAAATTGTAAATTTAGATCCAAAGTTTGAAAACCTTTTTGAAAATGTGGAATCTATAAAAGATTTTCAAAAAGATTTTCAAACAGTAAAAAAAAAGTTCTAAATAACATTTTGTGATTTTATGTGAAAATTGACAAACTGATTTCTGATGCTTTTAATAGGTTCCAACAGTAACCACAACCATAAATAATGTTTTTCTTTCCATAAGCTCTTAAATTAACTAAACTGGAGACAAGTATTGACACAGAGAGACTACCGGTAACTAAAAATTGCAGTTTTGTCCTGTCTGCTCTTGTATTGTGCTGATCGATTTTTTCATAGAAACTGGTGCAACAGTGTCAATATTTGCAAATCTGGCTTAGTGAGGTCAGTTTGAATTGTGTTCAAGTTTAAGGTTACACAGTTTATTGCACCACAGTTATACAAATGAATAAGTGCTTCAGTAAAATTTGAGTTTTCTTTTATTCCATTGTTGAGTCATTTAGTACTTAATTAGCATAGACTTTTTACTTAGAGACTTAGAGTTTTTTATGTTTTCTTTTAATTTGACAATGATATTTTAATTCATTGCTGAATTTGTTAATATTTTTGGTATTTGTGTAGTATTTTTTTCTCAAAATCCAGGAGAACTACTCACTTCACTTATGGGACAGTTACTACATTTCCCACAATGCACCCTTGTAGCCTCCCATCAGCTTTATCTGCAGTCCTTGACCTCCTGACCTCATCTGTCTCACTCTGTCTGCTGCTGTTTAATGGCCTCCCTCCACAGTTCACACAGTGCTTTGTATAAGGCCCACACATATGATCAAAGTTGTCCTGACCATCACTCTTCATCCCGTCCTCCTCTTCTTCCTCCTCCTCTTCTCCACTCTTTGATAACCGCTCTTTGATAACCGAGCAGTCTCAAGGCCAAACACTGTGTACAAAATCCCACTCAACTGACCCATGAGCAGCGTGACTCAGCAGAGGGTAATTAGTCAAAAACACAAGTGTTTAGTAAATAAAAGTACTTAACTTTTATTTACTTTTATGAGCTTTTAAAATAAGCAAAATCTCAATATTTTAATGGTGATGGAAGGGATACTGTTTTGTTTTATTCTTTTTCGATGCATTTTTTGTTTCATTTTTATTCTTCTTATGCATACCTTGACATTCAAGTTTTTCTTTTCTTTTAAGAAATTTCACCTGTGAACCTCTTGGGTTGCAAAAATATTCCAATCAGATAATTTTGATCTCAGTCAGTTTCTCACATCAAAGGTACACCTAACTATGTAAATTTTCTGGTGGTGGGGGAGGCAGCTGCTTGTCTCCATGAATAAATGTTTGCTTTGACTGTAATGTTCCACATTATGCCATTAAACATGTCTTTCACCATAGAGACCACCAGTCCAAATTACAGGTCCGATCTGCAAAGAGGTGACCCTGCTCACACTAAGAATGCATGTTTGTCAAAGTCTTTTTTGTAACCAATATGTTCACCAGTAATTTAATAAATGCAAGATATGTAAGTTTAATGCCATAATATGGGGGCAGGTAACGTCTTCATGGAGGCAAAATGTGGTGGACATCCACCAGAAAAAATACAAGTTTAGTATCTAGGCATTTTGCACCCAACACTTAGCACTATGGCACTTATATATTTCCCAGTTCACAGTTCATTGATGTCTTCATTCCATACCCTTACCTGCTTTAATCTTCAGCCTGTCCCTGTATTCCTGCGCACACATGTTTTAGCCGTTCACAGTAAATGCGTCCTCCACGTTGGCTGATTAAAGTGACTGATAGTTTTCATATACGTGTGGAATGTGGGGGTCCTCCCGAGCGTGACTCTACAAACATGCACTATAATCACTATTGCATGTTTGTACACAGCTGGTTCCTCTATAAGAGCCTGGGCCCACTCAAATGAACTTAACATTCACA
The DNA here is from genome assembly GCF_009829125.3 of Periophthalmus magnuspinnatus. NCBI lineage: Eukaryota > Metazoa > Chordata > Actinopteri > Gobiiformes > Gobiidae > Periophthalmus > Periophthalmus magnuspinnatus. The sequence continues at coordinate 15,673,181 of NC_047132.1, forward strand.
TGTATCAACAGCACCTACTTACAGCGAGCAGGGGGAGGCAGCCACACTGATAGAGCGACACGCAATTTGGGACTTATCTGGTCTTAAATTTATAATAAAACTGAGAACTGATGGTTAGAGTTAGTTTCCACACTAGATTTTTTGGCTGTTGTGCCTATAGACACATGTGTTGGTGAGGTCATTCTCTGATTGGTGGTTGATGGTGAAGCTTTAATTATTCTGTCCCAGGGCAACTGAGAAGTGAATAAAAAAATGCACAAAATTGTCAAGTGACCTTGAATGTCTAGAAAATATCTAGGCTTTAACATATTTAAATGTCATTTGATCAAAATCACAGGAAAGATCAGAAAAATAAGGATCAAAATTAGGATTGAGTTTAAGCATTTGCAAATCAATACCTTAGTCTAGGATCTCTTGTCTGGGGCTAATCCAAACATAGAAGTGCAGCAGAGTGGGTAACACTCCAATAGAGTATTGAGAAAGCGTTTCAAATTTCTATATGATTAATCCACTATTGGATGATTCAAACAATTACAAAAGCAACAGTGGGTACATTTACATGGCCAACAAAAATCAGACAACTACAATAATCACATGACATTTCAATAATTTCATATCTGTACTGTAATAAACCAATGTGTCAGTCACTTTTGCAGTTAAATAATAAAAACATACACAGAGTCATGGAGTTAATCATTCTGACAATTGTAAAATCGCTTTGTTTCCTTTCTAAAACACTAGAATTTGACACAGTGACATGTAGTCATATATAATGTATTTGACAGATCTCCAGCAGCTGTAGGAGGTGGTCCGGTCTGCAGTGGGACAGGAAGTGACCTGACCCCGTCCTGAGGCTCTGACCCTCCAGGAAACAGCCCCCTCACCAAAACTACGTACTACACACACTCAGTTTCCAAGGTGTCAGTGAAGGAGGGCTGTAGGAGTAGTTCTCTCAACAAGTCCAGAAAGAGATAAGTTTGCTTTAGTTTGGCTATATTATGTCTGTATTTGAACCAGGATAACTATAGAGCTCAACAGTGGCCGCCCACTGCTTGGTTCCGAAAGTACATTTCACATTTATTTTCCCATAGACTTTATGAAAAAAGAAGAAAATAAAAACTATTAACACTTACTCTGGGTTAATCAGTTATGTGGTAACTAATGACCACAAGACCTATGGTTTTATTTCAAATCTGTTTCAGAAACTTTATGAATCACTAATTTATTGAGTTTTTAATGTTTTAAAATTTTGAACTTAAAATAACTGGACATTAGTCACCACATGGATTACCTCGTGTCTTTTAACTCTTCGCATTCAACATTTTTTGAAAAGTCTATGGGGAAAATGAATCAGAAATTTACTTTCAGAACTACAGCTCCATAAGACCAAGCCAGGATAACAAAGTAAAGCTAAACTAGGGCTTAAAGGTGCACTATGTAGCTTTCCTAAAGGAAGGTATGCCACTTGGTTTTCTGAGTGGAGATCTCTGGAATGTTCCACTGAATGGCAAGATAATATAACCAGTCAAAGTTACAGGTAAAGTCTGTGGAGACAAGAGCCCACTCACAGTAAGAAAGGATGTGTTCAATGTATTAGTTAAGCAATAAAAACACCTGTAACTTAATAAATACAAGACAGATGAGTTTAATGCCATATTGTAGAACATGATTGTCATAGAGACAACCAAGTGCACCCTCCTCCAGAAAAGTTACAAGGACTAGAAAGTGTTTTGAACAAAATTGTCACATGTATTTAACATCTCAGCAGGACTTATATTATGAAATGTAACATGCACTCAAATAAAACACAGAAAACTCAAAAAGTAAGTGAGGACTAATTCTTCAAGACTGAACAAAAACAGATCTAAACCAGCACTAATCTAGATCTAAACCTTGAATAACCAGATCTAGACCAGAACAAAAGCAGGACTAGACTAGGACTAAATAAATCAGAAGAACTGGCAGCTGTAGGACGGAGGTCTTTTGAAGCAGGAAGTGACATGACCCTGTCCCGTGGGAGAGCGGCCCACACGGACACAGGGCTGCCTCTATAACATGAAAGTAGTATGTGCATGTTACTCTGCCTGGAACTACTATGCAAAGAAATACACGCACAGAGTAGATAAAAGCCATCTTTCTTTAGAACAAAACATAGTACTTGTGAATGACAGGATAAAAAAACTTCTACAAAAAGGCAACCATGTTTGAAAAGAGAAGTGGGTACCAAGTGAAGGCTAACTGGTTCAAAACACTTTGAGCCTCATTGACCACCATCACACATTAATATATATAGGAAACAGAAGTGCCTTGCTCAATGACATTACCAATAACAAAGAGCCAACCATCAAACTTAATCTGTACCCAACTCTACTCCAAAACCCAAGTACCAGTAAGCCTAGGTTCTCATCCCTCTTTAAATTTGTCATCCTTACTGGTCTTTCTCCATTAGTACCCATTACTTTGAATCGTTTGGTTACTCAACAGGAAGCAGATAAAATGTGTTTGATAAGTGACTATTCTTTTGTGCAAACAGACTCCCATCGATACTGGAACAAGGTCAATGTGGAAATACCCAAGATGTGATGGGAAATATATGGGCAACAAGCAATGGGTCAATATTGCACATACTGGTCTACTGCATACTATGTACATTTGCACAAACATTTTGTCAATCGAAACCATTTCTGAAATACATTACAGATGGGTTTTACAAAATTTGAAATCATTTTTCAGCCTTAAACAGTACCATAATTATATGTACAGATTTTTTTTGGGAAGTATATGCAATTATTGTTGTTGTAATATTTGTAAAAAGGTAGTTTTAGCTTGTTATATCATATTATAACCTGTGATTATTGCTGTACTATGGTGGTTGGATGGCAGTAGTAGCACTTGCACTAGAAAGGCCAGTAAAATACTTTATAAGTGAATAAAATCCAGGCACTGCTGTTACAAAAATATTGTCTCTGTATGTTTAGATTTCATACAACTTTCACACAGAAAAAAATAGTATAAAGGGATAGAGTTGGCTTCAGTCTAGTTTGGGTTCATAATCCTTCCTCCTCATTGTAGGCTGTATAAAAAAGGCCCAGGGGAGTACCGTATTCTGAATATTTAGAATATTTTCACATTGAGTTGTGTTATATTAAAACTATAAATGTTTGCTTCACTGTTTCTGCATTTACCTATCACTAGAAAAGGAAAAAAAATACATGCACTGATCTCACTAATTACGTGCAGTTTGAAGCATAAAAAAAAAGTCCTGCAATTATTTGATTTTAGGAAAGTGACTACGGTATATTCTGAATACCACAGAATGAAAGAGTAACTGTACCAGAATACAGTTACTCAGAACTGGTATTCTGAATATGCATTTTTCGGTACATGTGTTTAGTTACATCCCCACTCTAAATATAATAATAATAATACTGTAATTCCTTCCCCTTATGATTTGCATCTGTTCTGCATATTAGTTCCACAGTTTAGCATTCTTATATTATAGTACTTAGTCTTTACTCCTCATGTTGTCTGTGTGGTTAAATCATAAACTGTATATATAAGTCTTCTTTATACAGTCTATGGGTTGAATATAAACACTCAACTCTCACCCAGAACTGGAGGGTTCAAAAACAGGCTCTAGTGGCGTGGTGCCGGTGCAGTCCGCCCACACGTCTCTGCTGGGGCAGTCTGTTTACTGCTATGTACGAAGGGCAGGTTCTCAGAGGACCACACTGTACCAGGACAGGACCAGGCTGGGACCTTTACACACCACACAGACGTCATAAGGACTCCAAAATGACCGAAGCAAATGTGACTCATTATTCTACATCCATACAAGGAAAGGTTTATCAGTATCCAAAATGCAAAACTATTGTTACAACAGTAGTGATATTTTTCCATGGTTACAATATTAAAAGTTTTTCAGACTAGACAAGAATGTGATGATGTCATAATCTCAGTTGGAGACAAGAGACACTTTTCCCGATTGATTACATTGTAATGAACTAATCAAAAGTTCACAAATGTTAAACTTGATCATTTCTATCATTCACAAGATCTAAAAGTCACCGTATTACAACAACAAAATACATTTTAACAATATATATATTAGCTACACCCCATCTGTATTAAATATTATTGCCCTATATATGTTGCAATGTCAGCTGAAACCCAGCAATGGTACATTAATATTAGCCTCAAAATATGTTATGGTGAGGTCAGAGAAACTAGCAATTTTTGTTGTTCTAGCTCACAAAATTATGCCTAGTTTCTTCATGTTGGCTGCACTGAACCATAGCAATGTGTCTCTCTGCAGTATACTTTTCCAATTCCGCTGCAAGAAAACTATGTAAAATGTATCATTTGATGCAACTGCAACAGTACTATTATTGTGACAACCAAGTACTCTAGTTTTAATAATCAATGGGACACATAAGATTGTTTAATGAAGTTCTTAAATGTTACACAGAATGACACAGTGAATCCAGTTTGATGTGGGGGTACAGTCTTAGTTGTTAATAAAATGGGTGATTTGTTTTATTGTCAATTAATAAACACACAAGGACACTGCACAGAACAACAAAAAAAAACTAAAAACATTCAAACAACCACTAAAAACATTGCAAATATATATATATAATGCATAGGACTACAATCGTTTGCAATCTTTCAAAAAAAACAAACAACAAAAAACAACAAAAAAAAACAACGTTGGTCCCAATGCAGTCATAACAGTTTCCAGACACAACACTTAGATCTGGTATTTGTTAATATTTACGTATTTATGTATAAGTGGTGACTGACTTTCATGGAGAGAATTTCGTGCGTAAATTGTTTTTCAGTTGTCCCGGAATACACCAGGCGCTCTCATCTGTGTAGTCTATCCACACCTCCACACATTAAATACTGCTCTGCTGAAACGCGTAGACAATTTAGCCCCTTACTAATATTAGTCTCACATAACATTCCTCTCTCTGATCCAAATCCCTGGTAGTTTTCCTGAGAGTTCCATGGTTTTGAAGGAATGTCTCCCTTTAAGGACAGTGGGGTGGAGTCTGAGCGGTGGAAGAAGCTGGAGAAGTATATAAAAGGCGAGCAGGAAATGTGCGTCACCGTGACAAAACTTGTGTGTCCACCCCGGAGTGTTGTCAGAACTGGGATGTGCACATGGTCCGATGCTCTCTGGGAATTTTGCTGCGTAAAAGCGAAGAAAAACGCGGAATTTGACTAGAAAGAATTGGATATATGTTACTTGGCGATACAATGGGAGTATCCGGGCACGTTTTGCGCGGTAAGACATGTTTAAACTATTATTATTGCGGTCCATTTGGGAATTAAATTGACAGTAGCATCGCTGACGCCTCAATACCTTTACATAAGACAGTTTTTCATCGCGTTTTGCCGCATTATGGGCAAATCTAGTGTCATTTGTTCAAGCAAGCGATCAATTGAGCCGTGCGTAATGCCTTTCCTGTGCGTGATTTGGGGTTATTTAATTACATTTCAAGTCGAAACTGTTTTTCAATTTGGCCCAATGAATATCTGCCAAAACGGTCAGACTTAAGCCACAAGTGGGCGCAGTGCTCTATAATTTAGTGGCTAAGTAAAGAATATGAGTTATGAGTTTGTTATAACTTGCTTATGACAGGCCATGAAAAGTAATGAACTTGAACCAAGAAAAAAACGTAAATAGAGCAAATAACTATGTTCTAGCCTATAGAAATTCCAAAATAAATATAAGGGGTTATATAAGACTAACAAAACCAAGTCTGATCTATTTTAACAAGTTCCAAACCAGAGCTATGTCAGATTTAAACTTGAATTTGTCCTTTAAACAAACCCATAACATAATTACTGTATCTCTATAGCAGAGTGAATTCATCATCTTACCCAACTGATTCTCTTGATCTCTTGATTTGTTCATTTATTTTCCACTTCTCTGTACCAATAACCTGCTTACTGATTCACCCAAACATTTGCACATCTAATTTTCCATCTCAGTGCTAATGAATGACCTGAATGTCAAAACTCCAGAGCAAAATATAACCAGATCAACACTATAATTAAAATGTGATTTATTATAATTTTAGTTGTAAGCTTGGTTGACATAGGTTTGGGGTTAACATTGTGGGTGGCCACAACTAAATCAGGTCTTAAATAGGGATAACCTGTGGCAAAACAAGAGAGTGGGGATTACATGTTACAATGGGAAACCATGCTATTATGACCCAATATGAGCTCTAAGAAAGAATTAAACTGGAAGTAAACGAGGACAAGAATAGAGCTAGACCAGTCATGCATAAACTTTCCCCTAATCAAGCCACAATAATAATGTTGTGTCAGGACTGCTCTTTACCAGGATTAAAGTATCAAACTAAATACAGTGGGACTACTCAGGACTTATCTTATTCATACTGGGTTACACTAAATCGGCACTAAATCGGCACTAAATCGGCACTGAACCAGGACTGAACCAGGACTGAACCAGGACTGAACCAGGACTGAACCAGGACTGAACCAATCTCAAACCATGCCCCTTTAGCTCTTGTAGACACCACACTCCATTGTTGAACTCTTTTGACTTGCTGCTGTCTCATATACATTCCGGTTTGATACCATTATCTTGTGTTTACAGTCCTCATTTCCTCTTCGAGCTATAATATCTTCCCAAAAGTCTTGTCAAAGCCAAATCGAAAACCAAAACAGAAACTTGGAAACCTGGAGGAGAAGGCATGACTTGCAGAGTGATGCAGTACAGATCTTTGTCAGAATTATGGGTGGACAACATTATCTTAGCTGCAGAATGTGCTAGTCATTGTTGAGAGTGAGCAGCAGACACCTTCCATTGTCCAAGTGAGATGTTTGTGATTTCAAATACAATAGAAACAACAATGCAGTCTCGTGTTTTAGGATTTGGCTAGAGGTAGCCACAGATACTTTTAGGAATTGGTTTGCTTATAGGTAAACAGCAGCTAAATAATGTTTAAAAGGACTAAATGTACAACAAGCTGGAATTGATAATCCCGAAGCTAAAAGTTCTGAAAAGTAATGTTCCTAAGATAACAAATGGAATCCAGAAATAGTTTTGTGAAATTGTAAAAGGACAATCATTGTTATAAATGTACTTTATTGTAGTTACCATTGCATTTTTATTACCGCCTTTAGCTGTAATAAAAATAATCATATCACATAATAATTATACCAATAATCTAAACAGAAAGAACACAACTTTTCCGTATTGTGAAACTTTAAAAAAAGAAAATTGCAATAGTAGTAGACGTATCTTGCTAGTATATAAATTAGTTAGTTACATTAACCAATTTCATTCTTGGTGGTACAGTGGCATAGCAGTCAGGCATGGCAAGAAAGTCTTGGGTTCAGTTCTTGGACTGAGTGAAGTTAGCATGCCGTTTATATCCAGGTGGGTTTTCAGTGGCTACTTTGGTTTCCTCCATAAAACCTGCACCATTCTCCATCTCAGTAAACTTGATAAAAATCTTGGTTTAAGAGCTGAATACTGCGTTGGCCTACTTCTCCTGACAGTTTGTTTCAGCTGCATAGAAGGGTATGCAGAGGACGCATTTGTCTAAAAGGGCATAAAAGAGCAAAAAAGTCCACCTTAATCTGTCCTTAGTAGATAGAACATTTATTACTAGCCTGTTTATTAAGTGGTGACAAATTAGGTGTTTATTTTGCATTTGACCCTTTTCAATTCACGCCAGAACCATTAGTCAATCTCCAATGCTTTCTACCCCACATAAACAATTTTCTTTAACTTTTTTGCTCCGAGCTCCATACTTCAGGCCGGGTTCCTTGTCACCATGGAGTGTCCCTGTGTCCTAACCTCCTGGGATAGTTCAGGCTGCACCAGACCCTCACAAAGCTCCCATTCACGGCCCAGAGTGGCCTCATTCAGGGCAGTAATTGTGGGTAGAATCCGTAATTGTTCTGCCTCTTCCATCTCCGAGCCCCACTGACGGATATGACGCCACTTTAGCTTGTTTTAGGGACATAAATATTCAAATGAAAGCTTTCTGTAGTGGATTTGTCATTGAATTATGGATGCTTCAGATCGACGCCCAGCCTGAAAGAATAGTGGCGTTATGTAATGAGGGTTGTTCATGGTTTATTTAGCAGTTTTGAAGAGGTTTATAGATGTACTACTAGGGAATAACATAATGTTAGGTATGGGTAATTGTTTTGATATTTATTTAAATCTGTTTTGACAGTATTATGGCAATCCATTATAAATGCTGTGGTCTTGATTATTTCACAAAAAGTGCTCTCCCTTCCCTTACTTAAAGTTTCCCCCTTTATACCTTCCAACTTTACGTCATCACAGACTATCACTTTTCTCAAGTTGGCAGATGTTGTTTTTCTTTGCTATAACCTGATAGGACTGAAACCATGAAGTACTATGAGCTGATGTATCACCAAGAATAATTTTCAGTTCAATCAGCAGTAAGCTACATCAAATTAATTTTATTTCAACTTTTATGTACTTAAAATCTGATCAATCATTCCCTACCTGTGACATTTAAAATAGACGAATAATCAACTAATAATTATTGAAACTGACAGCTCAAGGTATGATTTATGTTTTTTTAAGTTAAGTTTTCTTCATTCATACATCACAATTTCAAACTACTTCAACTCGCCATTGTCCCTTCGTCATGTTCCCGTGCAGAGGACAGCCCTTCCTTTGAGACACTGTGACTCTGGTCTGGTCCTGGAGCAGAGCTGGAGGAGGAGGTGGTCCCTGGGCTTCAGAGGAACGCCACACAATCCTCCCTGTTGTTACTCAGGATACAGGCTGTTCATGTGGTTTACAGGCAGGACAGAGGGACAGAGGAGGACACTACGCGCCCCCATCAGAGTAGAATATGTGGTGACACTGTAGTTGAATATAAATATTTAGTGCCTAGTAGTGAGACGCTTACTGGTTTGATTCCCAGACTGTATATGTGTGTGTATATAATAATATAGTAATCCTCTTGCCCCACTTCTTAAATCAAATAAAAGTTGTTGAGTTGGTTGTTCACTGACCAAAAGGATGGTGGTTCAATCTCTCCTGTTGCTGTTGTGTTCTTAAGCAAGTCACTTCGACATTCCCTATCGTTTCTGTGTGGGCTTGTGAGTGTAAATGGTTTCATAATGCAGTTTTCGCTGCGATATCTTCCCACAGGCATTATACGTATTGTAGCAGTAACATAATAAAGATGGTATTTGGGACGATGATTGATAATACCATATAATTGTAAGATGTTAAATGTTAATATCACTTCCAAGATGGTCCAAGAAGGTAATTACTTTTCATATTGGCTTAGTTGCATAAAAAAAAAAAAAAAAATTGTAATATTTAAAAGTGCTCTAGGTAACTTGTTGGAATTGACCACTATAATGCATTAACTAATATTACAAAATCATCTTCCTCCTTGGTAAAAAGATATTGTTTAGCAATAAAAACACCTCAAACTGAATAAATGGAAGATTTAAAAAAAATCCATATCATCAAGAGCAATCCATTTCCTCAATAGAGCAGCATGTAAGAAGTATTTGCACTAACTATTGTATCCACATCATTTACTGGTCTGCACAGTGTTTCCTAATGCAGCCTGTATGTTTGTTTTACTTCATGGGCCGACCTTTGACCCCTACAGCTGCGTTGTACATTCAGTCCCAGATGTGTGCTGTTTACACGTCTCCTCCATTCCTTCATTTCTCCCATAATCCCTGATTCAAACCACATGTGGAGGGATTTTGTTTATTTTACAGTCTGTAAGTGGTCAACATGTTTAGCTTTTGGATTTGATGTACTTTTGTCTCTGTTTTCCATACAGTTTTTCAGTGTGTGCCCTGAAGCAGTGATGGAGCAAGTCCTGCACCGGTACCAGACGACTTTTGATGCTTTTTAGAAATACAGTAATATATTTTTGGTGTCAGCATGGCTGGGAATGAGAATAACCTATGGATACAGCACAGTCTAAGCAGGTGAGTGGTTGAAAGTTAAGTTATCAATGAATCCAATCTCTATACTTCCATACATATGTTAACTATCCCTCCTGTAGCTGTCAAAACAATAGAAGTTTGGGAAATCTTAACTAAACATGTGTCAACTCATTTATGTTCGTACATTCCATAGACTTATTTTGATTTTAGAGTTTGAAATATGAGATGGTACTTGTCACTGAATATTGTCTCTAAACATTGGTTACAATTAAAGTATTGAACTGTGGAATCAAACTTAAGTTGTGATTTAGCTAGAATTATTCAACTAACCAAGTAAAAATGTGAAAATTGCAATAAAATAACAATAAAAAAACACACATTATACACACAATATGTACACACTTTTATACATTTTTTCTTCTCTCGGTTGTTAGTGTTGTTCGCCTTACATAGGCTGCAACAGCATGCGGGTTTTAGTGAACATAGTGGACATATGATTTCATAGCCTTGTAAATGAATAGCTGTTATATATCAGGACATCACATGACATGTATGGAGCATATGTCCTATGTGTTTTTGGACATGTAATGGGTCACTACAGATCCCCATGTGACAAATGATTGACTCTGACCTACACAAGCCTATACTGATCCAAGGCTGTTTTTCAGAGACTGCTTCGGACTGGATATGGACCACAACCTCAAGAGCCTCCACAAGGACTTTGGTGAGTATCATTGCTCTATAGTTAGACTTTAATGCATTTGTCTTGTATATCAAAATCAAATAATAATCACAATATAAATGGCCGCTATCAGAAAATCCCAAAAGTTAAATTTGCTTGCCAATTTGATTGATGAGATGGTCAGTTTTAAGGTGGAGACTTGGAAACTTTAAGATATCCAGATGTTATTGTTTTGCCTGGAATGATCTACAAAGTGTCTTAAAACTCTCTATGGAGACAAGCTGGCGACTCTACAAAGGTGTTTTTTGACAATAAAAATGTAATAAATGAAAGATGGAAAGGGTTTATACCATAGAGTGAAACATTCATGGTAAAGCAATAACAGTTTCATGAGACAAGTGCGTGAAGAACCCATCCCACTATAGTGCACCTTTTATATTAAACTAACACGGGGTCTGTCAGAAGGCTGCCCTTCTACTAACTCACGTTGGTGAGTTGAGCCTTGCTGCAACCACGTTGGGCGGGTGGAGTGTGACTGGAGCCTAAGCAAATCTAGTATGTTTATATTCATATGCACAGTCAGAAAAAAATTTAATAAAACAATGTCATGGGTCTTTTTTACTGATTAGTATCGTCATGATACTAAAATCTGAAAGTCGTTTTCGATACTAAGCAATTGACTCGATACTCAATTCTGATTCTTCTGATACCACTATGTTGATAAAAACACTATTTAGACAATAGAATGTAATTTTCAACATTAAATAATAGTACTTTCTTTTATATTACCATGTGGCCTTATATCTGTGACCCTCAGTGGTCCAGATCTTCTAATTGTTCTGATACAACTCAAGATTGTTCTAAAGCTATTCAAGGAATGTTCTTGTGAATCTTTTAGTGTCCATACAGGCTCAAATGAGTATGTAGTTTTGATGCCATCTTTTTTTTTTAGTATCAATTAGTATCTGATTTTTGATACTTTCAACTCCAGGTAGAACCTATATATTGCCTAAATTAATAAAATAAACAGTAATAGAATCCAGTGTATGTGTGCCCAGCTGGTCGGATGTTGTGAGAGGGTTGTGGAGGCTGAGTTGCAGATAAAGCGTTAATCTGCATGTTGTGGCTGATGTTTGACAAAGGGGGCGATAGGTTAAGCCTGACTTTTCATTGTGTTTTGAGTTGTACTTCCGTTAGAAACAAAAACAAGTCTGTAGAGAGCCGCCCACTGCCGCTGGTATGTGCCCTCCTACAGACACATGAGGGAGGAGAGTTAGTTACAGCTTCTGGTCAAAAAATGTTTAAGACTTATTTATTGATCTGGAAAGATATTCAAATTTGGAAATGTTATCAGTCTGCTATGTCCTGATCTTTCTGGGTCACCATTACATATATTTGTCACTAATACACTGTCAAATCATAATGAATAGAAACATCAAATATTTAAATGAGTTAATAATTGGAATATATATTATGTATAATTCTGTAATATTAAAAGGGCTCTTGTGAATTTTATTTATGATTGTGGCTTCTATATTATCCACCAACTAGGGCTGTGTAACAAAATTAATTTAATCGAGATTCAGTCATTTTTAATCGTCAATGATCAACTTGGGTTTTTTTTATCAAGACTTCTACAGCCAATCCTCTGTCACTAAAAGTATGCGGTTTGGAGCAGAGCAACTTTTTTTGTATGAAATGGCAAAATGAAAATTTTGTGTTTTTTATTTTTAGAGAAATAATATTCCAAAAGTCCACGATCCATCAATATGTCCTTTGTGTGATTAGTACTTGATTATTCTTATTCTAAGTATTTTAACAACAAGTTACTTTGGAACTAAACTGTGTCCTCTCCCTTCACAGCCTCTCTCTCCCAGACGCCTTACTTTTCCAACTCTTACCTCAGCTCTGAACCACTGCCATCTCCACAAGAGGGGGACCAGGTCGTACCTTCAGCCCAGAGAGGGTGCAGCGTTCTGAGACAGCGAGAGGCCAAACCCTTACCCCCTCTTCCGGACCCCGAGGAACTTATGTCAGACGAAGCCGCGGACCAAGAAGTGGAGTTTTTCACTAGTGACCGACGATGTCTACTCCCTAAGTCCTTTCCCAAAGTCCCATGTAAAGAGAGCAATAATGTTAACACTAGACAGAATGGGCAAGTGAACTATGCTTATCAGGACGTATCTTTGCTTGATAAAGACAGTGGGAATATGGCGTTTTCATGGCCTGGATGCGATGACAGACTACAGACTAGAGGCAACCATTTTGGTGCAAATAACTTTGATAGCGGAGATGCATTTTGGGGTAAACCGGAAGATTTAACCCCTAAAATGCGCTTCTCTTGCTCTGTACCCCCTATTCCTGACAACAAACCTGAAGTCCCACCGCGCATACCGATCAAACCTAAAAACCTAACTCTTTCGAATGACGATAAACCTCCAAAAATCCCACCCAGAGTTCCGTTGGTACCACCTTGCCCTCCCAGAACCCCGAGTCCCAAAAGTCTTCCAATCTACATCAATGGAGTAATGCCGCCTACACAGAGTTTTGCCGCTAACCCCAATTATGTCAGCAAAACGCTACAGCGACATCACAGTGAAAGGGTGCCCAGTACAACTCAGTCTTCGCCATGTATAGTGCCCATTTTAAAAGATGGAAGACAAGCCAGTACCACGCACTACATTCTACTACCTCCAGGGCGACCAGCGAACTCTAACAGGAGAGACAGACTGCAGAGTGAACCGACCAGGAAGTCAAATGGAGGCTTCTGGAAAAAACGATAAATTTAATAATATAATAATATGAAATGGACATTAAAGATGTTATGAAGGAGGTATGAATGAGGGGCATATTCATTACCAGAAAAGACAGTTGAAGTAAATTAGAGGGACTGCTATTTTGAGGTATTATAATCAGGTATAGCCTTATGACCACTTGTTGAAAATACTTTCTTTCAGAACAAAGGTGGGCAGAGTAGCCAAGTAAGAGTAAAGTTACATCAACTTAAGTAGAAGTACAATGTAGTGGTCTGGGAAATTATTCAAGTAAGAGTTGGGGAAACTACTACTCAAGTCAGAGTAACTTTAAAAGCAACTGTCTGGATGTGAGATTTGATTTATGATTTGATGTTACATTTAAGGTCAAAATATTATATAATAAACAAAATCTGGTATTTAAAGGTCATACCATAAAAATAACAAAAACAAATTATATCTCAGAGTGATGCATGGATCACAAATTAATTTAGTTCCTATATTGTCACATAAACATTCGGCACTTCCAAAAACCTACTCACTGTACTGTTGCTCTATGAAATGTATTACTCAGAGAAGACAAAATTTTTATGAAAAATTGAATGAGTATATATATCTGAGAATATGAGTACTACTCTCCTCAGGTAATAAATATTTGACCCTTTAACCTGCACCACCTTGTTTGGACCACATATGAATAATACTGCAAACTGGGAACATCCACAAAAAAACTGTTTAATTTTTACTTCTCTAGCCAATGGTCATAATGTTATGCCTGGTTGCTATATTATTTTTTGCATAAAAGGGATTCAATGCAGCACATTAATTAACCTTAGCATATTATAATTAAGTGATTAGAACTTGACTGGGCATAGTCGTAAAAATGAATATTAACAGGGAAGTAGATATTGAAATAACTTATCATGCTATAATCCCTTTATAGGATGTAATATGTTACCTGCCAGTATTCCATTGTAAAAGAAAAGAAACTAACATTCCAGTATTTTAATCAATGTTAGAGAAATATACCTCCTGAAACCACTATGGAGTGGTTGGCCTATATTCACTGGCCACTTTATTAGGTACACTGTTTCCTGGCGCTTCAAATGCTAGTCACTTTGCAACAACAAATATTTGAGCAATGTTCAAATATTCACATATTATTGAGTTCCTCATGTACAATCAAAAATAAACACAGGTGGACCAAAACAAGGAAAAGTCCACAGGACAAAAAGTATCAAAAGAAACATGTAAACTAAAACTAAACTAAATGTGAGTTGTGAAATGAGTTGCTTGAGTATTAGAAGCAGTTTTGAACCATTATCGGTGTACCTAATAAAGTGTCTGCATGTGCTGTGAAATTAGCCTAACCAGGACTGAACTGTTCCTCTTAACTGTGTACAAGCTGGGCTTGTACAAATATGACGTGTCTTTTTACAACTTGCTGCTTAAATTTTACTGTAATTAAATGTATTTATAGACTTAATTAAATTACAATTTATCAAATGTATTGTAAAGAAACAAACACGTTATAGCCAATTAGCCACTGAATTTATTGAAATATTTTACTTAGTTATAAAATCATCTTCACCTGTAATTAAGGCAGATTATTATGTAAAGTGTCAACACATTAAAATCATACTAGTTTTAACTAGTTTAGCCACTACTTTTTCATGAGTCACTCTCAAGTACACATCGAAACCTCTTATAGATAAAAAGTGAAATGAGCTCAAATCAATAGAACTGACTCAACAAGCATAAGTAACATGATAAATTGATCCGTCCTAATGTAGATATGTTACACTGTCAGTGTTTACAGGTTTCTCTGTACATTATTATATTGGTAATTTTGTCTTAAAGGTTTCTGAGAGTATTGTAACATTTGTTTAATCTATTTATAGAAATAAAGTAACTTATTCATTGAACCATTGGAATCCGTCTTAAATACAATTACATGAATAATTAATTCTGCACTGTCAGCTGAAGGTCAAGCTAAATGTACAATATTTCGCGGCAAAGATGAACAAAAAGACACCTCTCGCATACAAAACATGAAGAAACTAGTTTTGTTGAGAAATCTTTAATTTAAACGTTATGCTTGACAAAGAGCAAACCATTTAGTGAGCTACAAGATGAAGCCTGTACATAATGAACCAGCAATCTACAAGGATTCAGTGAACATAAAAAGGATGACACATTAAACAGCTTAAATATCCATTCACGCAGTAGCATGTCCACAAAAATTATTCACAGTTCATTTGCCGTAAAACCCATTGGCATTAGGTAGTAGGTACCACATGAAATAGCACAACTGGTGAAACTATTATATTCATGGATTTCAACTTGGACAGGACTGCACCAGCATCTCCTTCAATTTTAATCTAATCTTTCAATTATTTTTCATAAAATTCTCCTGTAATACTTACAGCTCAACTTAAATAGTTAATTTTAATGGCACAAACATAACTATCTCTCAAAATAAGTTAAAAAACACACAAAAGTCATTCTACTCCTTTTGCCCCTCCCATCAGTGCAGTTCCTATTGGTCAAAGTTATAAATCTAAACAGGCACATCCTTAGCCCACTCACTTGTATTAAGACTGGGGTCCTTCTCAGTGCAGCATCTGGGCGCTGTTAGATGGTACATCTTTGTATATTAAATAAATTAGATTTTTTTTTTTGTTTATCTCCACGCCCGGTTGAGTAGTTTGACCTCGGCTAAACGTTTGCTGATCATTGTAGCGAAAAACAGAGCCAATAAGACACTGGAAATAAGCATGTAGTCGTAATCGTCCTTCAAAACATCAAATTGTTTCGAGGGGTACACGCGGGTTTGGTAGATGTCCAGGCCATACGCAACCACCTGACAAAAAAGGATGAAATCAAGAAAAAACATGTTAATTCGATAATGTTGTGTTAACAGGTGCCATATGTTACTTTTCTAGGGGAGGAGTCACCAACAGTTTGCCTCCATGGAGATGTATTGCTTTGGCTGGAATGTTCCACTGTATGGCATTCATCTAACATATCTTGCATTTATTCAATTAAAGGTGTTTTTACTGCTCAAATATCTTGTAAAATATTAAATATTACTATTGGCAGGGTCATCACAAATCTGACCTGTAACTTGGCCTGATGTCTTAATCTGCTCATCCGTATAGATAGACAAGTTCCAAGTTTACTGTGGAACATTCTAAGCAAAGCAATATCCATGGTGACAAGCCGAAACCCTCTACCAGCTAGATAGTGTACCTTTAAATTTGTACTTGTTATATATTGTTTTTTTGTCACAGCAAACCAGCAACTATTCCAAATGTTCACAACTCCTGTTTTTTTAATTTCATCTGAATGCACCTTTCTTGTCTGGTGCAATGGGGCCCAACAGGTGGTTGGCACATCAATCGTAGAGTATCAAGCAAACCAAAAACAAACATAGCGATGCTGACAGATGTACTTCAGCCTATTTTAGCGTCAATATGGACTATTTTGTTTGTGAAAAACATGCTTAAGGTAAGCGCTTTGTGCATTTGTGGACAGGG
The DNA here is from genome assembly GCF_009829125.3 of Periophthalmus magnuspinnatus. Classification (NCBI taxonomy): domain Eukaryota; kingdom Metazoa; phylum Chordata; class Actinopteri; order Gobiiformes; family Gobiidae; genus Periophthalmus; species Periophthalmus magnuspinnatus. Next base: position 15,690,103 of record NC_047132.1, read on the forward strand.
AAGAATCTTTTCCATCACCTGGATGTAACATGTTACATTTTTCACCTTGTTCCACTGTTGTGATGCTTTGACCAATCAGATTCAAATAATCATCATGACGTTCTGCGTTTCCTGATCGGTTTCAGTAAGAGCCCTCCCAGACTGATAATGCATAGAACTCAATTCAGGGTGACACACATCAATCTAGCAGGAGCTATGTTGTCAGACTTCACCCCAATGATTCTTTTCATTCACAGTAATATTGCAACTGGAAGGACACCTGGACTGTTTACTCTTGACTTTCGGCAGGTGCTTGGCGCTTAGCGCCATACTGCTGCCCCCGTCCAATTATTTTAAGAATTGCAAGTGATAAGTTAAATTTTAAGGTGGAGTAGAAATCTGGTTGGTATTATTTTTATTTACACAACAATTTTATCAATCAATGGACAATCAAAATCTATGGACAGACAATTAGAAATGTACAACTATTTAGTAATAAACTGTCTCACCAGGCATGTGGACTCCAGCCCAGAGGGGACAGTGTGGATCCCCCTTACCCGCGACACAGACTGGTTATAGTTGATGTACCACTCTGTTCGGATTGGCAGCTCTGGTGCATACGGGATTAAGTTCTCCTCACTGAGAACATAAAGATCATTAGTCAATATAAATATAAAAAGCATTCAACAACATATGTAATAAATAAGTGTAGGATTTACTTACCGACTCTGCTCAGACACAATCTCAGGTCTGCGAGGGTCCAGGAACATCTTTGGTAGAGATAAAATGCCTCCTGATGGTAAACCAACTGACAAGGAAATACAACAGGGAATCTTTTTATTCTGATTTTATTCTACAGATAATTAGCTAGGTATTTACATTGCTTGAATATAATAAAAATGTGTCAAGCAGGCTTAGTTGAGAATAGAATTCTCACACATGTAGTGAACAGTCACATTGCATTGTTTTGAGTTTCATTCACACAAAGTGGACTGTTCTAGTGTCAGAAAGTGGGTTAGTCTGACTGACCGAGCTGCTGCACTTAATGACATTTGCAGCATAACTCCAAAACAGAAAAGGTGCTTTTGACTTCAGTCAGTCTATGGACAAATCATAATAACCTATTCAAGGTTTTAGTAAGGAATGTCAGTTATGTCAGTCTGTTATTTTTATATTCTGTATTGTTAATTTGTTAAATCTTGTTGAAAGAAATATAGCCGTCCAAGTGCCCTTAGTGTTTCACCAGGAAACCCCATCTAAGATTGTCTCAAATTTCAAATTATTTCCTTTTTTCTTATTTAGCACTGTAAGAATTTTTCCCATTTCCTGTTTCCTTTAATCACAGTATGAAATTATACTTAACCCATTTATTCTTTCAGTAATTCTTATCAGGAAAATTTTAGATGCCTTGTTAAAACTTGAATGTGACAATAACTCACTGAGGAGGTGTCTGCTGGTGATGCCCTTCTCCGTCAGGGTGGCCTCCATGGCAGAGATGGCCGAGGGAAAGATGTAGGACTGCTGTAAAACCTGAGGAGCGAAGGGCCGGTCCAGAGAGCTGAAGACCGTACTGTTGTAGAGCTCCATCCCCTCATACAGCTCGATCACAGAGAACTCCACTCTACGGGACTTTGTGCTCCAGTATTCATACTGTGGAGCAGACAGGCAAGACAAAAAAGGTTTGAAAAAAGCATCATTATGGCAGAGGTGGGTAGAGTAACCAAAAAATGTACCGTACTCAAAGTAGAATGTCTTTCAAATGTATTAAAATCTCACACTGTTTAATATGAATCCAGCTAAAATAAACTTGCTTTACATTCATCTTGTGATAAGGCTTAGGTAGTGAAATTGAAAATAACTGAATTATACCTCAAATGCTTTCGTGTGTGTTAAACAGTGCATTTCTGGCTACCATTATTACTTTATATTCTACCTCTCCTACATTTTCTCACAGATAAGTTCCATCTCTTAGATGTTTACAGGAATGCAATTTGTAATCCTGGTTATTTAGCCTATGTGTGCTTCCCACTCACCACCACCCAGTTCTCTGAGTGCACGATGTGGACTGGACCTCTGGCTTTCCTCTGGACGGCCTCGTGGATGATTCTTCCAGTGATGCCATCGATGAGAATGATTCCCACGAAACTGCGCTCCTGGTGCTGGTCAGTGCTCTCCGTTACCAAAGCTAGTAGGTTTGGGTTCAGGTACTGAGCAGAGGAAAAAGAAAACTGATTAAACAACCTCTTACAGTAATCCCTCATTTGTCCAGGAATGACCCAAGGTAGACACTTCTGGACAACGTTTTAACGAAGAACATTTCAACTCACATTTAGAAGTCAAAGAAGTCTTAAACAAAGGTTTTAATGGTGCCGCTTGGTCACAGCTTTAAAATATAATTGTATAATTTAGATTCCAGTAAGTCAATTAATTAGGGCTGTTAGAGAAGATAAATGACATACATTTGAAACCAGAAGTTTACCATACATACACTATATTAAAAGACACAAGCTTTTTTTCCCCCTCACTGTCAGACTAAACTTTTCCTGTTTTACAACCCCAATTCCAATGAAGTTGGGACACAGTGTAAAACTTAAATACAGAATACAATGATTCGCAAATCCTTTTCAACCTATATTGAACTGAATAAACTACAAAGACATGATTTTTAATGTTCAAACTGATAAACTTTGTTTTTATGCAAATATTCGCTCATTTTCAATTTGATGTCTGCATCTTAAAGTTTATTTGACGTAATAGGTCTGCTTTAAATCATTGGCTAATTTAGGACATAAGAAGAATAATGAGTAAAATCTGTCTTTTAACCATTCCCTTTAAAGAAAAAAAAAAAACAAAAAAAAACATCAGCTTGAAAATCTTGGTGTTACCAGTGTTATCAATGTGTCAGCCAATATTTCAATACATTTGCTGACACATTTATAGTTTTGCCGTTTAATGTGCAGCCGAAATATTGCCTTTGTTAAATATTGGGATATTTTTGTGCAATTTAAACATCAATAGATAAACACAATAATACAAGTCATATTTAGATTTCTTTCCAATTCAAATATAAAATGTTTCCTGTTAGATTAACAGACTTTATTGCTATACTTATTTTGCTTTTTACATTTAAATATGGAGAATGCATTGTTCAATATAAAATTATATTTTGCAGCCCTTAATTGTAGTATTACACTTTGACGTGGAACAGATGATTCAATATAGGGCTAAAAATGGGCTGTAATATACACAAAAAGAATGAGACACTGTAAACCCTAGTATTATCGAGACTGTGGCTGAAGGGAAGTGATTCAGAGGGAGAATTATAAAATGGGGAGAGTCACACGAATGAAGAAACCAAAGTGCACTTGTGTCAGGTTATTCAGCGTGTCTTTTGATTGGCACAGACTTCAGTCATTTTGACACCCACCCTCCAAATAAAAGGCACTGATTCAGCTGTGGGTGTGATGTGTGGGAACTAGGGTGTGACACGGACAAGACTGAGCAAGACAACCTGATATGAAACATGTAGCGGGCAGCTTTCTCTTTCATTTAAGTATAATCATTTATGGACTTTTTAAAACACTGTTATATATTTAGAGACTAATTGTGTGTTTCTCTTTCTGTTCAGTTGTCATGTATTTGTTAATTCCATAGTTTAATTTTTTCAAAAATGATTTCACCCGTCCTGTTTGACATTAGGACCTATTTATTAGAAACCATATTAACCAGTGGTTTCTAAATGTGTATGTACCATTGGAATAGTTTTAAGATAATCTTACTGTGTGCAAGTAATTTATAAGCAAACATTTTATTTCACTTTAAAGTAACTTTTATTATGTTTTTTTTATTTTATTTTTTTTTATTATTCAAACAGAGACAATGCGCATTACTAAAAAACATTTATGTAAAACCACCAGTATTAGCTAGCAGCATGAACTACTTGTGCGAATAGAAAATGGGCTTAATGTATTTTCTAACTTAATCTAACACACAGACAGACCTAGATGAATAAAGTCAATATACACAATACTAAGTCGGCTAAATAGGTTATAGAATTACATGCACTAAAATAAACCAAACCAGGCCTTAAAAAAAAAAAAAAAAACATTTTAAAAATGAAAATTAATAAGTTACGGTCATTACCTTATATAGGACGCTGCGGTCTCCCATGACTCTGCCCTGAGAATGGACGTGTTCATTGGCTTTCTTCCCTTTCACAGCGACAATTTTCTGCACCTCTGTAGGAATCACCACCTCCCAGATCAGTTCAGTTGACAAGTCCTGGAAACACAGTTACATGCTATTTTTAAACATACAGAAAGTCAGCTTGTTAGAAGTGACTAAATGATTTACTAGATCAGATGCCCTCCCAGACAGACATTTTCAAATGTATCTTGGCTTTGAACTGGAACTAGACTCAATTGTGTACACCTTAGGATTTGTACATTAATAATGTCTATTGAGCACTAATATGCATCACTTCAAAATATTACTACTTACTGTTCGTAGCCTGTAACCACTGAGCCTCCCCTGATTTGCATCGACAAGAAAAAAGAAAATGGAGGAGGCCACTTCTTGAAGTTGTTGGAGGACATTCTTAGTGGACGGAAAAGCAGACACCTGAAAAAAAGTTGGGTTTTTTTCACAATTTATAGAAAAATGTAAATGATTGAACTGTGTTGGCTCTGTAAAAACAGGAAACAGTACATAGTTCAGATAATGAAGGATTCTAAATAGAGAGCAAGAATTTTCTGGGGTGGTACAAGGTGTTCAAAGTTTTTTTGAGACTTGGTATTATTCATGTCAAGCTTATTCAGTTAATTTGGGATAATTGTGATATTGGGTACCAAAAATATTCATTGTGACCAGTTAGAAGCAAAAACAAGAAATTTCAATTTCATCTATACTACAAAAACTGTTGTTTACACCACATATATAAACCTCAGAAAGTTTGATTTTTTGGAATGGTGAAAATTAAGGTTTGTAGACTACGTCTCAAAATAATTGTAATTCCACAATTCAGTTTGATATTGTGACATCGCTACATAGAATGAATAGCTGCTTACTTTATACTGGTCATCCACAAGCAGCAAGACTTTGGCATAATCCTGGTCCATCAGTGGCAGCAGCATGGACTGGAGGATGGGCTGAGGGAGCAGAGGGGGAGTGATGTGGCTCTTTTTTCCATAGATGGGGTTAAAAACATGGAGCGTGGCCAGACCTGTATCCTAATGGGACAGAAAACAATACTACTTCAAAAACATGCCATATATATTTGGTATTAAACAAGTTTGAAAGGGGCCAATCATTACCTTGTCTTTGATGAGCAGAGTGCACTGTGGAGGGTGAGGGAAGTGGGCTGTTGTTCTCTGTACCATCAGATTAAACGCTGCACTCGAAGGGACATTCTCCAGGTAGTGCTTCCAAACAATGGTGCCGGTTTTGCTGTCAATGCCAAAAAGCTACAAACATAAAATATGTTGTAACACATATTTTGTCTAACAAGCAAAAAGCAGTTAACAGTAATAAGGATTATGAAATATAAATAAGACAAAAAATATACTAAAACTTACTAGCTAACTAGTATACCACTTAGAGCCTCTATACTTATACAAAGACAGAGCCTGTCTTTGTATAAGTATAGATATGTATATATATATATCTAAATACAGTATACAATGATCCCTCATTTATCGTGGGGGTTACATTCTAATAATAACCCTCTGTAAAGTAGTCAGCTTTATTTTTTACAATTATTATATACATTTTAAAGATGTAAAACCCCTCATCACACACTTTATACACTTTTCTCAGACAGACATTCACATTTTCTTACATTTCTCTCTTGTTTAAACCCTCTCAAAGTTCAAACCTTCACAGGTGCCTTTGTCAATACAGAATATTTTGACATTGTGGGGTTTGTCGGGGAGAAAACTTGCAAACATACAGCACTTCCGAGTCACACAGCTAGCGAACGAACATTTATGTAAATTTGACAAGCTGAATGCGTTCTGTACTGTACAGGAGACATGGCACGGAGGAGAATGATTGACAATGGTCTACAGTCCCTTAGCCAATCAGGACGCAGAACACAATGCGCATTCAAATGCTATTAAAAAAGCAGAAACAGCGAGACCATGAAAGGTGAACCGCAGCAGTGAGGGACAACTGTACATATAATTACATATACGTACACATACACACGAATTATATGCTTTTATCATAATTGTGGTATCAAAATCCACATATGGCCATTTGCTTAACATTGAAATTGATACTGAAATTTCAGTATCATTTTTCTAAAAGTGGTAGTGAGTAGATATTATTGGTATGTAATTCCTGTACCTTTCCAGATGCAGTCACCATGACCATCATCTTCTGCAGGTTGAACTCGTCTCGTGACAGGTTTTCGATGGTCACTTCGTTCTTGACTTGGCTGCGTGGTTTTCGGGCATCATAGAAGAGTTTCCAGAGATGGGAGGCCCAGGCCTGAAGCAGGATCAGCTGAGAAGACAGTCTCTTTAAGACCATGGACATCAGACCATCTGCAGAGAAATAGAGAGATGTTAATAAAGGACAAGTCAGTTTGAAAAAAAGATATTGTAATGGAGTAGAAAGCATGCATCAAACTGTACACTCTTCCAGATTAAATCAGTTTAGAAACCTGGGTGGAGGGCAGGCAAGTGTGTGAATCTACAGCAATCATATCATCAATTTTAACTCAGTGTTTCCTTAATCCAGTGCTTCTCAATTATTTTATATAAAATAAAATATAATGAAATTTAATTAAATATCAAATAAAAAATAAAATTAAATAAAAATCAAACAAATAAATTAAAATTAAATAAATATCAAAATAATACATTCAAATTAAATAAATATCAAATTAAAACAAGCAATTTAGCAATTTGGTATGCCACCTTATATGATGCTAACAGTGCTTGTTGGTTTAAATGACATTCACAATGCGGGATGATTGTTGGCAATATTTGGCACGTTTATGCTGAAAAAACTCCAGCGTATTATCAGCGTGATTGAGGTGTAATGAGGTGGCGCCTTAACTTATTTGGCTTTACACTGTCCACTACCAACATTTTCAGACACAGCAGACACCGGTCTGTCGTTCACAGGAGTCACGGTGAAGCCAAGTGCTAAATACTCTTCATCGGACTTCCTCGTCTTACTTTTCGGGTGTCTTTCGTGCGTCTCATTACCTCCATCTATCTCCGCCTTTCTTTTCATCCCTGTTAAAATGATTTCCATAGTGACTCTTTAGCAAAAGTGTTCCTTGTTCACTGCCCTCTGTCAGGATCTGTTCGCGCTCTCCTGCTCTTTGCTGTGTGCGCACTGCGTACGCGCTGTCTACAGTACTACAGTGTCATACGCGGAGTCATACGTGCCCCCCCCCGGCATCTCCCCTGGCATAGTGGGGAGATGCCACTATTTGAGAAGCACTGCCTTAATCCTTCATCTACTAGAATAGATGCTGAAAACAGTGCAGCAGTGAACCAGACTCTTTTACTTTTAGGTTGACTTTGGGCAGAACATTTCACCCACCTTGTCAAAAAACTTTATATACCTTAAGACTTTATGTTACTTGATATATTTGATATACCGGTACTTGATATATTTCTGCCTGCCCAGCATCTTAACCTACAATACACTGACCACAAAGTAATCACATGAAAACCTCACAATTTATAAAGACAAGAGAAGTTGTTACCTTGAATGGCTGCATCCAAGAGAGGCATTAAAAGGAAGACAAAGTAAAAGCAAGTGAAGCAACATACACCAGAAACAAACTCCAAACATTGTAAGCAGTGAGTGAGCAAATTAGTAAGCAGATAAGATAGGGGTGCTATGCTGTAGACCCTGAAATGCTCTTTTATCAAATTGACAAATTACTATGTTATTATAAAGCGCTATAATGAATGATTTGGTGGAGCATTTACCAGCCTTCTTGCCAAACTCTCCCTCGAGCTCAGCCTGGGTGGCTGTGAGTGGCAGATCCACCATTTCCATGGTTACCACATCAGACAGGGCCTCCTCTCTGGTCCACATCACTCGCCCTAGGAAAATAACATTCATTTTAACTATACTGTCCCAGCAAACATTCACCACACCCAACTGCGCAACTATAATATGTATGTATTATACATTACAGCATAGAACTACATTTGTGAGACTGTAGAAAGTTGAACAAATGCAAAAATAAACCCAAATGGCTAAATTTTTTCACCATTTCCGATTTTTTAAAAACATTTTTATTTAACAAACAGCTTTTATTACAAATTTAAATGTGGCCCTACCTGATATAACGTTAAATCACGCTTTCTGTTTCAACAGCCTCATGCCATCTTGAGGACATTTTAACCATTCACATAATGAAGGTACTCAGGTTATAAATTGTAACTTGCTATGGCGACCATGCAAATTTTTCATGAATCAGAAACCCCATAGAGGATCACTTTTGAAAAACAAAACAAAATAGTGTCTTTAGCGCCCTCCTGTGGCAGTTGCAGTAAGTGCCGTACAGTCAACCTCGTCTTTCAAGAGTTTCCATCAAAGAGAAATACCTGGCTGCTGGATAAATGTGAGCTGGTGATCCTCTGTTTGTACCATCACCCTGTAACCCACTGAGTCATCCTTCTTCAAAAACACCTGCACATACAGCTGCAAAAGAGAAAAAAACACAACGTATCTTGCAACTTGTCTTGTTTTATGATGACAAGTTGAAAGGCTGAATCTAAGACCAACCCTCTCTGGATTTCCTCCATTTGGATCCATGGTAAAAATCAGAGTTGTGTCTAGAAGTCTGCGTCCAGTTTCAGCACTGAAGAGGTTAATACTAGAAGCCTATGATGGAAACAAGAAATAAACAATAGTAAAATATGGTTATGATATTAATAATAGTGGGCTTCAAATGTTTTACACTGAGTACCACCACTGAAAATATGTGGCCTTCTGAGTACCACCAGATCTAAACCTGCTCTTAAGTTCTAGAGCTAAATTGGCGCTAAACCATGTCTAAAATAGGACTATACAATTTCTATACTAGTTCTAAACAAGGACTAACCGAAAGGAGAACAAAATGTGGATTAAACCGATTGTAAATTTAGCAAATATTTGAAGTGCAGACTAATCAGAGTACCACATGAAGGATCTTACATACCACAGTTTGAGAACCACTGGTATAGATAATCATATTGACCACATATTGTACCACTCACGGTTTTGTTCTTGGGCGACATAACGGCCACAACAGTCTTCTCTCCAGTGGTAGCAAATGAAACCAGCATTGCCTAAAAACAAGATTAAACAAATACGCCTAAAGACTCTGAAATTATAAACCCAAAATATAAAATTTGTTTTTAAATGAACATACTGGTTTGAAATCCCTGATCGTGAGTATCTGTCCTTTGTTGAGTTGCAGCAGCACGTGTTGATCTGGTCCGGTCTGGAGGAAAAACTCAGAAAGCGGAGATCGAGCAGCGTTGGGTTGAGAAGAGACTAGCACTGGGCGGAAATCAGGGGAAATTTCCAGACCAATTGACTGGATGAAAATAAATGGACAATAATATATTAGGTCTGAAACATCCATTGTGTTGGTCATTAAAAAAAACAAGATAATATAATGAACAATTTTTGGAATCTATATACATTTGTTACTTATTGTCAGAGCTGAAAATATTATCACATAATACATCTTTATAACAAGACAATACAGAAGCAGTTTTAATTACACCATCTGAGTAAATGACAGTGGTGCAGTGGGCCAACTATTAACCTGTTGTGTGAACCTTGCGCAAGTATATATACTCTAGTAATGTCCCAGCCATATTGACAATAAAACATAGTGAAAGGCCACACATTACAAGATAGTGAAGTGAATAATTCAAAATGTTGCATTTTGACGTAGGTTTGACAGAGCCATCACACATTTAATATGGCTTGGAGGTTTTATGTTCAGACTATATCACATCAAAATGCTTGTTATTTAAGTTATGATTAGAGATAGTGAAAGGTAGCCACTGGCGCAATAGACCAACGGATGTATCGTTTGGCCAATGTTTGCACTCTTTAGTGAATCGGATATCGGTCTTAAATCTCTAGCACAGGCCGATAATTTTGATTTGGCTGACCTAATATATACACAAAGCTTAATTTTAAGACTTAAATGCAATTAGATAACCACTCAAAACATGACTACACTGCTCTGTTGAAGCTCTGCGGTAAAAATGGACACATATCGGCCAAAAAATATTAGCAGACCTGATCAGCCATTGGTTGCTCTAGATTCTATCGGTATCAGCATTGGCCAATCTCTAGTTATGATAGCACAATTTTTCAAAATTTGCAAACGAGGGCCCCACTCGGCCCCCGGGCCATAGTTTAGACACCCCTGCTTTGTTTTATAAGAGTGTATATATAGTTAGTTTGACTGTATTTTGGGTTATACAGTAATGGTGATGTCTAAGTTATAAAGTTGCATGCAACAAAAAAGTCAATAATGAGCAAAAATAACAATCAAATGGTTGCATACCTGCAGTGAGATCTGATTCATCTGAGAGTGTGAGTGCAGGTCCAACATATTCAAGGATAGAGAGTCTGAGTCCACACAAGTGAGCATGCCCTTCCCAATCACAGAGCAGCTGGACTGGAGGTCAGACAGCCACGGAGCTTTAACTGTAAACTGCACATAAAGATAAATATAGAAGTAATGAATCCATCTGCAAGAGATAAGAGTAATGGCCAAAATGACTTGCCTGTTTTAGTATTTCCCCATCATCCAAGCTGTAAACCACCACTGTAATTTCAGAGTTAGGGACAAGGCCCAGAACAAAAACCTCGCCAGTATCATCAGAATAGACGGACTGGTAATCCACCATGTCACTGTAACAGATATGTAATATAATATGTAAAAATGTAGTTCTTGGCCATTTTTTAATTATTTAATCAGTACAACATATGTTAAATATGAAATATAACTTCCAAATGTACTACTACTCATACTTGCTGCTTGTCTTTCCTACCTTTCTGGAAGATTTTCAATCCATTTCTGATGTCCATTGGAAAGGTAGTGAAGAGAGATGGCAGTCTTTTTCAAAACAGCCACATATCTGACATGCTCCTGCTGCCCCACTAAAGAAGCAGACTGGAAACTACGAAGAATGTATGTAAATTAGGGATGCACAGATCCAGCTTTTTCAGTTCCGACAGTTTCTGATACTATGGCTTTAAGTAACTGCCAGTAACCGATATTAATCAATACCAGTGTTGAGACAGTAACAGCATTTATTTCCTTAAAACAAAAATAAGTAACTACTTAAATAACTACAGAAAAGGTTTGTATAAATAAAATTCAAACATTATGAGACTTCCTGGGCCAACTACGACCAATAAATTGTCTTATTATGTCAATTACGATGCAATTTTCAGTATTAGCCGTGATAATCAATACCAGTATTACAGAATCGGTGCATCCCTAATGTAAAAAGTTAAACATGCGATAATGCAAATTCTTTAATATGTTGTAAAAGCTGAAAAGAATATCTTGTACCTCCCAGAATCGAGCACAACCTCCCAGTTCAATCCACCAAAATTCACCTCCCAAGAGCGCAGCAACCGCCCATTACCGACCAGCATAACTGCATCTGGAGAAAAAAAAAAGACTTTTGTAAACGTGATTCACTTACCAATAAACAATATCTAAGTGCAAAATATAACCTTGTCCTTGCAACAGAAGGGCATCAATATTTCCCTCTGGTCCATTCTTGTCAACATGACGCCAGACTAAAAAGATGAAGAAAAGTTTGAATATGTGGGTAATGTGTGGGGGGAAAATGTTGTGTGTGAACTATATGGGAGTGGTAAGGCGATTAAAACTTACATAGATCTCCAGTTCTTGTATTGATTGCTGCAAAAACATTCTTGTCTGTGGCTACAAGTATCTTTTTGGATGACTGGATCTGATTGTCAAAATGAGCAAAGCGGACATTTCCTACAAACTGCTGCCTCCTGGTTGAGAAAAGAAAAGTTTTTTCTTTAGTCTATTTTCTATGAAGAACAGTGTAATTACATTTGTGATTTTTAACACAGAAATACAAATACAAATCTTTTATAAAACTGAATTCTAAAATTATGGATAAGCATTTAGGACCCTGGCCATGTATCAGATGATAGGATCCAATGCGCAAATATTCCATTGTCAATTAAATTCCATAAATATAATCAAGTTGTGAAAAATAAATCGTAGCAATATGTCAATATATTGCCCATTCTTTATTTTTTCTATAGCCTACATCCACACTCCGCGTCGAAGCTACGGTGTATGGCAGGTGTTAGCGTTGAAATATTTTTACAATGAAATCTGCATTTACATAATTATAAATTGCAATCAGTTTAGCCATATATCTTACCAATCAAATTTCCCAACTTGGTCCTCAAACACAGCCTGCACAGAGCAGAAAACCACAAGAAATTTCAGAAATAGTAGAATGAGCTTAGCCATTGCTGCAGTTGGGCTTGCTCTCCGGGGTAGGACGAAGCCGGAAGTGGCAAATGTCAATGTTGTCGTTACACTTGCAGAATACTGCCCTCTAGTGTTCAGGAGCTCTACACTTTCATTGATAAAAATGGATCTTACTATATCTTATTATCTTATTTTACTTCTATGAAAATGCCTTATGGATATGGCATTTATTAAGTTGAGTCTGACTATTTATATAAGTGACTAAACCCCTGAACTCACTATAAACCAACAAAAAAATGCATTTCTATTAGAAATGATGGGTCAATGATGTGATCTTAAAGCCACAGAATGAAAATTGCAGTACAAAAACATTTAAAAACATTTGTCCCTACTGTGAGCGGGCTTGCATATCCATAAATCTGACTCTTATCTTCCACAGAATGGCATAAAATCTATCTCCATGGTGAATGTTCCAAATATGGTTTTAACTTTCTATTTCCATGGCATCACACACCTCCAGAAAGCTATATACTATGTAAACAGATTCAACATTTTTGGATATTCCTTTTGGATATTTTTTACATAGGTGAATCAGTATATGAAACATCTTAGTGCTACTGCAAGTTAACTTGTGGAGACATATGCCAGTGAAAATACAAGCCTTTCTATGACAATGGCTGAGTGGCAGTGGAAAGACATGGCACACATGCTCTTCACACAACATGTGAGCAACATTCTAACACAACACTGTGCCAGTAGAATAGCTATGGGTTAAGTGTCTTTGGCTATATATGGTTATACAGTACAATGTACAAAAATAAATAGCAGGTAAATTGACTTAAGTGTATTATACTGTTGTGTGCAATAAGTGAGGATAACTATGTTTAATAACAGTGCAGCATATAAAGACAGACAGAATAAATAAATAGTAGGCAAGGTGACTTTTAGTGAATTGTACCAGTGATGATTCACATTCTGTTACAGTATTGCACATGGTTACTACAGGTAGGGCATGCAGAGGGCTAGTAGTGGTCACTGTCTCCGTCTGACAGCAACAGGAAGGAAAGACCTGTGGAGCCTCTCTTTCACACAGTGAGAGAGGATCAGTCTGTCACTGAAGCTGCTCTGACAGACAGTCAGAACAGCACTGAGTCCAGAGAAAAGCCCAGGGCTAAGCTGGACTTTTTCATGACATTGTCCAGTTTCTTCTTCTCCCTCTTCGTGATGCTGCTGCTCCAGCAGACCACACCGTGCAGGATGGCTAATGTCATCACAGAGTCGTAGAAGTCCTCAGGAGTGGCTCCCTCAGTCTCCTCCTCTGCTCTGGCCCTTCCTGGACACTGCATATATGCTGTGAATGCAGTCCAGTTTGTTAAGATGAATATGTACTTGTATGAGTATTCTCAAAGCTCTAATAAAACTGCCTCACACTTTTAGGATGTAAGGAATGCTGTAGTGCCCCCCTCTCCTCTACGTGCCCACACCCACTGGGGGGAGTGGACCCACCCTGGTACGGGGATACAGTATTGCTGTGAGCGCCCCCTGTGAGCTTTCTTTTGACTCAAGCTTTTTTCTGTGGGATTTCAAGATGGCGTCAAGCGGAGGAGATGAACACGAATGGACAGCGGCAGTGCGACCGCTTTTATCAGCCTCGTACACCGCTTTTGAAACGAAGGAGCTACCTCAGCTTGTCGGGTCTATAATAAACAGGTGAGGCGCTGAATGTCAACTTGTTTGGAGTCTCTGGCGCTCAGTTTAGGCTGTGTCCACTCCGGAGTCAGCTGCTCGGCTAACATGCTAACTTAGCTCTCAGTTAGCATCAAGTTACATTGCCTTAAGTTGCACTGCACCAGAGCAGTTTGAGCGTTAGCTTTCGTGCTAATGTTAGCCAACTTACTTTATACGCTTTCGGTTCACTCGTTTTTGTACCGCTGTCACATTGCTTTAAGTGTTGCATTGGTAATCAACTGCAGCGTTGCACCAGAAATGCAAAGTGGCACAAAATATGTTGGATGAGTGAATACAGCGTGTTGAAAATTTGCTTCATCATTAGCTAGCTAACACAAACATTAGCAGCTGAAATGGGCAAAGGGCCTTCTGCCATCATTTCATAATGTCACATTTTATATTTGAATACATTAGCCGGTTATACAGAATTAACATTAAGTTTCATGGATATAATGAAGAACCTATTCATATTTTTACGTGACAATGTATTCAAAAGCTGATAACGCAGTTTGAAGTCAACATCTGGCTGAGCTGAAGTAGGCGGAGACCCTTCTCTCACTTTGGATTGATGCGTGGAAATGTGTCGTTAAAATACGCCAAAATTCGAGTTAATGATCAACACGGTCTTTGACTGTTTTGTTCAGTAACACATAACTATTCATGTAATCTGATTTTGGTGTATATTGTGGCGTAACAGCTATTTCTGAGAAGGAAGTCTTTACGTGTGCTAGTCAGTCGACCCACATAAAGCTCCATAGTGTAAAATAGTATTGTTGCTATTTCAGCGTTGCACAGATCCCGGCTCAGACACTTGACACTCCCAGTTTGAACAGGCTGACGGTGCGCGTTCAACTGAGGAGCTCTTCACAGTATTGTTTTAATCATTGTTTTTGTGGTGCACCTGGCAGTTTTAAAGGAAAACGCTCCTGGCATGTTTTACTGAAAACGAAACACAAACGCTGTTTCGGTTTGATGACATATTGTCGTGAATCCTGTATAGACGACTAAACTAGTTTGCCAGCAATTTTACCATTTTAATTAGGATCAGTACGATTTCATAATTTGTATTTCATAATATCTATCTAGTATGTTTTGTTATGACGCATCCACATGACATCTCCCATAGGCACTCCAACTGAAAGTGACAAATATAGCTTTAATAATAAAGCTTTATCACAAATATAACTTTAATAATGGATATTCTTCTATTTTGGATTAGGGTTGAGCTATCATACACCTAGTTAAGTATGTATATGGGTCCTGCCTATTCTTCCACACAGGACTCTCCTGGTTTGTAGGATGCTTGGATGGATTTAACATATTTTCCAAAAAGAAATACTAGACATTATTGCTTTGAATGTTTTGAGAAATACAGTGGGATTTGAGGATATACTTGTATAGTGCAAGGTGGAGCAGGCAGAATTTGTTTCTGAATGTTCAAACCCTTCAGTTAGTTTTTTAACCTGAAAGAGTCTTTTATAAGTTGAGTTTTGTTTGATTTCCAAGATTTTGGTGATTTAGTGACTGTTAAGTCACAAGAGACTATACCTTGTATACCAATAGCTAACAATTACTTCTTATCATAAGACTTGTAACACATTGGATATTATGCATGTTTTAACTTAATTAAAGTCTATCAGTGATGTAGAGTAATATTGTTTTGGATGTCCTTTGCTTCGTTATTTATTCTAGTGAAACAGATATTCTACACCACGACAAGCAGTACGAGCCTTTCTACTCGTCATTTGTGGCTCTCTCCGCTCATTACATCACCACAGTATGTGGGCAGAGTAAGTTTTAAACAAGTGTTTCTCAAACCCCATACTTTATCTTATTGTTCACAAATGAACCTCCAAATTCTGTCTCTAGTACCAAGAAATCAGTTGCTGTCAGTGGCAGCAGCATGCAAAGTATTGATCGAGTTCTCGCTATTGCGGCTGGAGAACCCGGATGAAGCATGTGCAGTGTCACAGGTAGGAAACAAGTTGCAACGAATCCTAACGCATTCATTTTTTTCCCATATCTATCTGTTATGGTATACCCGATAAATCAAACATTTTTGTATTTACTGATGTATAGAGTTTGTTTTATATAAATACCCCTTACATTTTGTCATTTGCTGTCCTATAATGATTCATTCAAGGTAATCACCACTAAAATATATTGCATGGATGTTATGGCATTGTGGATATTAGTTACAATGTAATTGGATAGTCTCTGCAGTGCCTTTTGAACTCTTAATATTTGATTTTTTTCAAAACTGTTCTATAATGCTCGAATATAGCTTTGATAATGCTTTGATAATGTTTTTATTGAGCTATCGGGCACTAAAATTAAGGCTGTAGGTGTATATCGCAAAAATGTTGAATGTTTTGTTTTGTGTTTTTTTTTTTTTTTCCCAAATGCCTTTTCAGCTCAATTACTTCTTACAGTCTTACAGTTCTCTTATTTGAATCCAGTTTTTACTGCCATATACATCTTGTATGTTTGTTTATCCTCAGAAACACCTGATTCTTCTCATAAAAGGACTTTGCACCGGCTGCAGCAGACTGGACCGCACAGAAATCATTACTTTCACTGCTATGATGAAGTCTGCCAAGTTGCCTCAAACCGTCAAAACCCTTTCAGATGGTAAGTGGAAGTAGAGTTGCTATAAGCCTCTACTGAGCGCAGAGGGAGTCTGCCAGTCCTCACTGTTGAACCCCTACGTTCTAGTCCATAGTTTTCAAATTCACAAAGGAGATGGACACTGCTTTGTAGGAATGGAAAACAGAGAATCTTTGAGCAAGGACATGAATTTTTGAGTATCATTTGTGCAGTTCCTTGTAGAGGGATTTTTTTTTTTTAATGACGATTGGGCGAGTACCATGCGAAAATGTAGTTGTTTGAGTAGTGCTTAGTGCTACTCAAGGATTTATCTTGTTGTTTCAACCAGTCTCTAAAATTCTGTGGTGGTTTAATGAATGTATTTAATATAACAGATGCTGCTGTTGGGTCCTTGCAGGGCTATGAAAACATTAAAATTTTAAATGTGCTTTTTTCCAACAGTGGAGGATCAGAAAGAACTGCCCACTACTACTGTGAACCCTGAGCTTAGACAAAAAGAAGTACAAATGAACTTCTTTAATCAGCTCACTTCAGTTTTTAATCCGGACCTTACCACCATCTTGGCCTCCCCTTCAACAGCGCACATGCAGGTACGTTTATATTTTTCACTTACAAACAACACAATTATATAAACAAGCCAACCTGCCAACCAGACCTTATTTTAGTCAAAGAATTTGTAATTTTTTTACACATTGAGACCTTGGTATTGAGCTCAGCAGTGAACACCCACCCCTTGTTCCGGAAGTAACTTTCTCATTGATTTTTCCCATAGATTTTTGAGTTTGAAAGTTTAAGGCTAATCACCTATGTGGTAACTTATGACAACAAATTTTTATTTAATGTCTGTTTCTGAAACTTTATAAACCATTAAGTTATTAAAACATTTCAGTGAATCTTGTACTTCAAACTGTCTTTTTGGACTGGAAACATTTGTCAAGTGTCTGAAAACAGCATTATGGATATTAGTTACCATGTAGCTCAGGGGTGTTCATTACGTCGATCGCGATCTACCAGTCGATCGCGATCTACCAGTCGATCGCGATCTACCAGTCGATCGCGATCTACCAGTCGATCGCGATCTACCAGTCGATCGCGATCTACCAGTCGATCGCGAAGGCATTTTGGGTAGATCACGTCCCATCATCCATCCAGTCACATGACTAATATACAGGACAACCAGTCAGATTACACCTGACCCTAGGTCACATCATGGGCGTTGCACACGCATTAACAAGTGCGAGTTAGTTTATCCCCATAGCGTTGGATCCTATCGTCGCCGATAGAGCGCGGTTGCGGACTTTCCAGCAGCGTAACTCCGCGCCCAGTTGTGCTCTCATGTAAATTCAAACGCCGTCTCAAAGCGGAGACATGGGGCTGTCTAAATATTTTACCATCATTACGGTAATCTGCCTCTGTTGTCCCTCGAAGGTGACGAATGAGAGCGCGGGCGCTGCAGGGATTTTCCCAGTCATTTATTCTAAATTCTGATACTTCGTTTAACATGATTTTTATGGCTATAAAAAAAAGACAAAGCCGTAATCAACATGATTAGCTCTGTTATCGCTTTCAAACGAAAAATGCTATTTTACTCCTGGCTGTCAGAAGCTACTGCCCGAACTATTCATCCCTCACTGATTCTATTCAGTGCAAGTCAGAGCAGTAATCATCATTCAAGTAATTATGAACATGTAGGAAGTTCCATTGTGTTGTGCAGTATTATCTCATGACGTTGTGCACATCAAAATGCACTGTACATGTAAGAATTCATTTACAAATAAATATATGTTTAACATTTTTGTATTAGGTGGTAGATCTTTCAGACACGATCATTTTAAAAGTAGCTCACATACTGAAAAAGTCTGAGCACCCCTGATGTAGCTGGTTAGCCTCTGCGATGCCTTTGAACTCTTGATATTGGATTTTTTCGTAAGGTCTATGGGAAAAATGAATGGAAAATTTACCTTCAAAGATTTCGAAGTCGGCGGGACTGCCAATTGTTTACACTAGATTCCTATCACATAAAATAAGTTTTGACCCTGGTGGCTTTGTAGGTAGAGCTTTTGCCCTATAATCTGAAAGTCGGTGATTTGATACCCAACCACCAGTGCATATTGTTGCTGTGTTTTCTAGCAAGATAATAAAGTCTTGGCCTACTGTACTTTGTTACACTGGCGTATAAATGAGTTGTTCTTACTCATTTTAACTTTTTTTACAGACTGAGAGCGACTGCGACGACCAAACCTCAGACCAGGCTCTTCAGGCCAAAATGAAAAATGCCTTTGTATCTCAGAATGTGTCAAGCTTACAGGAACTTGGTGAGTTAAAACCTGGCTCTGTTACAACTGTGTTTCAGGTCATTTTTCACGGTGCACTTTTTAATGTGCTTTATCTTTTTAGGTGGGTCTGAGAAACTGCTGCGAGTGTGCCTCAACTTGCCCTACTTCCTACGCTACATCAATCGTTTCCAAGATGCTGTGTCGGCCAACTCTTTCTTTATCATGCCTGCCACTGTGGCGGATGCTACGGCTGTCCGCAATGGGTGTGTATATTTTCTGTATCTTTTGTAAAAGTTTATGCAAGAGTTTGGGACTAAGATTGAGTTGATTCTTCTCAGTTTTACTTTGTTTCATATTAATGTTGTTGAACTTCTCATATATATTGATCACAATCTTGAATTTGTAACTCAAAAAAAGATAAACTAAAAATGCATTTCAATATTTATTTTTTGACCAAAAACAAGGAAGACATTCATTATTTAACAAAAATACTGAAATTTCCTTCTCTACACTCTTTACCTGCATACACACCTATTCAATACTTACTACTTATGAAGATGTGATTCTGGGCACCGGTGAATCTCCCCATTTTCAAATGGCCCTGATTGGCTGGTGGATTAGCCAATTGGTGCATGGTCTGTCCGAATCCAAAAAAGTAAAAGAAAAAAATATTGCAGAGGGCTAACAAACATTACAGATTTCTGCAGAATCAGTGGATGAAGTATTAAACTGGTCATCTGAGGTGAGATAAGTTTGATTTATTTGTAAATCATAGGTGACTTCCTTTGTTTCATATGGGTCACTGAAAAAAACAGATCTGATTGCACCATATCGTTTGACTGGGCTTGAGACACAATTGAGGATGTGGGGAAAAGACTGATTTGACCAATCTGAAAAATACAGAGATCAATCTGTATTTCCAGGCATCTAAACTCTAAGTCTAAACTCTGGTCTTTTGAAACTTAGAGGTGTAGCATGTCATTTGGAACAAAGCTGACGATTATAATTGACTGAATCTTGATTAAAATTTATTTGATTAACTGCACAGGCTAACTTAAAATATGAATACAACTAAATACAACCTATAATAGAAATGTATTAAGTTAAATGTAATAGTCTTCTATTTAGCCTTTTTCTGTTAACGATGCCTAACATGACATCTTTCTTTTGCAGATTTCATTCCTTAGTGATAGATGTGACAATGGCATTGGACACACTCTCTCTCCCTGTTCTCGAGCCTCTGACTCCTGGGAGACTTCTGGACATGACTGTGCTGGCTCTGAGCTGCCTCTATGCTGGTTGGTACTATTGTATAACCAAATATCTAGATAAGCGCAATTATTTATTGAGTGCATCTATACGATTATTTATGATGTGTGCTAAATTCTATAATTACCTGTGTAGGTGTGAGTGTGGCCACCTGCATGGCTATTCTGCAAGTTGGTAGTGGTTTACAGCTTCGCTCTGCCACCACTGGGACTAAAGAGGAGGACTATGAAAATGATGCTGCCACAATTGTTCAAAAATGTGTACGTAAATGTTAATATGCGTTACTCCTACCTACACCAGACCTAATTGATGGAAACCTTTTTTTTTCTAGCTGGAAATTTATGAAATGATTGGACAAGCCATCAGCAACTCTCGCAGAGCTGGAGGAGAGGTATTTTACCTCTTAAACAGCTAATTTGTCAACAGAATATTTACTTGGAAATAAATAATGTAATAATAATTTCCCCCTTCACAGCATTACCAGAACTTCCAGCTGCTTGGAGCCTGGTGCCTATTAAATAGCCTGTATTTAATCCTGAACCTCAGCCCCACTGCTCTGGCTGATAAGGGCAAAGAGAAGGACCCTCTGGCTGCTCTCAGAGTGCGGGACATCGCTGCTCGCACTAAAGATGGAGCTGGTTCACCCAAACTTGGTCCTGGAAAAGGGTAAGAAAACATAAGTTTTTTTTCTTGTTGAAATATGTCTAATTACATTTAGATTTTTTTTGTTAAAGGCACCAAGGGTTTGGAGTTTTGTCTGTCATCCTGGCAAACCATGCCATCAAACTTCTGACCTCACTTTTCCAAGATCTGCAAGTAGAAGCACTGCACCGGGTAAACTACCAAACTACTTAATTTTTTATTACAGTTATGCTTTATCGCTATAGTGATAATGGCATTCTAGACTCCTTATAGTTTGAAATTAAGCAGGAGGGACAGGTCACAATTATGTGGCAAAATTTGTAGTTTTACTGTCAGATTACATATTTGTTGACTTGGTTTATGTCTGATTTGTGGACCTAACTACATGAAACTATAACTGACATGAAATCCAATGTCTTCTGTCAGCAAAACTGAAACAATTAATTTTCACAAAAGTACCGTAAATTTCAGACTATTGAGTGCACCTGAATATAAGCCACAGCAGCTAAATTTTAAAAGAAAATCTATTTTGTACATATGTAAGCTGCAGGATTTCATGTTGTAACATGAGATATTTACACAGAAAGACAATACACAAGTTTTTTTTTTATTTATTTAAAAACTGTGCCTGGAAATCGGCAGTACAGCACCAACATGCCATCAACACAGGATGAACATACCTGCACGTCTAGAAAATAAAACGGCATCAACATAGCACCGACATGACAGTAACACAGGATGAACATACCTGCATATTTGGAAAATAAAACTGCACCAACATCTGCTTTTATTTCCTCTGAAATCTTTTGTCGTAATTTTACATTGACTAAGTTCTTCCTGCAGCTGCCTACAATGTTGCACCATTGATTCATTGATGCCAAACTTTCATGAAGTGGCTCTATTTCCTCCTTTAATGGCCAGATCGATTGTCTTTAACTTAAAAACTGCATCATATGTATTTCTTTGTCTGTTTTCGGCGTCTGCATGATGCTCAAAATGACAGTTCAAAATAATTAGTGTATTCTGTAGTGCATAATCTTTCCCCATGTCTGTCTCACTTTAGCTTTTACAGCTAGAGAGTACCCCCCGGTGGCCGTAAAAATCCCTGGTGGTCAGTAAAAATCTATAAATTACCTGGTATGAGCCTCAGGGTTCAAAGTGTGGGGAAAAAAGTAGCAACTTATAGTACAGTGAATTTCAGACTATAAGTCATAAGATTCATAGGGGGATCCCAAACAATACGTTTCAATATTTGTTGATTTAGTTATGTCACCCGGATTGGCCTTATTGGGGACCCACCCTGAAGCCAGGCCTGGGGTGGGTGCTCATCAGTGAGCAGTGCAGAGTACCCAGCCTTCTTGGACCGACCGAGGACTCTGTTTTTGTTCTGGGGGGCTTAAACGCACGTGTGGACGACAGTCACAACTGGAGAGGGGTGATTGGGAAGAACCTAGTAAGGGATGCTGTCATTAAGGGATGCTGCCAGGCTGCAGAAAGAGTCCTATCGGCCTCAAAGGAATTTTAGCAAACCATCCGATTCCTCAAGAGGGGGAAGCAGTGCTTCACCATCACTGATACCAGTATGGGTGGAGAACTGCTGACCTTGACTGTGGATGTTGCCATATGGTGGAAGGAATACTTCTCAATCTCACCATCACATCTTCCGAAGAGCAAGCAGAGACTGAGGACTTGGAGGCGGATTCAACACCCTGGCTGAAGTCACTGAGGTGGTTGTCAAGCTCCCCTATGGCAAGGCTCCAGGGGTGGATGAGATCCACCTGGATCTGGATTTTGTAGTGCTTTCTTGGCTGACATGTCTCTGCAACAACGGTCGGGGACCAGTACCTCTGGAATGGCAGACAGGGTGGTCCCTCTGTTTTAAGAAGGGAATCACACTTCTCAGCCTCCCTGGTAAGGTCTATTCCAGGGTACTGGAGAGGAGAATGCAACTGATAGTCGAACCTCAGATTCAAGAGGAGCAGTGTGGTTTTCTTTCCAGTCACAGCACAGTGGACGAGCTTGATACTCTCCATCAGATGCTTTAAGGTCAGTGGGAGTTTGCCCAACCAGTCCACATGTGCTTTGTGGATCTAGAGAAGGCCTTCAACCATGTCCCTCACGGTGCCCTTTGGGGGTGCCCTGGGAGTACGAGGTCCGGGGCCCTTTGCTAAGGACTGTCCGGTCCCTGTATGATGTATGACCGGAGCAGGAGCTATCTTTGCATCGCCAGCAGTAAGTCAGACCTGTTCCCAATGCACGTTGGACTCTGACTGTGCCTCGAAATTCTGTCCATAAATACATTGAACAGAATCTGTGACAATGGGCAGCCCTGGCAGAGGCCCAATGGGGTCCAGTTCAGGGACCACAGGATCTCATCTCTGCTCTTTGCAGATGACGTTATCCTGATGGCTTCGTCGAACCAGGACCTGCAGCAGGCAGTGGGACAGTTTGCAGTCGAATGTGAAGTGGCTCGGAAAAAAGTGTCTTGCTCTCTCCGCGTGGGTGGAGAGTCCTTGCCTCAAGTGTAGGGGTTCAAGTATTTCGAGGTCTTGTTCACAAGTGAGGGAAGGATGAAGTATGAGATTGACAGGTGGACCGTGCAGCGTTTACATTGATGTGCTCGCTGTATTTGACCGTTGTGGTAAAGGAGCTGAGTGACCGGTAAATCAAGAGCTTTGCCTTTCCAATCTACGTTCCTACAATCACCTATGGTCAGGAGCTTTGGATAATGACCGAAAGGACAAGATCGCAGATACAAGCGGCCAAAATGAGTTTGTCCACTGAGTAGCTGGGCACTCCGTTAGAGATAGGGTGAGGAGCTTGGTCACAGGGGAGGAGCTCAGAGTAGAGCTGGTGGTCCTCAACATCGAGAGGAGCCAGCTAAGGTCGGACATCTGTTCTGGGTGCCTCCCGGACACCTCCCTAGGGAAGTGTTCCGGGCATGTCCCATTGGGAGGAGGCCACGGGCCCTTCATCGGAAGCATAGGACAAGCCATTGAATCTCTTGCAGTTTCTTTTGCATAAGTTTGAAATCCTGCAGTGACCAATTCTAAACTTGCTATATTGGTCACATTAATTGCTTCTTACTTTTGCTCCTGATTTTCCTCACATTTTGTGCAGGGGTGGGCGAGTGATGGTCCTCCAGCTGAACTCAACATCATGGCCCAGAGCACTTCTATTCAGAGAGTTCAAAGGCTCATAGACTCTGTCCCCCTCACCAACCTCCTGTTTACTCTGCTGTGCACATCATACAAAAAGGTACAGGCACCTCTACAAATTTGTCCATACCTACTAATATCACATTCTTTATTTACTACATTTGTTAAAATAATGTGTTTTAGGCTTGTGTTCTCCAGAGACAGAGGAAAGGTTCAGTCAGCAGCGATGCCAGTGCTTCCACAGATTCTAACACTTACTACGAGGACGACTTTAGCAGCACAGAGGAGGACAGCAGCCAAGGTACTCTAGCACAACCAAACACTAGTACAGCATTCTTTGAATGGGAAGATTCTACTGAATTCACATATATTACCACATGCGTAGCTGAGGTCGCAACGTGACTCCTTGAATTATGAAGAAAGGTCAATTAAGACCACTAACTGTAAATCTACAGCAGATATTTTTTGTAATGAGTGTAAAGCCTTTCTCTGTGTCAGTGCTGTGCTGTGTGAGAGAGGCAGCGGGACAGGTGCTCTGCCTGCGGCCTCAGGCAAGGGGCAGTCAGGAGCATAAACACTACACAAAACTGTGACTATGAGCTGTCTGTCCACTACTGCTGTCAGTGTAGTGACAGTCTTTATCCCAGCAGAGAGAAGACAGGAGAAGACAAGTGCAGCTTGTGTCTCAGGTCAGAACAGACTCAGTGTCCACCTCACTGTCCCCGAATCATTCTGTCCCTGTTTGTCTCACAGTAGGCTCTGAGCTGTGGCCCTGTAGTTTAGGACAGACTGAGCCACTGGTGAAGCAGCTCTGGCAAAACACACTGGTTTGATTAAACATACACTAAATTCTGTTTGACAGACTATTTCACTCTGGCTCAGTGTAGATGTAAGGATAATACCAATGGTATTGACATGTAGAGGAGAGAACTTCCCCAAGGCACTTCAGCTCCATCCTATAATCATTCAACATGTCTTCCTTTGCTCACAACTGATCATTGAAATTCAAAATACCAAATTTTACATTTGAGAGATGTCTAACAGGCCATTTGTTGTCTGTAGATACTTATCATCACCTGTCTTGAGAAATATGGAAAACATAAATGGCAAAATGTGTTTTTTTTTCTCTTGTAACCTGAGTCTTCAAACATGTCAATGATACTTGATAGACATTATTTGAAGAGAATAGAAGAATCCCATGTCAAACAGTGGTATTGTTCT
Organism: Periophthalmus magnuspinnatus; assembly: GCF_009829125.3. Lineage (NCBI taxonomy): Eukaryota > Metazoa > Chordata > Actinopteri > Gobiiformes > Gobiidae > Periophthalmus > Periophthalmus magnuspinnatus. Next base: position 15,715,455 of record NC_047132.1, read on the forward strand.
TGTACAGATGTTGTGCTTGTTGGGCTCAATCACACTATGTCTAGCTGTCACCTGAACAGTTATGATTGTGTATGTCGCATGCACACATGAATATCAACTTGAAGTGATATTCTCCACATTGGAGAAAGAGTGATGCACTCCTATGGAAGCTATAGCATAGCAAATGAAAATGTGCAGAAATGCCATCGCTAATGAAGGTTTTAGAATTGTTCATTGTTTATAGCTATAGCTAGTTCTGGGTATGATCAACTGCAAACTATGTGATTAAGTTAAGATGCAGCATTTGAACTAGTCTGATTTTTATGTTTTACAAAATCCTTCTAAAAATATGCTTTCATTCTTCTGCTTATTGCTGCTACCCTGGTGACCACAGATAAAGCTTTGCAATGCTTTTGATTACTGGGATATATTGAATTCTGCTCTACTAGGCTAGATTTTCTATGCATGTATACAGATTGTGGTATTGGTGCATTCATTTTAAACTGTAGCAAGTTAATTCTTGTGCAGTTATCTTCTTTAAGCTGTTATCCACCAACACTACACTGGCAATGTAGTCCTTGGCTTTTGTCCACCTCCTTCACAGTGTTGTAGGTGTCTCCAAGTTTTTTGATGCTTCTACATTTTGGCTTTGTGACGCCATGCTTCAAGCTTCAGCCTTTGTATAAACATTTTCAGTTTTGTTTTATAATTTGTTTGCCATTATCTGCAGATGACGATAGTGAACCAATTCTGGGGTTGTGGTTTGAAGAGACAATATCCCCATCGAAGGACAAAGTAGCACCCCCACCTCCCCCGCCACCCCCACCTTTGGAAACTTCACCCAGGTTAAAAAGCCCCAGCAAGCAGAACCCAAGTGAGAATGGGAATATTTTAGCTGGACGTAAAGATCCAGAGCTGGTGAGGACCCTGCTAACAAACATGCTATTGTGTATTATCTACTATTATCTACTGTTGATTGACTTTGGCTATTTCTACAGTTTCTCAGTTTGGCCTCCAGTATTTTAAATTTCATCACCACCTCGATGCTCAAATCAAGAAATAACTTTATTCGTAACTATCTGAGCGTGTCTCTGACAGAGCAGCACATGGCGACTCTGGCCAGTATCATTAAAGATGTTGATAAGGATGTGAAAGGTAAATCAACCTGACCAGGAAAGTAATTTTACCATGAGTTGGTTTTTCAAGATTAAATGTGTGTTGTATTTACAGGGTCATCAGATGAAGTATTTTCTTTAGCTCTGTATCACTTCAATCACACTTTGGTTACGTCTGATCTTCCATCTCCAGCCCTACAGGTACAAAGAACATTTATATAAAATAGCTATTAAAGGTGGTGTAGATAATCTCATGACTACATGCAAGACAGAGCTATTCAACAAAATTTTCTTGAGATTTTTCTGAGGTCCATGGCTTCTGGGCTGGATAGGTGCATGACACGCTACCACTTTTAACAAAATCCATGGTAGTACAAAATATCCTCCAGGGCCTCAGTTTGAATAGACCTGTGCTGGGCTACTGGAATGAATGTTGGTAGAGAACTTGCACTATAAAGCACAAGATCATGATGAATAATTGTTGACTCATTTCTTATTTACTATCCATTACTTGAACATTAACAACACAATTTCTTTTAAATAAATGCCTTATTTACAGATAAAATTGTCCTTCTATAGCTCAATGTTGAAAATCTGTTTATTCAGTACCTACAGAAAAGCGTATTAATGAAAACTGAATTATTACATTATTTAATAAAACGTATAATAAAGAGTTTTCAAAATTCCCAATATTAATTATTAATACTACATAAGCAAAATACAGTATTGCTACAATGTCCTCATGTCTTTGCAGAGCACCCTCCTTCAGCAGTTGGGGGTTGCCCCTTTCTCAGAGGGTCCCTGGCCTTTGTACATCCACCCTCAATCTCTATCAGTGCTGTCCAGGCTGCTGCTCATCTGGCAACACAAGGCCACTGTCCAAGGAGACCCAGACGTCCCAGAGTGTATGAAGGTCTGGGAAAGGTAAGTCGGTTCAAATTAGAGAATTTTGGTTGCCAAGTTCATTGGTTTTTCTGGTTTGTTGTGTTCAGTTGCTTTACTTTTTAGTAATTATTTTATGTATTTTTTTAAAGTTTGTTATTGAGCGTGATTCCTCCATGTATGGTTTTCAGTTGTAAGGTTTTTGAAGCCATTTTGAAGACTTTTGACCATTTAAAAAGACAAAATATTTTATTTTGTTCTGCTAACTGTTGTAGCAACAGTAAATTTTTCATCGCCAATAAATACCTTTGAAACCCACCACCAGTCATACAATAACAGAAAACTCATTGCTCATTTGTGACTTGAGCATAGTTTGCATGATTTATTTTGTTAGTTGTAGACAAAATGGCAAAAAGGATTAACATACTACTTTTCTTTCTAGATTCCTGGGCACCCTGAAGCAGCACACTCTTCAGGGCACAGTCCATGGAGACGATGACTTGAACGTGGAGCATCTCCAGCTTCTGTTGCTCCTTTTCCACAACCTGTCAGAGCGCGGACGCCGGACTGTGCTCACTCTGGTCACACAGGCCATTGCTGAAGTGGCTCAGAGTAGAGACTCCCAACTCAAGACTGTGCCCCTCAACCTAGCGCGGCTCCTACTGGTGTTTGACTACCTAATACGACATTACTCCAAAGCTCCACTCTACCTCTTTGAACAGGTAGGTTTTTGCAATGGATTGTAAAAACTTTGGTTATTTTGCTTATTCATAAGAACTTTTCTAGCGGGCCAACCAATAAGAAGTTGTGTGGATAGGCCATGGGCATAATATGGCTCAAGAAAAATAAACAATCTTGATGACAACAAGATATTGACATTACAATTTTTAATCGCACCTGCTCAGTAGAGGAAGCAATTTGGTTTTGGTTTATGCTCCATTCTGAGAAGGTTGATAGTTGATCCATTTTGCCCTTATTGGGAAAAGCCTAGCAAATAATTTCTGACCATACAATCTCCTCACAATCTGGAAATTACATTTCATTTAAGCAGATCAATCTTGTCCAAATGTAGTTGACTGGATTGGCTAATGTTTTTTTTTTTTCTCTTTCATTTATTTCCTAGGTACAATACAATCTCCTGACTCCACCCTCTTCTGGGCCCAGCTCTGCTCAGGAAGGAGGCAAGCGCAGTAGTTTGCCTCTGTACTATGGCTTCAAAGAGGTAGAGGAAAACTGGGCCAAGCACTGTTCAGCAGGTAAGGACATTCAACACAAATAGTGTTACTGTTGACATCTGATCCTAGTGTACTTGCTAGTGGGTCTAAAAATTATCTCTTTTTTTTTTTTCAGACTCAAATGTTCAACCCAAATTCTACTGTGTCCTGTCCCCTGAGGCATCTGAAGATGATATAAGCAGATTAGATGGGAAGGTAATGTTACATTCTTTCATATTTTGTTCATATCTTCATTCACAAACTCTATTAATGATCTTTTATTTTTGTTATAGGTCTTTCCAAAACTCTTCAGTGGAGCAGTTAAATACGATGAGCTCTACTCTTGGCTCGTCTCACTCTTGGCGGCAGGATCCCAGTTTGACACAGCTAGAAGACAGGAGACCAAGCCTATTACAGCAATGGTATGGGCAGATAAATGCCCAAATAACCAAAAACTTCCACTGACAATATACTGAGCAGTCTTTGTGACTTTGTACAGGAGGCATGTTCACTGCAGTACTACTTCCTGGTGTTGTGGAGGATTCTGGGTGTATTGCCCCCATCCAAGGCCTACATTGAGCAGTTGAAAGTGGGCTGCAGTGACCCAACTGAGAGCGATATCCTCCACACTCTGAGATGGTCGTCACGCCTACGAGTGTCTACCTATGTCAACTGGATCAAGGTTTGTTGAAAGCGTTTAGATTTTTTTGTGCATTTATATTGGTCAGTTAGAGCTGCATAATCTGTTGCAATTATTTTTTTAGGAGCACTTGGTGGAGCAGGGAATGAAAGCAGATCAAGCAACTACATTGGTGGAATCAACAGCAGCTCTGTGTAGTACAGTTAAATATGATGTGGACTTGGCAGAGGAGTACATAGCCAGACAGGTAATATAACGTACTAATGACACAAACACAAATGCACTATATTTAGCACATTTACTTTATACATTTCAAATTTTTGTTCCAGATTTCCACTTTCTCCAGCGTGGACCCCAGTGCAATCCTTCCTCTCCGGCAGCTGCCCTCTCTTCAGGCCATCTACACTCTGGATGCTGTCATCTCCAAAGTGCAAGTTTCTCTGGACGAGCATCTGTCCAAAGTGGCCATTGAAACGGACACTCAGAAGTCCTCTGAGATCACAAAGAACCTGCTACCAGCCACACTGCAGCTCACAGATGTTTACACAGCTTTTACAAGGTGAGAAGAAGGGATAGTTTAAGGAAGTCCTATTCCTTATTGCTTACGGTACTACTTGACCACTTGCCTAAATCTTTGCATCATAGTTGTTTTCATGTTTTAATGAATTTTGAGCCATGTTTTAGTTGGCACTGAGCCCTTCTCTCACTCTAATGTTGAATCATAACAGAAAAGCAACTGCCTAGTATAGTCACTAACTGAAATTTTGCACTCATCCAACTATGTTACTAATTGGACAAAAAAAGTTGTCCTTGACATTTGCTTATACATGTTTTTCAATATTTTAGCCTTAAAATGCCTGGCTGATATCTTGCAATCTAATTTTCTTTCTCTCAATATCATGTTTATACATGACATGTATCCCTTCTTGTTCACACCATGCAATATCATGTACAGCCTCTTTAAAATTGACAACGGTACTTTACAATTGTGAACCGTAGTTATCCACTATTAACTACTTACTAACCCTAACACAACTAAATATGTTTTAGGTCCTACCTGCTGATGAACATCCCAGAGGAGGGAGAGAATAAATTGACAGATTCTAAACTCCAGGGCTACGCAGCTGTTCTCTCCATCGGATCAACTCGCTGCAAGGCCAATATGCTAGGTAGTAAAAGGCTCATTAAATATCACTTATCTTTATTCAATCAGAAATAAATACATTTTTGTTACTGTATCACAGGTCACAGTGTAATGCAGAACCTGCCCCCTGCTGTGCAGACAGTGTGTGAGACCTGGAACGGCATCCACACCAATGAGTTTCCCAACATTGGCTCCTGGGTTAGTAATGTTCTGAATAAAAATAAAATAGAGTATTTAATCATTTTACTTACTTGTGAAAGAGTAAAGTTTTTCTGTAAATGATCTCTTTAGCGTAATGCATTTGCTAATGACACCATACCGTCTGAGAGCTACATCAGTGCCATCCAGGCTGCTCACCTGGGCACTCTGAGCTGCCAGTCTTTACCTCTCGCCTCTTCATTAAAACACATCCTGCTGTCTTTGGTTCGTCTCATCGGAGACCTCATTGTGTAAGTAAAAGGTGGAAATAGATAAATAAACAAAGTACAAAATTAGACACAACTGCTTATTCTCTTCAGAACGGAGGAGTTGAATCCATCCCAGGTTGTGCGCACACTGTTGCCTTTGCTGTTGGAGAGTAGTACAGAAAGTGTAGCAGAAATCAGCAGCACTTCACTGGAGCGGATCCTTGGGCCTTCTGAGTCAGACGCCTTCCTTGCCCGGATTTATGAGCGCTTAGTGACGGGTTGTTACAACATCATCGCCAACCACTCTGACCCCAATAGGTATGTTAAAAACTCCTTTCTGCTATAACTGCTTTAATAATTGGATTTTTCCATTGTGTAAATAGCATTTACGTCTTATATATGTATCCTTAGTGGTTTGGATGAATCTGTCCTGGAGGAGTGCCTTCAATATCTTGAGAAGCAACTAGAAAGCAGTCAAGTCCGAAAGGCGATGGAAGAGTTCTTCTCATTTGGGTAAACATAATGTTGTGTAATACCTTTTGGTGATGACACAAACACTATACATTACCAGGTATACATTACCAGGTGTTATTCATCATTTCATGAGACCAGTACTCCCATTCTGAAGTCACAGGAGCAGCTCAGTTGTTTGCCATTACTATGGTGATGGGCACAGCTGTTCTTAGACTACTTATAAGTTATGCAAAATAAACGCATGCCGATGTTGTATTTAATTACTTACTGACTGGGGTTTAACCTCACATCACACAATAAAAGAAAAAAAAACAACTTAATACATCTTATAAATATACAAACAATGGACAAATGACTAACCATTCCTCAAGGTACACTTTATACAGTATGTGCTTGCTAATAACCATCTAATTATATGCATTATCTCCTACAGTGGTGAACTTGTCCAAATCATGATGGCCACAGCAAATGAAAACCTCTCTGCAAAATTCTGCAACAGGGTTCTCAAGTTCTTTACTAAACTTTTCCAACTAAGTAAGCCTAAACTGCCCTTGACTTGATGTAATATTTTTTATAGTTTAAACCATGACATGCAATCTTTCAAAACTAATATATCAATTCTATAGCCGAGAAGAGCCCCAACCCCAGCCTGCTGTGTCTGTGTGGCTCTCTGGCTCAGTTAGCCTGTGTTGAGCCATCCCGTCTACAGTCCTGGCTAACGAGAATGACTGCTACGCCGCCCAAGGACTCAGAGCACCTGGATGTAGTTCAAGAAAACCGCCAACTACTGCAGCTCCTCACCACCCACATAGTTCGAGACAACAGCCAGGTCGGAGAAGGCGTGTGCACTGTCCTCCTCAGTACGCTCATACCGATGGCCACAGATATGTTAGCCAATGGGGACGGGACAGGGTTTCCAGAGCTTATGGTGATTATGGCCACTTTAGCCAGTGCTGGACAAGGAGCAGGGCATCTACAGCTACACAGAGCAGCTATAGACTGGCTGACAAGATGGTAAGACATTCTAAAAGTGAATTACTAAATTGTTGGTACAAACGATAATTTGTTTTTAATCATTTAAATTTTTCACTTTTGTATTTCTAGCAAAAAATATCTAACTCAGAAGAATGTTGTTGAAAAAGTGAGCACAAATCTAACACAAGGAAAGGTGAGTTGCGTAGATTTGACTTATTGTGTGTCCAAAAATGGAGGTGGAAATGTGTTAAACTTTATAATGTTAAAAAAAAAAACAACTGAATCCACAGCATGCTAGTATGTTGGAGTGCTCGTGCCACATCATTTCGTATCTGGCTGATGTGATGAATGCGCTGAGGCAGAGTAGTGGACAGGGAAACTCTTCTCTGTTAGTGGATGGAGAGGAGAAGGCCATGGAGGTGGACTCAGACTGGGTGGAGGAGCTGGCAGTGGAGGAGGATGACTCCCAGGCTGAGGATTCAGTAAGATCATTTCACGTCTCATTCATAGAAATGGTTTTGTTTTAAATGTTTTGGTTACAATTTGACCTTCATACAATGTTCACAGGATGAAGACTCTCTTTGCAACAAACTTTGCACCTTTACCATCACACAGAAGGAGTTCATGAACCAGCACTGGTAAAAAACGTTTTAGACTGTATGTGACAGCAGTGGGTCGAACAATGCTGATTTGGGGTTCAGTTTGCCTCATAAAGCTCTAGTCGAAAGCATAACAATAGCATAAAAGCATACTCAGTAGGTTTTGGTACCTTTTTAATGGTGACATTATCAGCCATACCTTCAACTCTTAATTGCTTACATATAAATGGCTAATTTATAATTTAAATGTCCATTTCTGTCATTGTATTGATATCTGTGGACCCTCTTTGTCCCGCAGGTACCACTGTCACACCTGTAAAATGGTGGATGGGGTAGGTGTGTGCACAGTGTGCGCCAAGGTCTGTCACAAAGACCATGAGATCTCCTATGCCAAATATGGCTCTTTCTTCTGTGACTGCGGGGCCAAAGAGGATGGCAGCTGCCAGGTGAGACCGCATACCTCAGGTCATCATGGGAAGAGAACAACAGCGGTAACTTTGGCTCGACAGTCATTCTCCCATCGACCTCCATCCTTTCATTTCACCAGACAGGGACATAGCTAGCACCAAATGTGGATATTGATATATTTCTGAATGTTAATCTTTTAGCTTGGTAAATTTATTCTATGTAGGAGTATATAAATAAATATTATTTAATTAAGACCATGTGCAGCAAACACTGTTAATTTAAATTATCAGGTGGTGCTGATATACATCTACTCTTAGGAATAAGTTAAATCTCAGCTGATATCCCACAATAATGTCCCTTTTAACAGAAATAATGAATAATATAATGTCAGTTTACTGGTTAAATTGAACTTGTGCAAATCTACATCTTGATGTAGCATATATTGGCATGCCATTCATTTACAGTGAATAGAATACTGTGTGGTTATTGTTTGTCATAGTATAGGCTTCCACCTCCCATCCAATATTATTTGAATGCATTTTTCAGTATTTATATCAACTTGAACTTCATTAGTTTTATTTAATGCTGTTTCTAATTTCCCATCTCTTCTCAGGCTTTGGTCAAACGTAGCCCCAGCAGTGGTATTGGCTCCACTCTGAAGGAGTCTTCTGCCTTCCAGAGTGAACTGCGAATGCCTGAAAGTGCCATACGCCACCAGAACTCCTCTCCGTCCGATAAGGGAAAGGTGACCATCTGTGACGGGAAACCTGGAGACGAGGACCGGCCCAAGAAGAGCAGTGTGTGCAAGAGCATCGAGGGATGCCAGGAGGAACTGCTCTCACAAGTGGTACCAAAACAACTTCATTTGTTTCACATGTGTTTATTTATATGTAGATTAGGCAGTATATATGGCTGAATTGTCCACTGTAATTGTACACTGCACATATGTCAAACTCAAGGCCCTGGGGCCAAATGTCGCCCTCGACAGGCTAAAGGGTATGATGGTCTTTAAATGTCATTTTATCAGGAGATACACAGTTACATAGCCATAGTTTTACATCTAGGCAAATGTATATGCAATATTTGTAACGTGAATAAGTAATAAATACAGAAACAATGAATAAACAAGTTAAAAAGTAGTTAGAAAATGTGTTTGACACCCCTGGTATACTGCATAATTTGAAGTCCACAAGTCTTCATTTTCATTAATCAGTTTAGTTTAGTTATATATACATATACATACACACACACACACATACACACACACATACATACACACACACATACATACACACACACATACATACACACACATACATACATACACACACATACATACATACATACACACACATACATACATACATACATACACACACACACATACATACATACATACATACACACACACTCTATCCAACTCCTCACTTGAATTTGGAAATAACAGGTCAATTTTTCTCTGCAGATTAACTTATAACAGTGCATGACTAATTTCTTCATTCATTCAATAAAAAAAAAAAATTAATTAAAAATGTGAAGGAATTTATTCAAAGATCAGGAAGGGGATATTATGCTAAATTAACTTTTTGGAACTTTCTGCCAGATTGTAATTTTGTTCCCTTATTAAGAACATGCCTGAAAAGTTTTTAGATGTCATCCATGCATGTTTATGTCCCAGGCCCTATTCGAACCCTCCTTAGCATTAGCTGTAAGATTATCCAATGCTGTGCCCACAGGCCTACGTCATCCATTCTCCACACAACAGTTCTCTGTAATTATTCAAAAGCATGAAAAAAAGGCCCCAACAGCTTTACAAACCTCATGCAATGTGCAGTAGTTTCATTAGTGAAATGCACGCCGATTGTAATGTGATGGCGCTCTGAAGGGGAAGTGACTTTTGACTCAAAGCATCAAATACAAAAGTGAAACTTATAAAAGAAGTAACATGACCTAAATATGTTGGTTATGTGTTAGCCATTAATACTCCATAGAAGTGTAATACCCCCTCTTTAAAACCAGTTAGTCAGATTGCAACCAATAAATCCTGTTTACTTTCGTAAAACATTCTTTTCTCCATTTCCTTGTCAGATGGGCTCGTCTACGGCAGCAGCGATCCTGGAGATGCTCATGTTTCTGATGGAGGCCATTCAGACTAATTTTCAGCAGGCTTCTGCGGTGGGCAGCAGCAGCCGAGCCCAACAGGCTCTCAACGAACTGCACACTCAAGACAAAACAGTGGACATGACTGACCAGCTCATGGTATTATACACTATTAAGTTTCTTTGATAATTTTACATAGGAGTCAGAATTTTCTTTATAATTCATGATTATAATTGTGAATAAGAATTAGAATTACTATTAACTGCATTTTTAGCAATATCTTGATGTATTAATTTGAACCTCCCTGGTGGTCTCACTGTATCCTCTTTCTTCAGGTTCCTACTCTTGGCTCTCAGGAAGGAGCTTTTGAAAACGTCAGGATGAACTACAGTGGGGACCAGGGCCAGACCATCAGACAGCTCATCAGTGCACATGTCCTGAGGAGAGTGGCTATGTGTGTGCTATCTTCACCACATGGACGCAGACAGCACCTCGCAGTTAGCCATGAGAAGGGAAAAGTAAGTATTAGTACTTTAATTTTACTTGCCTTTATTGAAATGCACAAACACTAAATATGTCTACATTCTGTATTTTCTTCATAGATCACAGTGCTGCAGTTGTCCACTCTCCTGAAACAGGCAGACTCCAGTAAGAGGAAGCTGACTCTGACCCGTCTGGCCTCAGCACCGGTTCCTTTCACTGTACTCAGTCTTACAGGGAACCCGTGTAATGAGGACTACCTGGCTGTTTGTGGACTTAAGGTGAAATACTACAATGATGCTATACTATAATACTATAATGCCTTTTTAATATGTCATGTGTACTTTTGTTGGACATTCTACTTTTATTCCTACAATCTGGTTTACTTTGTAGGTTACCTCGTAAGTTTTTTTTTAATATTAGGTTTTTAAATCATAAGTTTGAATTAAAAAAGTTCAGTTAAATGAAGAGGAAATTAAATATAAAATAATTGTTTTCACTGTTCTTTCTTTCTTTGGACCTTTGCACACACCTCCTATTTTTTATAGTCATTAAAAACTATTAAAAGTCAAGGTGACTTTATCCTGATGTATTTTACAAAACATAGCTATGGCAACTAATTAAATGTGTTTGACTGTTTTTGACAGTTTTATTTATTTATTTTTTACTTTCAGGATTGCCATGTGCTTACATTCAGCAGTACAGGTTCTGTCTCTGATCACTTAGTGCTACATCCACAACTCGCCACTGGCAACTTCATCATCAAAGCTATCTGGCTCCCTGGCTCACAGACTGAACTAGCCATCATCACGGCAGACTTTGTCAAGGTCTGATTTTAAAATCAAATGTATGATTCTGATCCTGTGAATGTTACATTTTCGATTTCTCCCTTTGTCACGCAGGTTTATGACTTATCTGTAGATGCATTGAGCCCCATGTACTACTTCCTGCTTCCCAGCTCAAAGATTCGAGATGCTACCTTCCTTTTCAACGAGGAAGGCAAAAACATCATTGTGATCATGTCCTCTGCTGGTTACATGTACACTCAGGTTATGGATGAATCCAGCAGCGCTCAGCATGGGCCCTTCTATGTCACCAATGTACTGGAGATTACCCATGAAGACCTAAAGGTAACTTGAATTTTGTCATGTACATTTATTAAAAGAACTGCTTATTATTGGTACAACCCTGTTCTAGATTATTTGAATGATTCTAAACTGGTAGAGGTAATACATTCTGAAACTTTACTTGGTATTGGTTATCTTATGTTAATTAGATGTTTTATAATACTGACGTCAAATCTGGGTTTGAGAGGAGATGGGGGAAAGATTTTATTTTAAAGTATCTGTATTGAAAATAATATTGATTTAAAGTAAATGTGGGTGGGTTTTTCATTGCCACAAATGTATATGCCTGCATTTTTTGAATTCTCACATAATCAAATCATATTTTGCAAACAAAAATTTGAGAAGGTGTTGGTAAATGCCTTGGTTTAGTATCACATTAACAGTGGACTGGTAAATATAACGCTCAAGTACTGAAGTATCACCCTACCCTGCAATCTTCAGTTCTTTTCTTTGCTATATGGAATGTGGACCAATAATGCACAGTTCAATGGAATTTTTAGCTGATATTGTGGTTGGATATGGACTATTATCTCCTTTTCCTCCATTTCCAGGACACTAATGGCCAGGTGGCAGGTGGAGGCGTCTCTGTGTATTACTCTCATGTGCTGCAGATGCTTTTCTTCAGCTATAGTCAGGGCAAGTCCTTCGCTGCCACAGTTAGCCGCAGCACCACTGAAGTACAACGCCTCTTTACCATCAACATCAAAGGGTAAGGCTATCACTGCTAAAAATCAAACATTATCTTAAAACTTGATCTCATTGTTATGTGCTGGTTTGTTCAGGTCAAATGGAGGCAGCAGTAAGATGTCCCCTGCGCTATGCCAGTGGTCTGAAGTTATGAACCACCCTGGACTGGTCTGCTGCGTTCAACAAACTACAGGCATACCACTGGTTATTATGGTCAAACCAGACACTTTCCTCATCCAAGAGATCAAAACTCTTCCGGCCAAAGCTAAAGTAAAACCTGCACCAAAGTTTCAATACTACACATATCTCCTGTCTTTGTACTGCATCAATAACACATTATCTTCTCAGATTCAAGACATGGTTGCTATCCGGCACACTGCTAGCAACGAACAACAACGCACAACCATGATTCTGCTTTGTGAAGATGGAAGTTTACGGATTTACATGGCCAATGTGGACAACACCTCCTACTGGCTACAGCCAGCACTGCAGCCCAGCTGTGGCATCAGCATTATGAAGCCTGTCCGCAAGCGCAAGGCAGCTGCTACCAGTAAGTATTGAATTTTAGCACAAAACCAACAGTTTGCATACACTATATAAAAAGACATATAGGCTTTTTTCCTCACTGACATGAAATCAGATTAAACATTTCCTGTTTTAGGTCATTTAGGATTTCCAAAATTTCTATTTGCTAAATGCCAGAATAATGAGAGTTTTTTAAAGATAAATTTTACTTTACTTCTGATTTTTACATACAGTGAGATTACTATGGCTTTAAACAATTTGGGAAAACCCAGTTGATGATCATGATCATGTCATGTCTTTGGAAGCTTCTGATGGTTTGAGTTAATTAGAGACACATCTGTGGATGTATTTGAAAGCACATGTGAAACACTTCTTTGTGTAACATCATGGAGAAGTCAAAAGAAATCAGCCAAGATATCAGGAAGAGAATTGTGGACTTTGGTTTATCCTTGGGTGCAATTTCCAGATGCTTGAAGTGTTAAGTTATGTTTTCTTGTGTGCCCATGTGGGAGGTTTGGGAGGTGTGGCAGTGTGTTTGGCGCGGGCTGGGAGTTCACGCGAGGGCGTCTGGGGTGGGCTACTCTTGTTCACTGAGATGCTAAGGATGAAGGAATAAAAGTTATCTGAAAGAACAACATTTTTTATTGATTAATCATTGGTAGCAGAGGATGGCTGCTGCTGGTAATTACAAGATTCCGCCGCTATTTGATGAGAAGACGTCTTATGAAACTTGGAAAAATGAAATTGAAATCTGGAGATTAGTGACTGATCTGGACAAAAAGAAGCAAGCGCTAGCAGTTACCTTATCGCTAACAGGACGGGCGAGGGAAAGTGCGCTGGAGATTCCCGCTGATGGTTTGAATGCTGACACCGGTATGGCTGCTCTATTGGAAAAACTAGACTCCGTGTTCTTAAAAGAAGAAAAGGATCGCCAATACGAAGCGTACACGGAGTTTGATCGTGTCCCTAGAGAGCGCTGTGTCCATGGTGGATTACATTGTCGAGTTTGAACGCCGATACAACAGGATGCGCAAATTCAGAATGGAGCTTCCAGATGCCGTGCTAACCTTTAAACTACTAGATACGGCCGGACTCAATATAAAAGATAAACAGTTAGCACTCACAGCCTGCCCCACTGTCTCCTTTGCCAATATGAAATCAGCTTTGAAAAGAATTTTTGGAGACGTGACATTACCATGCGAGGGTAGCAGCCCGATGCAAATGAGTAATGACAGTGAGTGCGCCTATTACACGAGATATACAGGTAAAAGAGACTGCACACCTTGTTCTCCTCCCATGTTTATCAATGGGGTTTGTGCCTTGCGCCATCTTTTGGCCTTGTGGACTGTTTGTTTTGCCAGAGCACATTTCACTGGGCAAAAGACTGTCCAAACAAGAGAGAACATGTAAAAGTGACAGAAGATGATGAGCAAAAGGCTGAATATGAGGAATGCAACATCACTTTGTTTTCAGATGAGAGACTGTCTGACACAGATGTCTTTATGGTGGAGGCTTTGGGGTCAGCAGTAATCGACACAGCCTGCACAAGAACAGTGTGTGGAGAAAAATGGCTGGAAGATTATACAAGTGGACTGCCAAAAAGTGAGTTACACAAAATAGTAGGTGAAATCAGTGCAAGGCCATTCAGATTTGGTGATGGTAAAGTTGTTCATTCCACAAGAAAAGTTACTTTGCCAGCAAAAATAGGTCAGACCAAATGCAAAATAGAAACAGAGGTTGTCCCTGCAAACATGCCCTTTTTAGAGAAGCCTTGCTTAGCAACAATGGCAAGTGCAGTGTTAGACATTAAACATGACAAAGCGACAATGTTCTAACAACCTGTTAAACTTGAACTGACATCTTCTGGACATTACTGTGTGACCTTGAGAGACAAGAGCAGTCAGGATAAAAAGGAGACAAGAAGTGAAGATGAGGAGATTCTCATTGTTAAAGAAAATATGAGTACAGAAGAAAAGAAAAGAATTCTTTGGAAACTACACAGACAGTTTGGACATGCCCCAGTTGACAGGTTGCAGAAATTACTCACCTGTTCAGGCGCTCACGACAAAGAAAGCAGCACTATTCTCAAGAGCATTGTAAAAAAAACTGTGAAACATGTGCCAGGTACAGCAAGCCAAAACATAAGCCAATAGTTGGTCTGCCGATGGCTACAACCTATAATGAAACAGTGGCTGTTGACTTGCATGAGCTTGACCATAATGTGTGGTATTTGTATGCGATTGACCACTTTACACGCTTCAGTGCAGGAAGTATTGTCACAACCAAGAACCCCAAAGAAATTGTGAAGCAGTTTATTCACTGTTGGATCAGTGTTCATGGTCCCCCGCGCAGACTGTTTAGTGACAACGGTGAGCGGTCAATAATGAAGAAATGAAGGACATGGCCGAAAAGTTCAATATTGAAATCAAAACAACTGCAGCTTACAGCCCATGGAGCAATGGGCTTCTGGAAAGGCATAATCAAACTCTCACTGAAATATTGCTCAAAGTTAAAAAGGACAACAATTGTGACTGGAGAACAGCACTAGATTGGGCACTAATGGCAAAGAACTCTATGCATAATGTACACGGGTACAGTCCCTACCAACTAGTGTTTGGTCAGAATCCAAACTTGCCCTTCGTGCTTACTGACAAACCCCCTGCCCTGGAAACCAGTGTGAGCTCCTGGGTAGCTCAACACAGTGCGCCGCTACATGCTATGAGAAAGGCATTCACAGAGGCAGAATGCTCCAAAAGACTTAGGAGAGCCATTCGGAAACAACTACGGCCAGTTGATGAAAGGTATGTCACAGGAGATAAAGTCTACTACAAGCGGGTGGACTATAATGAGTGGAAAGGTCCAGGGGTGGTGATAGGACAAGACGGAGCTGTTGTATTCGTGAGACATGGAGGATCTTATGTACGGTTACATCAGTCTAGATTAAGAAAGGTGAATGAAACTCAAACTAAGGCAGGTGATACAAAATCAGAAATAAAAACTATTGAAAACCCTATAGCACCACCAGCAGCAGATCTTTCTGACACTGAAAGTGATGAAGACGCAACACAAGACCCTGAGCCACTTAATGCTGAGACCAATGAACCCCCTGATGCAGCAGAGCTAACTACAGGAACCAGTCAAACACCACAAGCCCCTTCTTCCTATGAAAGCCTTCAATTAAAAGTTGGCCAGGTGATTACATATATAGACAATGAAAGTGGTCAAAGCCGTACTGGAAAAGTCCTTAGCCGAGCAGGGAAGGCTAAGGGAAAACAAAGACTGGTACAACTTGCAGTTCAGCCAGCCTCAGGAAATAGCAGGTACATCAGGATCAGTCAACCTTGAAGTAATGGACAGTGTTCAAGTGGTCCCCTCAGAAAGTAAGGAGTGTGCTTACAACATTAGAGATGATGTTTTTGTTGTCCATGACGATGTCTTTATGCCTGCCAAATTTGCAGAACTCACAAACTGGAAGAAAAATTATGTATTTGAAGACGTCAAAGATGAAGGTCAGAAATGTGTCTCAACAAGGTGGGTGTGCACACTTAAAGAAACAGCTGTAGGGGTTGTGCCAAAAGCTAGACTCGTGGCAAGAGGCTTTGAAGAGCTAAACACACAAGACCAAAAGACTCACCTACATGTGCCACGGAATCCTTGAAAATGATTATGGCGGTTGTAAGTCAAAACAAATGGCAGCTGAACTCCATAGACTTTTCTGCAAGGTAAAACACTGGATAGAGCTATTTACATTCGTCCACCACAGGAAGCACAGAGCAAAGGACGAGTATGGAAGTTAAAGAAGTGTGTTTATGGTCTCACAGATGCTTCTTTGTACTGGTATAGAGTCAGAGATACAATGCAGCAGTTGGGAGCTAAAGTGTCTAAGGTGGACCCAGCAGTGTTTTACTGGCTCGATCAGAGTGGCACAGTGAAAGGAATCCTTGCGACTCACATGGATGATTTTATTTGGGGGGGGGAACTGGTGTATTCTCCACTACTGTCATCCTGCAGTTAAAAACTGCCTTTCAGGTAGGACAGGAAGAGCACTATGACTTCAGCTACATTGGAATGGAAGTTCATTCGGTGGAGGGTGAGATACACCCAAGTAATGTTTGCATTCTTTGTTGTTACGGCACTTTTCTAAAAAGAAAAAAAAGGGAAGATTGTTAAGTTATGTTTTCTTGTGTGCCCATGTGGGAGGTTTGGGAGGTGTGGCAGTGTGTTTGGCGCGGGCTGGGAGTTCACTCGAGAGCTTCTGAGGTGGGCTACTCTTGTTCACTGAGATACTAAGGACGAAGGAATAAAAGTTATCTGAAAGAACAACATTTTTTATTGATTAAACATGAAGGTGACACCTTTTATGTGTTCAAACAATTACACAAGTATAAACACCATGGGAATGTCCAGCCATTATACCGCTCAGGAAGGAGACTGGTTCTGTGTCCCAGAGATGAATGTGCTTTGGTTTGAAATGTGCATATCGACCCAAGAACAAAAGCAGGAGACCTTGTAACGATGCAGGTTGAAGCTGGTAAGAGTGTGTCATTATCCACAGTGAATCGAGTAGTGTACTGACATGAGCTGAAAGGCCACTATGCCTTGAAACATAAAAAAGCCAGATTACAGTTTGCAAATACACACAGGGACAAATAATTTATTTTTGGAGGACATGTCCTGTGGTCTGATGAAACTAAAATTGAACTGTTTGGCCATAATGAGCATTGTTACCTTTGGAGGAAAAAGGGATGGTGTTCTCAGGCTTGCAAGTTTACCCCAACTGTGAAATATGGGGGTGGCAGCATCTTGTTGCGTCAGTTTTGCTGCAGAAGGGACTGGTGCACTTCACAAAATGGCATCATGAGTAAAGAACATTATGAGGAAATAATGAAGCAATATCTCAAGACATCAGCCAGGAAGTTAAATTTTTGGGCGCAAATGGCTCTTCCACATGGACAATGTTATCCTTATGTCACTTTGACCCAAAGCATACAGCCAAACTGATAACATAGTCAGTGCTTTGGAGTGGCTGTTGGAAAGCCCTGATCCTCAATCCTCTTGAAAATTTATGGACAGCTATGAAAAGGCATGTGAGTAAAGTAGCCTACAAGCTTGGCTCCGTTACACCAGTTCTCTCAGGAGAAATGGGCCAAAATTCCTGTCAACTATTGTGAGAAGTTTGGTGAAGAATATCCAAAATGCTTGACCCAAGTCACAGTTTAAAGGCAATTGTACCAAATGCTAACAAAATGTATGTACTTTGAATGAAGAAAGTAATGAAAAGTTGGGGCATTAATCACAAACTCTTGACATATTTAGATGACCATATTACATTTTGGTGGTTTGAAAATGGTATATTTGCAGAAAAAAGTTATTAAAAATTGTATTGGAGTTTTATTTTAGGGGGGGCAGAGAGCAGAGAGCTTCCTGTATACATAGGCTTGTTGGCTGTTCCAATAGTGCCTGGGAGAGACCTCAAGATTACTCAGACTTAAATCATGTAGAAAACCACTTCAGGCATATTTTGATGAGGGAACGTTATATGGTAGTAGGCTAAAAAAAAGTTGATGTAGCACAGTAACCCAGTCAACTTTTCAATTTTTACCTTTTAGCGACACGAACCTCTAGTCAGGTGACCTTTCCTGTAGACTTCTTTGAACACAACCAGCAGCTCACGGAGGTGGAATTTGGAGGCAATGACTTACTCCAGGTTTACAATGGACAACAGATAAAACACAGACTCAACTCAACTGGGATGTATGTGGCCAACACCAAGGTACTTACAAATTAATTATACAGTAATTACAAATTATTGTTCATTAATACAAAATTTCACTAAATGCTATATGCTATTGCTAACTGTCACTTTCAGCCTGGTGGGTTCACAGTGGAGGCGGTCAATAACAACAGCTCCATGGTGATGACTGGGATGAGGGTTCAGGTGGGGACCCAGGCCATAGAGAGAGCTCCTTCATATGTGGAGGTGTTTGGGAGAACCATGCAGATCAACCTGACCAGGGCCAGGTGGTTTGACTTCCCCTTCACAAGAGAAGAGGCCCTGCAGGCAGACAAGAAGCTTTCAATATTCAGTAAGAGCAAATGCAAATATTTATTGTTACATTGTCCAATTTGGCTCAATAAGTTTATATTTGTAAAGGCAATAAGGTAGCATTATTAATTGTAAATTAATTCTCAATTAAATGATAGTTTGTGAAATGACAAGAAGGAATGCTAAGGCTTCTTAGTCTTCAACTTATAAATAAGTCAAAAACCTATAGTCTTAAGCAACATTTACTCATATAATTTAAATTGGTTCATAGTCTATTTTTGGAGAGTTGCAAAATGCATATTATTTTTGAGACTAATTCACACAACAATTTTATATAATATAATATAAAACTTCTCCGTCATAGTTACTAATCTTGTGAATTCTTCGTCTTAAGTTGGTGCGTCTGTGGACCCAGCCGGTGTCACTATGCTGGATTCCATTAAGATCTATGGTAAAACTAAGGAGCAGTTTGGCTGGCCAGAGGACCCTCCTGAAGACTTCTCCTCCGCCTCGGTCAATAACGTGTGCAGCCCCAACCTCAACCAGGGCAACGGCTCCAGTGACGGTGACATTTCCACCCCCACCACAGCCAGTGGCACTGTGCTTGAAAGGTACATGTTTTGGGGATTATGGCTCCTTAGAACAGGAAATGTATTAACTTGACAGAAGTATTTCTTTTTTCTTGAAATATTCATTTTACAGAATGAATTCTATAGTTGAGTTAATTGGTTGCCGTTTTAAAGTTAGGGCTTGAAAAACTGGTAATGCTACAAATCTTGTGGTTACTGTATTATAAAAGCTAGATTTCCCAGTAGCCAAATCTAAATACGCTGTTTTGGGCTTGGACAATTGATAAAATATGTGTTACATGCATAAATGGTGTATAATGCAACTTTATTCTTGAAAGAATGTTTAGGTAGAAAACTACATTAAGCCTTGGTCATTGGAACTGTACATTTAAAATTTCATATTCAGTATTACAGGAGTAAATATTGCATGGCTATTGTGACTTCATCTCTCTTGCATGCTCTCCTTTTGTTCAACAGAATCATTCAAATTCACTGGTTTATTTATGTGGACCTCACACTTTTTTGTTCTTTTTCTTTTGCTCCCACAAATACAATAAAAAGTTCTGAAACTGAGTCCTTGTCAACATTGGACCGGTTAGTAACAGCCCTTTCTCTGCTTGCTTGAATGGGTTTTGTGCATGTCTGCTGCTTGTGTGATGTCCCCTGCCTGTGGACTGTGAACATACCATGCACCATCTCCACTTTTAAAATACCCCCCAATGGCATTTCCTCTTGCATTGAGTGTTGTTCTTTTGCATTTAGTTTAGCACATTCGTAGAAGACTAAGATTTGACCTTAATTTCTTGCTTGTTTTTCCCCCTTTGTTTTTGTGATCAAGAGACATAAATCTTTTTTTCCTGTTGCAGGTTGGTAGTCAATTCCCTTGAGGCTTTGGAAAGTTGCTTTGCTGTGGGCTCCTCCGGTGAAAAGGTAATAGCAAATCTAAATGTAATTATTTTTACATATAGTACTAATACACACAACACAAACACATTTTGATATGTTGAATTTAGGAGAAAGCCCAACTGTGAAATATTAATTATAAATATTCATTTTAAAAATAAAATATTTTTCATATTTTGTTTGTCATTCTACAAAAATATATAATGTAAGTAGATGGAAAGTTTTTTTGTGAGTTGTATTTTATTTTAAGCACTTTTTGACAGTCTTTGTTTTAGTAAATTTTAATTGTACCTCTCTTGCAGGAGAAAAACAAGACTGCCGCACTGGAGCTAGCCACTCTGCTCCTGTCCATGCCGACCCCCACTGGAGTCCAACAGCAGACCAAGGGACTGTTGGCCAGTCTGCACACCAGCCGCACAGCGTATCACAATCACAAGGTACTCTTTACTCTACAAATTTCAGATTGTCTCTTTATCCAGAGATTATAGGACATGGATCTTCTTTATGAGACCATCATATTGCCATTATATTGATTAATGACTTTGCCAATACCATAAATTCTTGTAAAACAGGAGAAAGTACAGATTTTTCAGACTTGTGAATTAGCTTAGTTTTACAGCTGCCATAACACTTATACATATTTTTCATCTTCTTAGGACCAGTCGTTGTTGAGTAATGCGGTGCAGTGTCTGAACAGCAGCACTCGAGAAGGAAGAGAGTTGGACCCCGATGTGTTCCAGAGACTGGTGATCACGGCTCGCTCCATTGCAATAATGAGACCCAACAACCTGGTTCACTTTACAGAGAATAAGGCACTGCATCAAGATGGTATGAAACTGAAAATAAACAGTTCCGAAAAATATCTAACTTTTATTTTTATTACATCTTTTTAGACAAAATCTGTTTTTGTTTGCTTTTATTTTGTTGTCCATCCACCAAGCAGATGATGGACACAAACCGTTTGATGGAGAAAGCTGTAATTTCATCACTCAACTCATGAACAACTTCTGGAAACTACATGCCCTTAAACCAAAGAATGCTTTTCTTGCACCTGCTTGCCTGCCAGGTTAGTTTCAAATTGTTGTCGAATGTAAAAATGCATTGTATTGAATAGAGTCCAGTTTTATTCTAAATTGTCTTCTTTTTCCAGGCTTAACCCACATTGAAGCCACAGTAAATGCTTTGGTGGACATCATTCATGCTTATTGCGCTTGTGAACTGGATTATATCAATGTAGCCTCCAAGATCTATATGCAAATGTTACTGTGTCCAGTAAGTACGACAAATGAGTTTAGTTACTTTGTCAACGGTTAAGTAAATGTTGAACCAATCATTAACAGTTTCCTTCTAATCAATTTTCAGGACACATCGGTCAGCTTTGCTTGTAAACAGGCTCTGATTCGCGTGCTCAGACCGAGAAACAAGCGTCGCCATGTGACCCTCCCCTCTCCTCCACGATCCAACACGCCCATAGGTGACAGATGTATTCATATTATATAGTTCTAAATTGTGCTTTTTGCTATTTTTAAGTGACGACAATTTGCGAAATGTCAGGATTTCAAATTTAGAGGACTTGGATCTTGACACTGAAGGCTTGTTTAAAGAACTTTCCATAATGCATGCTAGCCATCGAGCTTAGACTAGTCTTATTTGTCTGCAGTGGTGGAAGAAGTGCTCAATTCTGTTACTCAAGTAAAAGTATCAGATGAAAAAGTATGAAAGTATTTTGCGGAGATTTTGAGGTCTAATGACGCTTCAAATGTAGTGAGTCTGATAAAGATTTGTCGTGAATTTTATTAAACAGAAACAATTGACTTCACAGTTTTTTCTGTTGCTGTTTCTATGGGGGGTTTATTTTTAACACATTGGTAGTTTGAGGAAACTAAAATACGCAGACTTTTCATCAGGTCTCAGACAATCATAAAAATTACTTTTACTTGTCAGTTGAATTAAAAATGTAGTCAAGTAGAAAGTACAGATACCTGCTCTCAGATGTAGTGAAGTAAAAATTATCCGCTTTAAAATCTACACAAGTATAAATTTTAGGTATCTATACTCAAGTACAGTACTTTACTACTTTTACTTTGTTACGTTCCACTACTGGTTATCTGTTAAAGGATCTGTATGTTTGAAACAATCAAAATAGTTTGGATTTTCCCCAGGAGACAAGGACGATGACGACGACGATGATGCAGATGACAAAATTCAATCTTCAGTTCTGACAGGAGTAGAGGAGGGGCGGCAGGAGAGTCAGGAGCAGAGCGAGGTGGACCACGAGGGTTTTGAGATGGTGGTAAATAGAAACACAAGGAAGTAAACTCCTTTAGCTTCTGGCTAAATATTAACATGGATTCCTTTTGATCAGTCTGAGTCAATGGTCCTGGACACGTCAGATAATGTGAACAATGGAAACCCATCTCCTTTGGAGGCTCTACTGGCTGGAGCTGAGGGCTTCCCCCCAATGCTCGACATCCCTCCAGATGCAGATGACGAAACAATGGTTGAACTAGCCATAGCACTCAGCCTGCAGCAAGATCAGCAAGGTATGGAACAGCAATTTGTTTCCAAGTGTGAGTGCTTATGAAGTAGACAGATTAGTATTAGTATACATTCGATTATACTTATATTGAATATCCATGTTTGGCATTTGTAGGCAGCAGCAGCAGTGCTCTTGGCCTACAGAGCCTCGGTCTTTCTGGCCAGGCCCCAAGCTCCTCTTCACTGGACGCTGGCACTCTATCAGATACCACTGCCTCAGGTAACAGATAGTAAATAGAATAGTTTAGAGAGAGACCTTTCAATGTAATAAGCACAAGAATAACATCATATAGCTTGTGCATGTGTGTTGCATGGAGCATATGCCAGTACGCAGATGCTGAATCTTGTCCGGATGACGGCAGTGTATTTACTGTTCCAGCTCTTGCTATGATTTCAGCCCCAGCCTCAGACGACGAGGGCAGCACAGCGGCCACAGATGGCTCCACGCTCAGAACGTCTCCAGCTGAACACGGGGGCAGTGTGGGCTCTGAGAGTGGGGGATCGGCCATAGACTCTGTAGCTGGAGAGCACAGTGGTGGGTCACTTTACAAACTGAAATAAAACCCTAAACATTTTAACTGTCTTTTCTTAAAGCCAAAATAAGACAACTGTGTAATTTGGCACAAGAGTTGAGTCAGTTATGTAGAAACTAAAAATTGAAATTTTGTTTTGTATTTCCACTAACCTACCCAAAATTATTCATGTTAACATTAAATGTGGATAATTTACAATATATATAACTTGTATTTTGTACATGTTGTCTTTCTAGTGTCTGGTCGCAGCAGTGCCTATGGAGACACTACAGTGGAGGGGCACCCCGCTGGTCCAGGCAGTGTGAGCTCCAGCACAGGAGCCATCAGCACTACAACAGCCCAGCAGGAAGGAGAGGGGTCTGAGGGAGAGGCAGAGAATGAGGGCGACATCCACACCAGTAACAGGTCACTAAAGCTAAATTAAGTGTTTGCTCAAAAAAAAAACTATGCAAAGATTTCATAAAAGAGTACAGGAATACCCCAGATGGACATCAAAGATAAGATAATTAAGACATGCACAGAGGTGGAACAGTGAACAGAGCTAGAAGGGTTCTTATAGGCCTAGAATGAGCTTTCCATGTAATGGAAAAGGACATGAAAAAAAAAAATCATAATAAAATCTGTTTTCTCCCATTGATGATAATTTCCTTATCAGACTGCACATGGTGCGCCTCATGCTTTTGGAGCGCCTTCTCCAGCACCTTTCCCAGTTACATAATGTGGGCGGAGTCCAGGCCATCCCATACATGCAAGTCATTCTCATGCTGACCTCTGACCTTGACGGAGAGGACGAGAAAGACAAAGGGGCATTGGATGACCTGCTCGCTCAACTCATCGCAGAACTGGGCATTAACAAGAAGGTAATGTTTTTACAAAGCAATGCTGTTTGTTCAGCTGTTTTACTGTTTTGGGTTTTTTTCCAAGTCCAAATTTAAATTAGAGTTTCAGAGTATAATTTTAAGTCTAAAAAAGTCTAAGTTTTGGGAATATTTGGTAATACTTTGTTATTCAATGCTGAATTTGTTAAATCTTTCGTCATTTTAGGATGTCTCAAAGAAGAATGAACGTAGCGCCATCAATGAGGTCCACCTGGTCATCATGAGACTTCTCAGCGTCTTCATGTCCCGAACAAAATCTGGCTCCAAATCCTCCTCTGAGGTACTTTTATTAGTTTATGCATTTGGAGATACCTAATCTCATAATTGTGTTTCTCTTGTTTCCAGTCTTCGTCTCTCATCTCCAATGCCACAGCCACTGCTCTGCTCAGCCTAGGTGCTATTGACTACTGCCTGCATGTGCTCAAGTCTTTGTTGGAATTTTGGAAAAGCCAACAGGGAGAAGAGGAGGCAGTGACCACCAGCCAGTTGCTCCGGCCCCACACAGCCTCTTCTCCCCCAGACATGAGCCCCTTCTTCCTACGTCAGTATGTTAAGGTATGGTATAAATCCTTTTTGTAGAAGTATAAAAATGTTTTTATTGTAAATCAGCGTTTTGCGACCACTTTGTTTTTTATTCTGCTACAGGGCCATGCTGCTGATGTATTTGAAGCCTACTCACAGCTATTGACAGAGATGGTGCTCCGACTCCCCTATCAAATAAAGAAAATTGCAGACACTAACCCACGCATCCCTCCCCCAGTTTTTGACCACTCTTGGTTCTACTTTTTGTCTGAGGTATGCCATGGAATTTTTTCATCAAGTTCTAGTTATGTGAGATAATACAGATTTATATGCTACTGTTACGCACAATTGAAGTGGAAACAAAACGATGCACAGTGTATAATGACCCTTTGCTCTCCAGTACTTGATGATCCAGCAGACCCCGTTCGTCCGAAGGCAGGTCAGAAAGCTGTTGCTCTTCATCTGTGGCTCAAAGGAGAAGTACCGTCAGCTTAGAGACCTACACACTCTGGACTCTCATGTAAGGAGCATCAAGAAGCTGCTGGAAGAACAGGGCATCTTCCTCAGAGCTGGGGTGGTGACCGCCACATCTGGATCTGCCCTGCAGTATGACACTCTTATCAGTCTGGTAAGATTTGTGCATTTTTATCATTATTTATATCACAAAGTCAATATTTATTTGACAATGTCTTATTGTCACTCAGATGGAGCACCTTAAAGCTTGTGCTGAAATTGCAACTCAGAGGACCATCAACTGGCAAAAATTCTGCATGAAGGATGATTGTAAGTCTTAAATGTATCAATATTAGTCATTAAAACAGAATAATATATTTTTATTTAACTTTTTTAAGATACCAAAACTAAGGCTGCTTTCACACTTCACTGGTTTGAAGTAGTTTAGTTCTGATGTAGCATTGGCTCGATCCTGTTCTACTCTTGGTTGAGTCCTGGTGTAGTCCCAATTTTGATATAGTTTTCTATTAGATTATAATCCCCTCTGGAACTAAACTTCTGGTAAAACTTTAAAACATAAATATATTATTTTTCCCTCTGTATTTTCAGCGGTTTTGTACTTCCTGCTCCAAGTGAGCTTCCTGGTGGATGAGGGTGTGTCTCCGGTCCTGTTGCAGCTACTCTCCTGTGCCTTGTGTGGCAGTAAAGTGCTGGCCACCTCTTCCTCCAACTCCTCCTCTTTCTCAGCGGGAGGCTCCACCAGCGCGGGGCAAACTGGCACTTCCCAATCGTCCCAGAGCAAGTCCTCTAGCAAAAAGAGCAAGAAGGAGGAGAAGGAGAAGGAAAAAGAAGGTAGAATAATTCCTTTAGTCCTTGCTATTAATGCCGCATAAATGTTTGTTCCATATTGCATGTTATTGTTGATTTGTTTTGTAGGTGAGGGAGGGGGAAGCCAGGAGGACCAGCTGTGCATGGCTCTTGTCAGTCAGCTCAACAAGTTTGCTGATAAAGAGACTCTTATCCAGTTCTTGCGCTGCTTCCTTCTGGAGTCCAATTCATCAGCTGTTCGCTGGCAGGCCCACTGTCTAGCGCTGCACATCTACAGGTAATCAGTTATAAAGATTTTAAGACAACCTTGCCAATGACCGTTACTATTATACACTATCTACTTTAATTGTTTTTCTTTAGGAACTCAAGTAAATCCCAACAAGAGTTACTGCTTGAGCTGACTTGGGCGATTTGGCCTGAGCTCCCTGCTTACGGTCGTAAAGCGGCTCAGTTTGTCGATCTGCTTGGATACTTCTCTCTCAAGACCCCTCAGACAGAAAAGAAGGTTGGTTGTGTTTCCTTCTTTTTACATACATTTTTAAATGTACTTCCTGTAGATATTTATATCCTGTATTTGTGTTTTTAGTTAAAGGAGTATTCTCAAAAGGCTGTGGAAATCCTACGGGCACAGAACCATATCCTGACAAATCACCCTAACTCTAACATCTACAAGTATGTGTATCAAGTATATCATGTTAACAATATTATTTTAAAAGAGACTAATCATTTTAGTTTCATTCTATAGCACATTGTCAGGTCTGGTGGAATTTGATGGTTTTTACTTGGAGAGTGATCCTTGCTTGGTCTGTAACAATCCGGAAGTGCCCTTCTCAGTAAGTTATTCAATTGCAGAACAGTTTGTACTAACACAGCAGTCAACTTACTTTTTTGCTAAATTTGCCCTTGATAATAATAATAATAATAATAATCTTTTCTCTCCAGAATATCAAATTGTCCTCCATCAAAGTGGATACTCGCTACACCACCACACAGCAGGTGGTGAAGCTCATCGGCAGTCACACAATCAGCAAAGTTACGGTGAAGATTGGAGACCTCAAACGTACCAAAATGGTTCGAACCATCAATCTGTACTACAACAACAGAACTGTGCAGGCCATTGTGGAACTCAAGAACAAGTGAGTTTATTCTACCACCTTCACAAAGATCATAATAATAGTAAATGCAAATATCACAATTTTCTACCAGACACCATTACAGTTTTGATCCTGTCACAGTTCATGTGAACTATATCACAATTTATCTAGATTGGCAAAATCTTCTTTAAAAACAACCCATTTATGACCAAGTTCTGTTTTCTTATATCTGATTTTCCCACAAAAAAATGTAAAAATTCTCACGTCAAAACAATAACAAAACAATGCAATTGCAATGTAATTGTTTAGGAAACAAATTTAAATTTTTTTTAAACATTTCATAAATGAACATGTTGATCAACATGACAAATATCTATTAATTTAGGGCCTCTAAAATTTTTATTTTTAATCATTCACCAACTCATAAATTAGTTAATTTTTATTTATCTTTATTCAGCTTTTGAAATGTTTTGTTTTTTTGCATTCATAAAGCATCCATCTCAAAAAGTATAGCAGGTAGAAACATCATCTAACTTAAAAATCTGAAACTTTTAGTCATTTATAATCTAAAGAATACAGGAAATTAAGCATTTGGGAAAAAATTCATTTTTTTTTTTTTTAGTGATTTATTTGGCATTTTAGTTAATTTAACCATTGAATATTGTCTTATTTGTAAAATATTGATGGAATTTGAAGTGCAGAGATTGTACATTGTAATAGTCCTAAAATGACACTAAAATGTAAAATAATGCTTAGGCAGACTTGTTGTAACGCAAGAGAGCACACACTATATATTATGATGAATACTTTAATTAACATTTTGTTGCATCTCCAGACCAGCACGTTGGCACAAAGCTAAGAAAGTACAACTCACTCCTGGCCAGACTGAGGTGAAGATCGACCTGCCTCTGCCCATTGTTGCCTCCAACCTAATGATCGAGTTTTCAGATTTCTACGAGAATTACCAGGCGTCCACTGAGACCCTGCAGTGCCCTCGCTGTAGCGCCTCTGTCCCAGCCAATCCCGGAGTCTGCGGCAACTGTGGGGAGAATGTCTACCAGTGCCACAAATGCAGGTTAGGAACTATATGCCATTTGTTTATAATGAGGATGAAGTCTTGCGGTAATGTAATAACTATTGTAATTTTAGATCAATCAACTATGATGAGAAAGATCCGTTCCTGTGCAACGCTTGTGGTTTCTGTAAATACGCTCGCTTTGACTTCATGCTCTATGCCAAACCCTGCTGCGCCGTGGACCCCATTGAAAACGAAGAGGACAGGAAGAAGGTACATCTTTATTATTATCGATTATATAAATAAAATAAAATGTGCTGTGCTTGCAATATAAATTGCCCAAATAATCTTTTCTGTTTATGTACTCTCTAGGCTGTAACAAACATCAACACTCTTTTGGACAAAGCGGACAGAGTTTACCACCAGCTCATGGGCCATAGACCTCAGCTGGAGAGCCTTCTGTCCAAGGTCAATGAAGCTGCACCAGAGAAACCACAGGTGGATTTAAGGACAAAAAAACGCCAGATTTTGTATAAAAAGCTTGTGTTTCTAAGCACTAGATTCTCCTTGCCTTTCCTAGGATGACACTGGTGCAGCAGCAGGTCTGGGTACGTCTTCAGCAAATGTCAACCGCTACATCCAGCAGCTTGCGCAGGAGTACAGTGGAGACTGCAAAACATCATTTGATGAACTCTCAAAGATTATACAGGTGAAATTCATAAAACAATCCAGGGACATCCATAAAAAAATGTTATGTTATTCAGTTCTGAATGATTTTGGCAGTACATGAATAAATGTTTCAAATTGTGATTTAAATTATGACTAGAAGTATTTGTGATTCAGATTTTTTCTTCAGTTATCCAGCCCTACTTGACCTACTTCATTTAAATCCAAAATTAAATACATCTCAAATCTATATTATTTGATGAATGCATATTGTGTACTTAGACAAACTTTATTGATCCACAAGGGAAATTGTGTGTAATATGTTTACCAAAACTAATATATTACATTTTGTTGCATTTACAGAAAGTCCTAGCGTCACGTAAAGAATTATTGGAGTACGACCTTCAGCAGCGAGAAGCAGCTACCAAATCATCCCGCAACAGCAGCAGTCACCAACCCACATTCACTGCGTCTCAGTACCGCGCCCTGTCCGTGCTGGGCTGCGGGCACACCTCCTCTACTAAATGTTATGGATGTGCTTCTGCCGTCACCGGGCACTGCATCACTCTGCTCAGGGCCCTGGCCACTAACCCTGCCCTCAGGCAGATACTGGTACTGCAGGGATTGATCAGGGAACTATTTGAGTACAATCTGAGGAGAGGGACTGCAGCCATGAGGGAGGAGGTCCGGCAACTCATCTGCCTACTCACAAGGTACTGTTACTTTGGTTTTTATAAATTTTGTGCATATCTTTGTGAAAAGGGAATTGGTATCCTAAAAAATGTATATATTTTGTTTTTTGTGTGATTTTATATATATATATATATATATATATATATATATATATATATATATATATATATATATATATATATATATATATATATATATATATATATATATATATATATATATATATATATATATAAAATTTATTATTATTAAGTGGTTGTAGCTGTGTTGAGTTGCTTTATACCTGAATATTACACTCTGTAATTGGACAACCAGAGTTAAATTTAATTTAAAGAATTTCAGTTGCAACAATATTTATTTCAATAGAGTAAGTGCCCCCCCTTCCTTATCATCTAGTTGTGAATTCCAGCATATGGTTTTAGTGATCCCCATTTCGACCTCTGTTTTTCCCAATGGGTTAAAATCCTGATATTTGTGTTTACAGAGATCACCCAGAAGCCACTCAACAGATGAACGACCTCATCATTGCAAAAGTTTCTGCTGCCCTCAAAGGTCACTGGGCGAATCCTGACCTGGTAAGTTGCACTATTGTGGCACCAATAGCAATTAAATTTATGTAATCATCACTTCAGTATTCCTTATTGACATGTATTTGCCTTTTTTGTTACAGGTCAGTAATCTTCAGTACGAGATGCTATTGCTGACAGACTCTATCTCCAAAGAGGGAGGATGTTGGGAGCTGCGGCTGCGCTGTGGTAAGTCCATCAATGACATTTTATGGAATACAGTTTATCATACACAAAAAGTTATCAAGTGCAAGCAGTAACCTCTTTTTTGTACCAGCTCTGAGCCTATTCCTGATGTCTGTCAACATAAAGACTCCTGTTGTGGTGGAGAACATCACTTTAATGTGTTTGAGGATTCTCCAGAAGCTTATCAAGCCACCCGCTCCAACCAGCAAGAAGAACAAGGTACAAAAAACCCTGAATTACTTTGACTCATATCACAAACATCGCAGTTTTATCAACAAAATAATCTTTTTTTTTTTTTTAGGATGCTGCTGTAGAGTCCCTCACCACCATCAGACCGTACAGTAATGAGATCCATGCCCAGGCCCAACTCTGGCTCAAGAAGGACCCCAAAGCATCATATGAGGCTTGGAAGAAGTGTCTCCCAGCAAGATGTGAGCACCATCATGACAGTCATATAATATACATCAAATACTGTCAAATGTTTTAAGAATTTAATGATCTATTGTTTTACAGGCCAAGAGAACTTGCCCAAGCCGCAGAATAAAGCAGAGTTGAGGAGGCAGTACTTGTTGGAGAAATATGCCTGGAAATGGAAGCAGTTTATGAGATCCAGAAAAGGAGATGGTCTGTTCCCACGACTGCTCAAACTTAGCCACAACAACTGGCTTCGACAGGTGAATATCGAGGACTATTTTGTCCTTTTTTTGGTCTTGTCTTCACCGATATTGTGTTTGTTTCAGGTTTTGTTTACTCCAGCCACTCAAGCAGCTCGACAAGCTGCCTGCACCATTGTAGAAGCCCTGACCACCATCCCCAGTCGCAAACAGCAAGTCCTAGACCTCCTCACTAGGTATGCACAAAGATAAAACTAATATAATAAAGTTAAATATATAAATATAATAGTTTGGCAATGCCCTGTGCACTGTATTGTATAATGTTTGAATGAATTTGTGTGTCCCTGTAGTTACCTGGATGAGCTGAGTGTGGCAGGAGAGTGTGCAGTGGAGTACCTGGGTCTGTATCAGAAGCTAATCAAACCCACTCATTGGAAAGTTTACCTCGCCGCTCGAGGAGTCCTGCCCTACATCGGCAACCTCATCACTAAGGTAATTACAACCTGACCTTCTGTTTGCTAGTAGTTTATGGGAATTAACCTTTGGAACACATTTGAATTTAATTTACATGTATTATCAGGAGCCAAGGAGACAAACTTGTACTTTTGTGTATGAAAAAGATTGTACCACTTAACGTGAAATGCATTCCTATTATGTTATTGTAAAACGTTTCCCTTGAATTTATCATAGATTATATTAACATTCAAATGTCCAACATGTACTTCCTGCACTATTAAAACTATCTTTTATTTTAGGAAATTGCAAATCTTCTGGCCCTGGAAGAAGCCACTCTGAGCACAGACCTGCAGCAAGGCTATGCACTCAAAAGCCTTACTGGTAAATACAGTCCTCTTTTATCACAATGAAATCTTTAAGTTCTGTGATATTAAATCCTGTTTTGTTCTGTCATATTGCAGGCTTGCTCTCCTCTTTTGTGGAGGTGGAGTCCATAAAGCGTCACTTTAAGAGCCGGCTGGTGGGCACCGTGCTCAACGGTTACCTGTGTCTGAGGAAACTGGTGGTGCAGAGGACCAAGCTGATCGACGAGACTCAGGACATGCTGCTGGAGATGCTCGAAGACATGACCACAGGTATGTTAACACATTTATATAATATTTTTGATATAGCCTAAATCAGTGGTAGATATTGAGCTAAAATGCTTTTTCTCATATGTCTAGGTACGGAGTCTGAAACCAAAGCGTTCATGGCAGTGTGCATTGAAACCGCAAAGAGGTACAATCTGGATGACTACAGGACTCCAGTCTTTATATTTGAAAGGCTGTGCAGCATCATTTACCCTGTAAGTTTCTAAAAAAAAAAAAAAAGTAAACATTGGTTTAAACAGTGGTAGTATTGTTCTTGTAAGATTAATAATAGTTAATAGTAATAATAGTAAATTACTGAGTAGGTTTGGCAATCTTCAAGTCCTCCTATTGAAGATTGTATTATCATATGAACATTCTTACCTCTTGCCTCTCTGATTTCCAGGAGGAGAATGAGGTGACCGAGTTCTTTGTGACTTTGGAGAAGGACCCTCAGCAGGAGGACTTCCTTCAGGGCCGGATGCCTGGGAACCCCTACAGCAGCAATGAGCCTGGGATCGGACCCCTGATGAGGGACATCAAGAATAAGATCTGCCAGGACTGTGACCTGGTGGCTCTGCTGGAGGACGACAGTGGCATGGAGGTATGGCTGCCATTTTCAGTTGTACTGTTCAGGACTGAATTTTTTATTTGACCAAACTTGATCTCATATTTTTGAACCTTTTTTAGCTTTTAGTGAATAACAAAATCATCAGTTTGGATCTGTCAGTGGCTGAAGTCTACAAGAAAGTGTGGTGCCCTACAAATGAGGTTTGTATTTCTCAAACAATGTTATTTTAATTTAATCCCAAATTAATGCGTTTAATAATTATTATATTTTCTTTCTTCAGGGTGAGCCCATGAGAATAATCTACAGGATGAGAGGGTTGCTGGGAGATGCTACAGAGGAGTTCATTGAATCCCTAGATTCCACCACAGGTTAGTTTGAGAAATACACAGTTGTGATTCAGGAAAGAGGGGTTATTCCCAGGTTATTTTCATGTTATAGCCAATATACAAGGTAAAACGATTTTCTTCCTAGATGAGGAAGAGGACGATGAGGAGGTGTACAAAATGGCTGGAGTGATGGCTCAGTGTGGAGGACTGGAGTGTATGCTCAACAGATTGTCAGGAATCAAGGACTTCAAACAAGGGAGACACCTGCTCACCGTAAGACAGCAGCACATAATGCTTGACTTTTTGTTTTCGGTCCATCTAACTGGAATGGGTTATAAATATACTGTTACTTTCTTCAATTGTAGGTCCTGTTGAAGTTATTTAGTTACTGCGTAAAAGTGAAGATCAACCGACAGCAACTTGTGAAACCAGAAATGAACACACTTAATGTCATGTTGGGCACCCTCAACCTGGTATGTGATAGTGTTTTCCAATGTAAGGAAATGTGTTTATAATAAAATATATATTAGAATTTGACAATCTCGTTTGTTGCAGGCATTAGTGGCTGAGCAGGAGAGTAAAGACAGCGGAGGAGCGTCCATAGCTGAACAGGTCTTGAGCATTATGGAGATCATTCTGGATGAAGCCAATGCAGAGATTTCAGAGGACAAGGTACTGACAACAATGAAGACAATTTTGAAACATCTACAAAAGGTTTTTCTTATGTCAACGCATCATTGTTGTTGTGCATTTGTTTTTGTTTTAGGGTAACCTGCTGCTGACGGGAGACAAAGACCAGTTGGTGATGTTGTTAGATCAGATCAATACTCTCTTCGTTCGCTCCAACCCCAGTGTTTTACAAGGCCTCCTGAGAATCATCCCCTACTTGTCCTTCGGAGAGTTGGAGAAGATGAGGATCCTGGTGGAGCGCTTCAAACCCTGCTGCAGTTTTGACAAGTACACATTCTTATACTCTCCTCATACTTAAAATTACAGGCAAAAAACATGAAACCATAAATTATCCATGATTTTGGTGACACTAACTAGATTTTGTGTTGATTTCCAGGTATGACGAGGAGCACAGTGCAGATGAAAAGGTGTTTTTAGACTGTTTCTGTAAAATTGCAGCAGGAATCAAAAACAATAGCAATGGGCACCAACTCAAAGACCTGATACTCCAGAAGGGAATCACTCAGAGCGCACTGGACTACATGAAGAAACATATCCCCAATGCGAAAAAGTATGGTTACTATTTCCTACTTTTCACAGTTAACTAATCATTAAACTTTTTCCCCTCTTGTTTTAGTCTTGATGCTGATGTATGGAAGAAGTTCCTCTCTCGACCAGCGCTGCCTTTCATTCTTAGACTTCTGCGTGGTTTAGCAACACAACATCCTCCAACACAGGTGCTTAGGGCTGTCTTTTAATCCTTAATGCGGCTTTGAACTTAGACATATACTATAATGTAATAATTTTTTTTGTTTTGATTTATAGTCATACAGTAGTTGATAGAACTACTAATGTTTAAAAGATTACTCAAGAAAATGTTTGTTTTTTTTACGATCCACCTTTGTTTTTACTAACATAATTTACTCAATATTCAAACAATTGAAATGCATGCATGCTTTAAAAAAAGTAGAGAAATTGATAAATGTACTGACAATATATTCAGAAATTGTGTAACCAGGAAGGACTTCCCTCTACAGGTTTTGATAGGGACAGATTCCATCACAAACCTACATAAACTGGAGCAGGTTTCCAGTGACGAGGGCATCGGGACTCTGGCAGAGAACCTTCTGGAGGCTCTGAGGGAACACAGTGACGTGAACCTGAAGATTGATGCTGCTCGGAGGGAGACCAGAGCCGAGAAGAAACGAATGGCCATGGCAATGAGGCAGAAGGCACTGGGCACATTGGGCATGACGGTATGGGCACTGTTAATAAATACAAAGAAGAGAAGAATGTTTTATATTTATAGCTTTTTGGTATTTTTTCTTTTTTAACTTATTAAAATGCATAAGTAAAGAAAGGAGTAAGGTTCTTGAACATAGACCAGGCAGCTTAAGCAAATTGCTTTCCACTGCAGGGTCATTTAATACACAAAAAAAGACTATTTGTGCTTGTTTTGAACAATTTTAGTCTATTATACTTTTTTGTATAATCATAGTTTTGGAGTTCTGAGAAAGCCAAATATTTTCTAGGGCTGTACTTGATTTAAACCCCTGATATGTTTCTGGTTGTGGCATTATTAAAAACATCTGTTTAAATCATTAAAGTTTACAGATTATAGTTTAATCTGGAAAATTTGTGTTGTTTTTTCCTGTGCTCTCAGACCAATGAAAAGGGGCAGGTGGTGACCAAGACGTCACTGTTGAAGCAAATGGAGGAGTTGATCGAGGAGCCGGGCCTGACCTGCTGCATCTGTAGAGAGGGATATAAGTTTCAGGTAAAAAGTTATCAGAGCTCTAGAAAAAAGAAAAAACAATTATGTAGATTGAAATTGGAATATAAAATGTGCATGTGTTTTGCAGCCAACCAAAGTGCTGGGTATTTACACGTTCACAAAACGAGTGAATCTGGAGGAGTTTGAGAACAAGCCTCGTAAGCAGCAGGGCTACAGCACTGTGTCGCACTTTAACATAGTCCACTACGACTGTCATTTAGCTGCTGTCAGGTACACAGCAATAACATTATTTTTATTCTTGTGAAATTATATCTTTAACTATATGTG
Source organism: Periophthalmus magnuspinnatus (assembly GCF_009829125.3). NCBI lineage: Eukaryota > Metazoa > Chordata > Actinopteri > Gobiiformes > Gobiidae > Periophthalmus > Periophthalmus magnuspinnatus. The sequence goes on from NC_047132.1 coordinate 15,751,025, forward strand.
TAATATTTGGTTTGGTTCAGACTGGCTCGAGGTCGGGAGGAGTGGGAGAGTGCTGCTCTACAGAATGCCAGTACCAAGTGCAATGGACTACTTCCTGTTTGGGGGCCACATGTGCCAGAATCGGCTTTTGCTACCTGTTTAGCGAGGTAACTAAAACATTTTGGAACAATTGTACCTCCATAGGTTTTAATGTGTAAATTTTGGTTTGTTCACTGGTAAATAAAAATATTTATGTTTTACACATACAAATATCTTTTTAAGCTTATAACTTTGTAATTTTACAAGTACAAATCTGAAAAATTACGCTTTCACAAGTTTTGAGACATTTGTTGCGCTGAGATTTCTCAAAACGATTTGTAAGTGCAACGGCTGATTTAAGCCTGAAGACAGCAGGGGGCGGGGCTAGAGGGACCAAGGTTGCTGTATGGCAACATCTAAACTGGTTGCTATACAGTAAAGGAGTAGTTGACCCAAATTCAGACAGTACGTCACCTTCATGTGATATTATGATTTGCAACATTTTAATAAGTTGTAAACCAAGGTAAATTGTGAAGATAAAGCTAGTGTGGCTACAAAAATGTTAAGACGTTTTTCAGAAAACGACATGTTGGCATTAGTTAGTGCCTTATGCTAGCAGACTCCCTGACTTTTTCCTGCTAGTGTAGAATTATGAGTGGTTACAAATATTAGATGTTACATTTTTAGCAACAACGCCACTCCAGTTAACCTGGAGAAAGACACTTATTACAGAACAGGGTAGGCTCCACATAATGTAGCATTGGGTTTAATTTACAATGTGAAGACATAAAATGTTTCAGTTAACTTCATGCCGTCTGGGTAGAATACAATAAATTAGAGCAGTACATGAATTAATTAGTTCTTGGACCCGTCCCCTTGCCCAGGCAGTCCGTGATCTGCAAATTATACACACCCAGCGAATCAGGGACTGCGTTTTTGGAAATAGTTCATAAAACAAAAGACAAAACGGTACACACACCCACATCAGTGCTATAGCTCCACTGCTGTAGGCAAAGCAACCACAAATCACCTGAAACATACAAGAGAGAGTGAAAACTGGAAGCGCAATGTTTAATGTTTGTAACCACTCATAATGCCACACTAGCCTTATTAGCAGAAATAAGCCTCGGAGAAGTCCGCTAGTGCTAACTAATGGTAACATCTAATTTTCTGAAAAACTTGTTAAAGCCAGTGTGGCTACAAAAGTGTTATCTAAGCAATTTACCTTGGTATACAACTTATTAAAAAGGTTAATAATGCACATCATAATATCACATAAAGGTCATGTACTTTCTGAATTCGGGTTAGTTAACTTTTGCCACTGCAACCCCCGGTGCCTTCAGGTTCAAATCAGCAGTTGCGCTTACAAATCCTTTTGAGATAAACTTGGTGCAACAAATGTCTCAAAACTGGCAAAAGCGTAATTTTCAGATTTGTAATTGAAAAATTACAAAATTGTAAGCGTAAAACAAATTTTTTGTTTTACGCTTACAACTTTGTAATTTTTCAAGTGAAAAACTTTTTTCTTCAAACTTTTTGGAACATTGTACCTTCTTAAAACCAAATAAAAGATTAGCAAATGTAACAAAATGGTAACAAACTGACAAAATGGTAACAAATTTGTAGTGTTACTGTGTCCATTCATTTCATAATCAACTTTCTGATGGCAAAAAAGTTTAGGGCTTTACATTTTTTACTTTAAGCAGTTACTTAAAAAAGCTACTGAAGTAGTTGTCTTATCTAGCCACAATTATAATAGTACAAAAAATAATGGCTTGCATTGTTGTAAAATAAGTCAGGATTAGGACTATGTCTAAAATTTAACTAGCCAAAGTGGAAAGCAGGAATGTCTTGGCAAATCAAAATGAAACATAATTTAGAGGTTATATAAGTAACTGTTTGTTTTTTTAAGTTGTGTCATAGAAATAAAATAGCCACTTTTACATTCAAAGATGGCAATTTCTTTCCCATCTTCTAATCTAATTCTAATTTCCCTGTTGCCATGTTGTTCCAGGCACAACACATATCTGCAGGAGTGCACAGGGCAGCGCGAGCCCACGTACCAGCTGAACATCCACGACACCAAACTGCTGTTTCTGCGCTTCGCCACAGAGCAGTCCTTCAGCGTGGACACGGGAGGAGGAGGGAGAGAGAGCAACATCCACCTCATCCCCTATATCATCCACACTGTCCTCTATGTGCTCAACACGTAAGGAGACACCACTAACGGGAACGATGTGTGTTCAGAGTTAGGCTCAGCATAGCATAGTGAATGAAATGCTGTTATTAAACTTTTCTCCTGTAAGCATAACCCAGAGACGAGATTAGTCCAATGAATAAGCAACAAAAAAAAGAATGTGTTAAAGGTATGACATATAGCCCGCACTCTCAAACTGATTTAACAGTGTCTTAATGTGCATATAAAAACAGTCACATTTTGCTCATTCTCAGAATCTTGTACATGGACAGGTCTCATGAAAGCTCACTCCACGAGCTGCAGAGGCGGGATTAACACTGACCAATGATTGGTTTATCTAGTGAATATTCAGGTCTGAGAAAGTCCTTTTTGGGTTTATTTCCAACTGATTTTAACTGTACGAGCTGGCAACCTAAATGAGAAAATTATCTAAGAATTATCTTTCGAATTGGACATTGAAATGTTGTTAAACTTTTCCCCATAAAAACAGGACATACCCTCCAGCTAATTGGATAATCTTTAAAACCAAACACACAGACACAGACTGGTCATGTCATGTAAATTTGAAATATATTTTTACACACCCTACTTTTAACATTTCTTTGCCTGCCCTAGGTGAGCCTGATAAATTAGATTTAGCAATAGTAAAAATGTTTTTGTGTTTTGTTGTGAACTGTATCCTGTCTTTCCCCCCCAGCACAAGGGCTACCTCCCGGGAGGAGAAGAACCTGCAGAGTTTCCTGGAGCAGCCATGTGAGAAGTGGGTGGAAAGCTCGTATGAGGTGGAGGGCCCGCACTACTACACTATTCTGGGCATGCACATTCAGCCGCCTGAGCGCTGGAGGACCACACGCCTCTACTTTCTCAGGCGCTTGCTGCTCACTGCACACGCACGCAAAGTCTCCGCTGCCACCACCAACAAGTGAGACAGAAGGCTTTTCAGATTCAGCCCTTTCAATGGGCGTATTGTACAATAGATATAATAGTTCAAACTATTGTTATGTTAGTAAAGATTTCTTTAGTAGTGAATCGGAATCAGTTGTCAGTGAACACAATCCTTAAGCTAGGAATGTGCAATAACAAGGAATAACGCTAGTAATAAAATGGTAACTTATAAAATATGGTCAAATAAAGGCATGCATGAAATGAGTATTAGAATAAATGAACAAAATATAAATATATAAAGTACAGACAAAACATTAACAATTAGCTGTGCAAAGTATATTGGCAAAAACTTGGAGATTTCTTAAAAGCAATTTAGTAGTTTTTGTGCTTTTGTCAAATTTTATATTATTGAAATAACTATTGGAAAAAAACACCATTTTAATTTCAATTTCCATTCTTGTCTTTTTCTTCCAGACTCACAGACAAAGCACCAAAGGAATATGCAGTTTACCGCTCCCCACTTCTCTTCTGGGGGCTGGTGGATCTGGTCTATGACATGTTCAGGGTAAGCACCTTAGCCCAACATTTTTTCTTCATTCTTCTGAACCTTCTCTAACTCCATCTCCTGTTCTTTGTTATATTTGTGCTATAGAAGGTGCCTACCAGTACCACAGAGGGCGGTTGGTCCTTCTCGCTGGCAGAGTACGTGCGGCACAATGACATGCCCATCTATGAGGCATCCGAGAGGGTCCTCCGAGCCTTCCAGGACGAACTCATGCCCGCTGAGAGCCTGGCGGAGTTCTTCGATGTCGTAGGTTAGTGCAGGATTGTAGATACAAAACATCAATAAATGCTTGCAAATAAATAATTGCAGAGTTTTGGGGGCAGCTAGTTTTTGTGGTAGTTGCAATGAATGTGTTAAGAAGTGTAGAACCATGCATGCAGCTAAAGACGCTTTATCTGATTTTTATCATCTTTAAAATTAACAGGACTTCACATTTTTAACTGTTTGCAGTGGTCCAAAGAGCTGCTTACAATATATAAAATGTTGCTCAAATAGAGCATAGGTTTATTTTTTGCATATTTTCAGTTTATTTGGTCAAACAATTTTCAAAATAGTCATATTGTAGTGAGTATGTCTATTATCTGTACTGTTACAATAAAGCAATGCTTTTACAATTGCTTGCTTTTTAATTAAGATATTTTAAACAGTTTTGCTTAATGTAAATCTACTGCAAGTATTCTATATGGCACTGTATAAGCTCTTTATGTTAATGTTTCTTTATGTAGTAACTAATGCAGATTATTTGTACGTTTTTCAGGTCTACTCTCTGAAATCCCAGACCCGGACTCGTTCCTACAAGATGTGTTGAACTCTGTGCCCTAACCCTACTCCTCTTTCTTTCCCTCCGAAAACGACTAGCCCAAAATTACTGAATTAAAACCAGGACTCACTCAAACCATAAACAAAAGTATGTTTATTTTCTTTACGCACTGCTAGGTTTCCTTAACACCAAGCATCTACTCACCTCCCTCTCCTACCACAAAACATCTTTAACAAAAAAATAACAATACAGAACATTTGCAGGAATCATTTTAATTGCGGTTGTTCTCCCTCTTAATATTTGGGTGCAATATTTAAACTCTGAGTGGCATTTGGTTTTATCTTTTTGTTTGGGTTGACGCTTTTAAACCAGTTAGGAGCAGGTTTCAGTGGTTATGTCTGTATTCTTTACAACTATTGTTGGTTTATGTAACTGGAATTAAAATTTTTCTTTTTGATGTTTTTATTGACTTTACCAGAGCAACAAAGGAAAAAGCAGTGAATTCAAATGCCCAAATAAACACCAACTCATTTTGAAATAAGTTCTTAAAATCATAATAAGTTGTCATGTTATATCTTAAACACATTTCTGCCTTTACTTATGTGTTTGTGACTATAGTTTCTTTGATTTTTTTTTTTTTTTTTTTTTTTTGGTTTGTTTGTTTTACCCCAAAACAGCATCTGGAAATGTGAAGCTAAGCCGAATGCATGGAGTGTGGAGTTGATGCAGATTTCTTCTCAGTTTCTTTCCCGCTGCTAAAACTGTTTTTGTCAAACTGTTGCTGAATGTCTGCTTCTGGAAACTTTAGCCGAGAATTAATAAAGCCCTAATTATTCTATCTGAACCTGGAAATATTGTCTCTTCATTTGATTTCAAACACAAACCCAGAATACAAATGTATTACTGCTCGTGTTGGAACTGTTCACTTGTATATACCCAGGCTGGACTGGGAGAAAAAATCGGCCCTGGACTTTTTGATCTGGACCGGCCCCCTGATTGTGGTAATTCAGAAAAAAAAAAGACATTTTATTATTTAATCGGCTAAACTTACTAATGGTCCTCCAGCTTTTACCAAGTGCGTATTTTTTCAGAGGCGCAGAGGTGAAACTCGGATCATAGGCTGGGCCGGGACATGCAAAACCCTCAAGACTCACCTGGTCTGAGCCGGACTTTCAAACCGCCTTTGGCTAGTTTTCATAACAATTATGTTAAAAATTCAATAAAACATAAAACCAGAGGGTGAAAAGACAAGGCTCCGTGGCGAGGGTGGTCTCTTTACACGGCCCGGCTTTTCCTGAGAGGCGTATGAAAAGTCCAAATGATACCAAAGTTTTGCATGCAAAAGGCCACCAGAGGGCAGTGTGAATCTTCAGATGACATGAAGTTTTATCAACAAGATAATAGAACATTTTAAGAGCTTGTAATATGAGCAAACAAATATAGGGTCTATCCAATGTATTTACTTCTTAAGGCACATTCAGTCATTACATATATTTCTGTTTTTGTTTGTATTGTGAGTTTAATGTCTCTTATTCTGAAAATTCTCTATTAAAAAAAGAAAAAAAATAAAGTCAAGAAATTGCAAACGGTTGTGTACAGAAAAGGTAATTCGCAGAATCAATGGTCATATATAAACAAAACTACAAAAACATTGGAAAACATATTCACCAAAATATCTTGCATCCTGCACTTACTGAGGAAAATAAATTATTAGGCATTACACTCCAAAAATATGTTGAGTTTCCATTTTTCTCGAGGACATTACATTGACATTAATTTCTTGATGTTTAACCTACCTTAAACATAGTCAGTCTATAATATTCACCTAGTTTGACCCTCATCTGACCTTAAAATAATTGAAATCATGTTGTTGATCTAATTTGTGCACATAAGGAATTGTGTCCATACAGATTTTAGTTTAAACAGTGTGATAAATAACACATAACAACACTTAGTCAGGTAAATATTAGCCTAAACTGTGTTTATTAAATTGCTTTGTGATACTAGATCAATAAATAAGCTGTATTTGTGTGTAAGAAAATATTAATCATAAAAAAATAAAGTGAAGTATGAACATAATAAGATGTAACTGAATAATGGAATATTTCTGAGGAGCACCTACACTTTCAAATGAGCTTTTAATCAATAATATGAGAAATGGTAGTAGAATCAGTAGTAATAGTTACTTTCAACTTCTAATTGAATTGAACTTTTATTGTTTATTGTTGTATATAATGACTATAAGTGCTTACGTGGTAGTGTTGTTCTTCATATCCATATCCAGTTAAATTTCTTTAAACAAGCTTTATCACTGACCATTTCTCACACACTTTGACCAATCAGGACTCATTATTTCAATCCACCAATCACAGTGCACCGTTCTGACAATCACCTTTGTCATTCACAGACAACAATGACAGGGTGTAAAAAACAGGAGGGAGGGGCCAGTCCTAAGAAAGGCTTGGTTCAGATCCTGGTACAGATCCTTGTTCTGATTCGGAGGGGTGAGTGCATGTGGTGAAATGCGGTGGGAACATGCACCAAAAACATCTGCTTCAGAAATAACAGATTCAGTGTTGCAGACACTGTCAAAGATACTGACCCCAGCTTTAAGTTCTCATGAATTGAGATACATACATTGGAGGTGACCAATGTGATTTTCAAATATTCCTATTTAGTAAACTGAAGTTTTATAAGATTTATTTATTTTACTGCATTTGAATGATTTTATCAGTCTACTGGTAACATTACTGATCATGCTGTTCATGCTTTTGCAAAGTTACAGATTGGGTCTTTATTTAAAACAAAAAAAAGGGAAAAAATGCATTTTTTTTATGTTATAGTCATCTTACATAAAATGTACGCATTAGTTCAGGCCTAAAGTGTACTTTTTATTATAAAAAACTAACATAGGCCTATAAATAAATAAAACATTTATTTGAATAGTTTAGGCCAACTTACTTGGTGTAACTTGGTATATCACTGTTCATATTTCATATTTTAATGCATCCCTATCATAGTATTCCTTTACATTGCACCACATAACTTCCATTGTTATTATCCCCGAACTTGACCCAACCACTGACCAACTTTTTTCCCACTGGCCTGGCTCCTCACCTCTGTTTCTCACGCCAATAGTCCTTCAGTAATAGCCCTGGGTCCAGATGGTGAGCCTGGACTTTATTGAGTGTCCCTTATATGGAACAGAGAAGGGGGGAGGGAGAAGGAGGGAGAGGGGAGGGGGAGCACACTTCTTTTGTCCCCCTTTGCCCCAGAGCAGTGTCCTGGAGGAGAGCGGAGTGTGGGAATGAGCAGGACGTAGGCGCTCTCACGTCCCTCAGGCCAAAGACAGGAGTGTGTGAGGGGACGTGAAGGGCGCGGGGGTGGTCCAAGGGGGTGAAGTGTGCCTCATACTGAGGCTCAGAAATGACAAGCGAGCTACGTCATGCATTCCTTGAGATTCAGTGGGCCCATTTATCTATAATGGTTTGGGCTCAGTGATGGGAATGCAATATTAACGGTTTAAGGTTTTAGGTAAACAGGGCTGCAACTAACAATTATTTTAGTAGTTGACTAGACAACAATTATATTTTCAATTAGTTAATAGGGTTGTCAAAAGTATTGGGAATCAGATACTAATCAATACTGAAACTAATATTGAAATTAGATACTAATTTGAGCAAGTAGCAAAAAAATCACATTAACGGGACAAAATTTGAGCTTTCCTGAACAGTTTTAGTATGCACCTGAGCTTTATCATAACAGAAAGAAGACCTCAAGCTAACATAAAGAAAGGACAATTACTTTGTAAATTTTGTTATCTAAAAAGTAGCCTTTTCATCTTCATCATGGTATTGTAATTGGTATCGAGGATTGAGTCAGTTCCTTTGTATCGAAATCGAGTTTGAAAGTTTAGTATCATAACAATACTAAATACACGATTATTTCACTTGTACCAAATAAAGGTTGACATACGAACACGGGAGGCTTCTACATAGAGAATATTCACAAATGTGTATTATTGTTGAAAATCAGGAATTGTTTGTTGTTTTTGCACATTTTGATTTAATAATGCTACTGTCTTTATTCTAAAAAGGTGTTTTGGCATGTCTTTGAGACGTTAACAATTACAATGATCAAAACACAACTACAATAATTTTTTATGGTCAACTAGTCATAATTAGTCAATTAATCGTCGCAGCCCTAGTTTGCAATGAATATTCTGAACCAAAAATATACAAAAGTAAAAACTACAACTATATGGACAATTTAGCATCAGTCATGCCAATGTTATTATGAATGACATGGTGTAACAAAGTACAGACACTACTTTGACACTGCCAAATCAGTTTAATGCATAAAAGAACATTTGAAATTTTTATCTAACAATCTCTACAATCAAATCTTTTTATAAATAACACTTTTTATAAATATGTCCTATTGTTAAAGATGCCCATTTGAATTCAGATGGGCACAAATATGTTTCATTATGTACATTTATAAGTGGTTTCTGATCATACAATTTTGAATCAAGATAACAATCATGAAATATTTTGAAGGATAGTACCAGTAACCCAAATATCTCCCCAATCCACTACTGGAGAAATATTAGCTTTGTTTTGGGGTCAGAAAATCTCCAAACTATAACACAAACTTACCTCCATCAAAATAATGCATTTAATAGAAGGCCCTTTGCTGTCTATATTTAGGGTCTCCTTCCTGTGGTCTCCTTCAGCAGCTGATAGGAAGTGAAGAAAAGAGAGGTGTGAACGGAGTGTGTCCTCAAGTGTGCCCTCCATGACAAGTGACAAATTTAACACTCAATAACTCCCCTCCAACTGCTACTGCCACAAACATAACTTTGTGAAGCACACTTCAAAAGAGCCCTCTCTTAGAAATATATAGAATTTTCCCATAGCAGTAAGCCTTAGGGGTATCTTCTTAGTTGATTTGTGGCTTAGTGGTTAAGCTACAGTACATATGCATGAAAACTTACCTGGTATATTGTTTTTAGATTCCTGATGAATGCTGAATGTCTCTCCCCACTCTCTCCCCAATCTTTTGCTGTGGTGTCCTGCATCTTATGAATAAAAAAAAAAAAAGTAAAATGTTTGTGTAATTATATATTTCTATTAGTTTGTGATTGAGCTGAAGTTAAAACGGTTTAAATGACCAAAAATAAACTAGTAAAATGACTTACTATAAACAATACATGATATTCTTGACTTCAATGTATATTAAATTATTTATATCACAATTACAAATCTATTGGAAAACTTTCTACACCCCAATGCTTCTTTGCAAGTCAAAACTACTTTTATAAAAAATACCCTATCAAATCATAAGATAAGTAACCATTGAACTACATACATTTCTATACTACTGCTTGATGTAATATGAGCTAAATGAATGTCAAATAATCTGGTTCTAATAGTCAGGATCCACATTATGATCCTGAACACAATCTTCTATACAAGTTTTCATACTAGTAACTTCTTCAAGTATCGCTTAGCCTTCTCACTGCTCTGTGTGGAAGTGTGTCCCCCACGTGTGCCTTCATCACCCCCGGCGTCCTGCCTGTCTGTGGGGTCAGGACTTTCCCATGCAGAGTGACCCCCCCTCCCCCGGCCTCACCCTCCCCAGACGACTCCACCTGCTCCCATGAGGCCCTCAGGCTTTGTCCCGGGACCCTAAACAGCCCATTGATCGTGTGGCAGCTCCTTCCCAGCACTGTGATTGGCCAAGGGACTGTGAGAAAGTGCGGCGGACCCAGGACCCACACGCTCCCAGGCAGAGGGAGGAGTATAAATACAGGGCACAAGCTGAGTGTAGGCAGATCAGAAGCTCTTCTTCTCTGAAACCACTGCAATGGCTCCCACTGTCTCTGCACACTGCTCTAAGGAGATGGCTTCAGCTCATAAGGTAAATTAAGCTCCGGTACATTCAATAACTAAAAGTATATTTAGTTATGACACATGTTGATATTTTGACCCAGATATGCTAAATGTTCTCTCTCTCTCTCTGTAGTTGAGAAAGCCCATGGTTGAAAAGCTGCGTCGTGATCGGATTAACTCCAGCATTGAGCAACTCAAGTCCCTGTTGGGCCCAGAGTTCCTCCGGCAGCAGCCCGACTCCAAGCAGGAGAAGGCAGACGTTCTGGAGATGACTGTGGCCTACCTACAGGCCTGGCAGCAGCAGGCGCCCCCTAAAGTGACCACTAAAAGAGCCCCTGTCCCCAACATGAGGACCTCTGGTGAAGGATACACACGCTGTATCCAGGAGGCTGTCAGCTTCCTGTCACACTGTGAGCTGCAGACCCAAGCGCACAGGAGGCTGCTGGGACACTTCCAGGGACGGGCCCCTGGGAGCCCTCCTGTCAGTCCCCCACGCTCCCCTCTGCAGAAGGACCACTGCAAGGTCCAAATCCAGAGTAACGGGCTTTGGAGGCCCTGGTAGGACTAAGTTTAAAGTCTGGAGTGGACTAAACCCTGTCTATGATGTCATGGACTGCTGTAGGACCCCTCAGTCCCAGATGGGACATGCTCCTGTCCCTATGCTTCTGATGGGACATGTGGATGAAGATTTGAGGCTCTGGTTCCTCAGAGCTGTGGACTTCTGTACTTCTGTAGAAGCTCTTCTCTTACTTCGATAGAAGCTCTTCTCTTGTTCCTCTGGGACAGAACTGTCATGTGTTTGTTTACAAATGTCTATGTTCAATGTTAAACCTATTTTTGGTTTATACCGTTAAACCCGCTTTTGGGTTACAATGTTAAAATATTAAACCCACATTGGAGTCTGTTACATGTTACACCCCATTGGGTTATTGTTGATAATAAGAAAAACTAAAGTGTGATACTGAGTATCTGTTGAGCCTGTGATCCTATGGATCTGCCTGTGTAAATCTCAAATGATTTCATTTGATTTAAACTGTGACTTTATTTGTCCCATGTCTGATAATGGTATATATTATATATTATAATGTATACTATCTATGTGAGATGATGTTCATCTTGTGAAATGCCTTTGATAAAGGTCACATTTATGATGCTTCTGAGAAGCAGCTGAAAATAAACAAAAATAAACACAACTTCACATGAAGTTTGACATGACATCACAGTCTCTGTGCTCTTTAAACTATTAATTATTGATTACCTTTAATTATTATACTGTTACTATTTATACATAGAGTAACAGGTATCACCAGGCACACTTCAAGAGTTGATCTGCTTTTAAACCCTCACCAGCTCTGCACTGGTCCTGTGTTTGCTGCAGAGAATGATGAGAATGAAGTTGATGAATATAAAAATCTTTATAGGCTAGTATAAAATATACCAGTCCCATTACATTACATTAGGCCTTAGGTCAGTGTCTTTCACATAGCACAGTGGCCTATATGTAAATCATACTGAACAATCGTATTGCCAGATTAATCAAACATGTGTCATACTTGAGTGTGAAATAAGATTAAGCACATTCCTGAATACTGACAAATGTGTGTGAATCTGTCCTGTTTCTGTTGTCCAGAGTTTTTTCCCATCAGCCCCCCCGACAGCTGCCCCAAACTGGACACACCCCCACCTCACGTTCCCATGTCCCGCTGAAGCACGCCCCAAAATGTGCCACCCAAAACTCATTCAAACTTTTCTTTAGTGGTATGGAGTTTGGCTGTGCTGGGACTTTCTCAGGCTCTGACAGTCCTGCGCAGCTGTCCCTCGCCTGCCCCCTCCCTCCCCTCTCCCCTGTCCTGTCTGTGGAGAGGAGATCAAACAGTGGGCTAATGTGATGTGTAACAGGACACACGTCTATTGTCCTGTGCAGAGGGCTGACTGAATGGAGTGCAGTGTGGGAAACTGGAGATAGCACACTCACAGGTCCAGCTCTGCCTCTGCTGCACTTTTACGACAGGGTTCAAAGTTGCGCCCCGTAGGCTGTGGGAGGGGAGCTCGCCTTTGCACTCACATGTAGACACTGGGGCTCTCGTACTGGACCAGATAGGAAAGGGTTAACACTGATGTGTCGATACAGAGACACGAGCAAGGCAAATACAAGATTTAGGATGTTCCCAAGATTTCACTAAGAGTTTTCTAAAAAAAACATCTGGATCTCTATAGCCACAAGTAAATTTGTACACATATAGTAATAATTGTAGATTTGTACTCCAGATGCCCTGCCTTTTACAAGCAGTCGCATTACTGTAACTGGACTGGCCAATGTGGATGGAGTGTCTTGCTCAGGGGCACTATGACAGTAGGCTATGCACTTGAGAATCTAAACCATGGACACATAGCCAAGACAAAAGACTAGCTAACATTTACATACCTGTCAGCGATGTGAGGGGAACTGTGGGAAAGTGAAGAGGCTGGACTGCCCACAGAACCAGCCACAGTCCACATCTGGGATAAGGGGCAGTTCCAGGGGCCAAAGAGAGACATGTGTCAGCCTGGACAGAAAGTCAGTACTCAGTCATTGATTGTTTATGACGTTCAACATGCTAGATTAAACAGAAAATCTGACCTAATGCTTCTGATACCAAGATTTATCCTAAGATTTTATTTTGTAATATAGTAATATGGTCTGTAAAATTTGGACAAATGACATTTTGATTGCGAGGCTCAGTGTGATGGACAGTTCTTTTACGGGACATTTGCGTGCTTAAAAGTAATTAACAATGAAGACTAGTTTTGTTTCAAGACACATTAGGCCAACGCACTAACGAAAGATTGTCTGTGTGTTAAATTAATCTGTTAAGTTAACTGCATAGCCCAGGCATGCCCAAACTGTGGCCCGGGGACCAAATGTGGCCCTCAGACCAATTTTTCTTGGCCCTCAAGGTTCCAAGTGAATTGGCCCATATTACCTTAAACAGTACTTTTGACTGTATATTTCTGAAAATCTACTTTAACAAGCCCATATCAAATATTTAATGTGTCCCGTTGAGGATGAAAGCATGAATAAAAGTCTAGTGGTTCAGTCTAACTTGTAATAATAACACAGATTTGAAGTATTCACTGTATTCGGGACCAGTCTATGGCCCTCAATTGGCCCTCAACTTTGTCTGTGTTTTTATATGTGGCCCCTAATGAGAAAAGTTTGGACAACCCTGGCATAACCTAACTAACATAACCTGCCTACTACTCCAGAAACTAAAAAGAGACAGTACCTGTCTAAAGGCTTGACCTTATTCCGCCCCGCCCACTTTTGTCGTAAATTCTACTAAACCGCGGTTTCTTTTTGGAGGCACTTCCGGTTCAGCGGGAATTTCGAAAAGTTTCACCGCTAAAATATGAAAGTAGGCTGATTTGTATCAAATGTTCATTGTTTATGTGTAACAACAAGTCAACAATGCACTGATTCTCCAGGAGGCTTTAAAAAGCTTTGTAGTCATATACAACTTATTATCTCATGCAAAAATAATACAACCTGAATAGCGATGGCAGCGACCACAGCAATTTCAGTAATAAGGGCATTGTTAGCCTATTTGAAAATATAGCATAGCCCGTAGTAATAATACTCAGGGTGTAGGCTAAATAAATTGACCTAAATCTATGATAATTTGTCTTCTTCCCACTCAAATGAAAAAGTGTCCCCTTCTCATTACCCCACGTGGATTGGGGCTCTTAGAACAGTAAAAGTTGAATGCTTTGAATATGAATAACTGGCCCTTTATGTATTATAGATTTTATGTGTAGCCCATCGCCTTATGGTAACATGAGTTATCCTTTCACTCACTCTGCTCTGTGGGTACCCAGTCATAAACATGCGCTCCCTGCTGTGCGTCGCTACGTCAGACAGGAGACACGCGCTGAACCGGCTCGTGCGTGCCCCAGGTGCAAGTTTTCACACCTGGAGGGGCGCGTGCTGCCTGCGGCCCTTTGATCCTCGTGCCCAAGCCCTGATGTTCCGCGTGCTTGTCTGTGTGGGAACCTCGCGCCGTTCACACCTCCCGCCCGCGCGCTCGGAGGATGTAACGCCACGATGCCGCCGTAAACCTCGGGCTCCTGCACACCTTCCACTTCCGAGAGGCACACGGTACGCTGCAGTTTGGCTAACCTGACGATAGTAAAGAATACTGTTTATAAGATAACTAAAGTTTGGCTCAGTTTAGTTGAAATGAAGCTGTTTCCACTTATCCTTCTAACAAGTGTTCGTAAAGTTGGGCAATCACTACATAAACTTTCTCAATAGGCTAATTAAAATGAAAAGACTAGAATATATAACACTGACTGCTACATTGCTTATTCTGTGTTAACATGTCATTTGTCATCAGGAACTTTAAGCAGTAGTAGTCAGAAGCTGTTATATTAAGCATTTCATCTGATTCCCGGTGTGTAGCCTGTCTGTCTGTTTGTCTGTCTGTCTGTCTGAATGTCTGTCTGTTTGTCTGTCTGTCTGTCTGTTTGTCAGTCTGTCTGTCTGTTTGTCTGTCTGTCTGTAATTGTAATTGTAGCTACACAATCTGGCATTTCTGTGGTCCTTTCCTTTAAGACTCAGGACAACACTTTAGGGCAACACTATAAGACTTGCCATTGTGGGAATTTGTCTCCAAATGTCTACAACTATATATTTTATTAGTAGCCAAAACCTTTTTTTTTTTTTTTTTTTTTTTTTTTTAATTTAATTTATTTATTTATTTATTTTTTACAATGAATAGGCCTCTACAGCTATACACTTTATATTGCTTTATTGCTAGGGAAGCATATGGTTCCTAATTACTATCCTTTCCTTTGGGGAATCCTACACCATTTGTACATTGAAATTATACCCAATACATTTTAATTCTTATTCTATTTCTATCAGTCTCTACCTGTTGCTTATCTTGGAAAGCAGCCATGCTAGATACTGTAGATAAATGTCCCTATTTGCAATGCACAGGTCAGTATTGTTCCCTGGGGGTGGTGAGTGTGGGAACATCAGTGCCTCCTGGGACATGAGGCTTTTCTTATGGTAATGGGACAGTATATAAGGGCTAGGGTGTCTCTCAGAGCTCCAGAAACTTCACAGAGTAACAACTGAACTGATGGCTCCTTACAGCAGCTTTTCGACCCTGCATCAAGCCAGGACTGACAGAGATCCCATCAAAGTAAGTACCACTGGACAATGTGTGGATTTACTACTTTTGTAAGCTTTAATATAAATGATATGTTATGTTTTTAACCGCAAAGACTGGTTGCAGAATTGCCTGTTTGGGTGCAAAGATATAGTGAAGTTTTTGTTTGCTCTGTTCTTGAAAACATTTACTGTAGACAAGACTTGTAGTTGCTTGTAGATGCTTCATTACTACACTCAAGATTCAGCAGGTTTTTCGATTCATTGTTTGATTAGTTAGTATTAACTGATGTGTTGACATTGTTTCATTGACTGATAATAATCATCTTTTCTTTTTTTCTTTTAGTTGAGAAAGCCTGTAGTTGAAAAGATGCGTCGTGACCGGATCAACGGTTGCATTGAGCAGCTTAAGGTCCTCCTGGAGAAGGAACTGCACCGCGAGGGATGCTCCAAACTGGAGAAGGCCGATGTGCTGGAGATGACTGTGTGCTTCCTCAAACAGCAACTGGGACAGGTACAGAGAGCACCCAACAAGGAGGTCCAAGGAGCACCACACACACTCCCCCAGACCGAGGCCTGGCTGCGGGGCTCCACCACCAGCCCACAGCCCAGAGACACTGTTACCAACAGCGTCCCTGTTTGGAGGCCATGGTGAACACCTCACCAAAGACTCTGGGATTGCTGACTGTATTTCTGATAATGTACACAGTCTGGTCTAATTGATTCTGTGTTGCCCCCTGTTGGACAGATCTGGAGGCTCTTATCATCACATTGATGGACATTCCAGTCGTGCTTGATCTTAGATGTTTGTTTTGCTCATTTAATTGATGACGGTGGACCAAACTGTAGTTACTCCAGTGGAGTGAAGGTTGTGTTAAGGCCTTTATGTGTTAAATGCAACTGTTGTTGAGAATATTTCTCTTGTGCTTTGTACCAAATGTTAAAGTTATGAATGAATGTGTGAGTAACTGCATGAGTGCTGAATGACATGCGTACTTAAGTTGTTGTGGTATTTTCACTTATTGTTCTTGTATGCTCTTAATTGTATTGTATTTTTTGTATGACAATGAATAAAAGTTGCAATCAAAAAAACTGAGACCTCTTATTTCAAGCCTATTTTAGCTTTGTTTTCCAAAAATGTAAATACTAATGCAACAAACTGTATTAAGTAACCTCATGAATAGCAACCTTATTGAACTGAGCAGGAAATATATTTTAAGTGCATAAAATGTGTCTGTAAAATAATGGATATATACAATAATACTTACATCGAGATTAAGAGTTTGTGCATGAAGGTCTTAAACATCTCCTCCAGTCACCAGGGTTGGTAAATTATGGTCATAGAAGAAAACGTAGGAAATGTATGCTTCTTGGGAGGAACTTTTTGGCTGAAAACTCTTGAATTGAAAAGTCTATCGACTTTGTTCACTTCACTAATCAGCCGGTAGTCATCTTCATTTGAGGCATCGGTCGGTGTCTTCTGCTGTTTTTTCCTATTGGTTTCTTTTGGGTTTTCCTAGCTGTATTTCTGGCTCTTCACTGTCCTCACTGCTGGTGTCCTGCCTGTGGCAGTTCAGATGAGGACACCTCTGCTGGTTTCTCCTCCACTTTAGGGGGTCCATGCACTTGCTATTTTGAAACTGGCTGAGTGGCGTTGGGAGATGGCTGCTCCTCTGTGTGGATACTGTGCTGTCCTGTGACTCCTTCAAGCCTACACTTTGTTAAGTGGCTTTACCTTCCTCCAGTTTCTGATCCGGATCTGCTAAATAGACAGAAATGTTGAAGTGCTTCCTTTCTCTCTACATTGATGGAGATTCTCCTTCAAATCTTATATATAATTCTTAACAAACTCCTTTCTCTCATGGACACAGGTATTTAGTTTTCCCTGCCACCTTGTCTGCCACATTGATAGAGCTTCCCCTTGGCCCACATTTCTGCCTTAATATTGAGTTAGAGGCATAAACGTTTTCCTTCTGTTTACTGCCAAAAAAACTTGATCTTTAAAATACAGTTTCAGATCTCTTTTTCAATTTTCAGAATAGTGTGAGTGAATGGAAGCAATAGGATAATACAACAAAATAAATAAACAAATATATTTTTCTTCCTTATCCAGGATTCTCATATTTATTGTGATATCGAATGAGACTAAATCAGTTTTAAACCAAGAGCAATGGTTAATCCAGGGGTGTCAAAGATGTGGCCCGTGGGCCAGGTCCGGCCCACCTAGAAATCTGAAATGGCCCTCAGCTGATTTTATATGAAACCTAAACATTTGCAACGTGACGTGGCCTAGTTTAGCAGCGTGTCCAGAGCGGGCACAAATGAAGACTTGACTCTTGTGAATGCAGTTAATGGGCTCTTCTGTGATTGCACCCTGATTTTCAAAAAAAAAAAAAAAAAAAAAAAAGACTAATTCCTTTTTGTTCAGGGAGGTGAACGGGAAACTGGTGTGCTTGGTATGCATGCAACAAGTGGTGGTGCTGAAGGAATATAATCTGACCACTATGAGACTCAGCATGGCAAAAAATACAGCAACTTGAATGAAGAATTGAGAAGACGGAAGATAAACTAATTGAGACAGCAGTCTGTTTTCGCTGGAGCTTAGAGGTTAGTGATGCCGCCTTGAAAGCAAGCTACCTGATTGCAAGCAAAATAGCATTATCATCAAAGCCGAACCGTGAGTGCAAGTTTGTCAAAACTTGCATGCTGAAGGCTGCAGAAATTATGTGTCCTGAGAAACGACAAGTTTTTGCCAACATCAGCCTGTCAAGGAATTGTGTGGCACAAAGGATTTCAGAACTAGCAACAGATATGGACAGTTTGTAGCATTTTCTGTTGCTTATATTACAGACATTGCTCAGCTGGCCATATTCATTTGTGGTGTTGATGAGACTTTAACTGTTAGGGAGGAATTTTTGGAGTTGGTGCCTCTGTTAAATACCACAACAGTCGAGCACCTTTTCTGCGCTGATGTTGGCACACCAAACAGAGTAGGTGTGGACTAGTCTCACGCTCTCAGCCTGGCCAATGATGGTGTGCCCTCAATGCTTGGGGAAAAAAGGCAGGTGTTTTGACAAAGTTCAGAGAGAAAGTTCAAGCCGCAAATGGAGGTGGTGATTTTTGGAGATTTCACTGTATATTCCACCAAGAGGCATTGTGCTGCAAGTCGTTAAGAATGGATCACGTTATGGAAGTTGTTCAAATCGTTAATTTCATCAGAGCCAGAGGCCTGAATAATAGCCAGTTTGACTGCTTTCTCACTGACAATAACATCACCCATGGTCTGCCTTACTACACTGAAGTAAGATGGTCAAGCTGAGGTGCTGTGCTAAAGAGCTTTTTTGATGTAAGTGAGGAAATTGGACAGTTCACGCTGAAAAAAGGTAAACCTGTGATGGAATTACAGTCTGAACAATGGCTACAGGACTTTGAATTTATGGTTGATATTATGGAGCACTTGAACAATCTGAACAAAATGTTGCAAGGGTGCAAAAAAATGCCACCCAGTATTATAATCACACTGCTCATTTTCCTAGTCTGAGACATGTATGTGCAGTCAACCGTACTGCTGACATGAGTCTGTACAAAGACAAGATTGCAGGAGTGTTGATGGAGTTTGAGAGATGATTTCAAGTCTTTAGCAAACTCGAGACAGAATTCACAGTTTTTCGCACCCCATTCACAGTCAATACTTCTGATGTGCCCACCGACATGCAACTTGAAATAATAGATTTACAGTGTGATCTAACACTGAAGGACAAATTTGCTTCTGTGGGCTTGGACACATTTTATCAGTGTCTTCTGCCAGGATACCCTAAATGAACAGTGCTAGCTGCAAAAATGCTGTGCACATTCGGGACTACCTACCTTTGTGAGCAGGTTTTCATTGATATGACAAAGCTACGCTCAAAGCTAACACACAGGCACTTAAATGACATTCTGAAATTGGCAGCTACTCAGGTGCCTGATATTGTTGCACTTGTGCAGGCTAAAAGATGCCAAGTTTCTGAAGTAAAAACAAAGCAGGACTAAATTCTGTGAAATGCCTCTTGAAACATTATTTGACAGAATTATTTCACAGATGTGCAGATTGGAGTTGAAATAATTTCTATATTAATCGCAACATACACTAAATAAACTAAATATTTGTTGTGTACTGCACACAAATGAATGTCAAAACTGAGATATTGTGTTGAAATTGAACCTACCTTTCTTAAAGTCTCAGGTTGTTCATAATATATTTTGTAAAAGAACAGTCTTTAAATAAACACATTTTGTATTACACTTGTTTCTGTGCTCAAAAATTGTGACTTATTGCTATTTTCAGGTTTTTATGCTGTGAGTTTTCTGGTCCAGCCCTCTTGAGATCAAATTAGGTCATATGTGGCCCCCAGACCAAAATCAGTTTGACACCCTTGGGTTAATCCCATCTAATGTAGGGCATCATACATCAACAGGACATCAACCAAGTCTCGAATTGTATAGTAGCCAAGTCAAGAGCCACTTCCGTAGAGAGTAGGCCTACACAAAAGCACCAGACAGTGATTATTCAATATAATATAGGATATATATTAACGCGTGCCCTGGTTTGTTCAGGATGGGCCATGGCTGCAGGCTGTGCAGATAAGATAAAGAAGATTGATGTAGTCTAAATGTGCTGTCAGCCTGTGTCCTTTGGGAATCCTTATCTCACACTGCAGTTTCATCCCACAGCCTTCAGGGAGTGATAGACTCATAATTAGACCACACTTTAATGAATAGATTAGTGTTAAGTGGCAAGGTCAAAGGTCACCCGTGTTTATCTCTACACACACCTGTGGGTAAATGGCACTGTTTAACTATTTAAGGTGGTGTGATTTTTATTTATTTTTTCATTAATATGGATACTGATGCACACAGATGGTGGTCTTGAAATAATATTATAAAAATCTATATGGATGAATACTTAAGTACCTAAGGCTCCAAGTTTGAAAAAACTAGTCTAGTGTTTTGCTAGCAGAATTGGTCAACATATTGGTCAAATAGATGAATAATGAATAGATGGTCAAATATTCACTTCATATTTGCCCATCTATTTATGGTCAAATATGAAGTGAATATTTGACCACCTATTCATTTTATAAGATCAGAAGTTCTGATTTAAGGCAATATGGCAAATGTATATTTATTTCCCCATTACGTATTTTTAGCCTGTTTTTTGTCAACTTATATATTTAGTTGTTTTATTTAGGAAAACACTGAAAACTAAAAAAATATGAAAACTAATTATCAGAATCAGAAAAGCTTTATTGCTTATCATTGAACAGAGTCACAGATGGGGAATGGGCTTTGGCGAATTAGTGCATACATATAACAAAAACAAATAATAAAATACACATCAATTGTAAATTATCATAATATTTAAAATTTAAAAATGAATAAAACTTGACTAAACTCTATTTGGACCCCAATGCATTTATATCAAACATTATACATACATACATTTTGATGACTGCAAGAGACAGAACATTTCTCACATTCCCTTAAACTTAGAGAACCACCAGTTGAACATCATTGAAGGTGTCTTGTCTCCACTTGTCTCTCATCTCCATAACCTTCTAACTGCGGGAAGTGACCCCGTGTCCGCTCACCCGTGGCACACTTCAACATTCAGACTGTGGGAACACCCCTCCTCTCCTGCGGGGGTCACTGAAGGTCAATGAGCCTGACCCCAACCACACAAAGCAGCCTTTTATCAGCTCACTTCTGTCCTTGCTCTGAGCGAGATTTGACAGAAGAGGCTGCAACACGCATTTCTTACATTCTTCACTGCAAACAGCTGCCTAAAAATACCCCAAAGACATGGAATGATGGATGAGTTAGTAACAGGGCAAGAAAGGGCTTTAAAGAGAGTAAGATTGTGGTGTCCCACTTAAGGCTCCTAGTGGTTAGCTCTGATGTTGTTGTTGATATTGATTAATTATTTTCACTAACTTTCAAAACTGGTCACATAATTAGTGTTCACATTCTTTTGATTGTTGATGCTAAACATCTCTTGGTTTGGTTCAGTTTTGTGATTGTCTAGTTATTTACTGATGTTGTTCAAATTCTAGGTTGGCATAGGTCAATTTTCTATATTAATTACATTGTATTAATATCTAAAAGATAACTTCACAAAAGTTGAACAGGATTGTTTCAATCAGTAAGCTGCAATATTGCAATAAAATGATTAATTAATTAATGAATTAATTAACAGCTGCCCCCATCTGTATTAAATATTATTGGCCTATACAGTGTTGTAATGTAATCTGAAATCTGATCTTGTGTAAAATACACTATTCTGGCGTGCCTTCCAAAATCTCCCTTGTGATCTTTAATGGAAGTACATACACAAATGTCCCCTGAAAAGTGTGCAAATTGTGATTCTTTTCTGTTTACTAGACCTGTCATGATAATAGATTTTGAAGCACAATATGTTGCTACAGAGGAATATCACGATAAACAATAATATTGAAACTACTTTATGCCACTGACACATAAAGCAGGATAATTCCAGTAAACCATTTTTAAAAATACGCTACAATTAAAAAGCATGAGCTAAAACAAACAGATAGCAGAATGAGCCAATAATTAGTCCTGTCATCCCTCTACAACTCAAATCTTACCGTATTACATAAAAAAATAGCAGAACCCTCCCCAATTTTCTAGAAAAAATATGCACGCGATAAATAATGAGAACCATAATATATTGTTCCAACTATCATATGTTGAACGATCAGTCAATAAACTTTTAACAAAAATAACTGAAAATAGGTTACTATATTATATTCAGCACTCTTAGAAATGATCAGGGTTTTTGTTTTTTTTTTCTCTCAGAAGGCATTTTTCAAATCTTGCACCGATATGGCAGCCTATGTACGCAGTGCCTCAAATCTGAGATCTGAAATCTCAAATGCAAAGTTACAATATATTTTGCATAAATAAAGTTGATCATGTGCTGACCCCTAGTGGCTCTAGTTAGTATATATTGCCATATGTCATAATGTGTAACCTTTTCCTGTTTCTTGCTAACAAACTAAGGGGAAAAAAATATATATATATATATATATATATATATATATATATATATATATATATATATATATATATATATATATATATATATATATATATATATATATATATATATATATATATGGTGACCATTTTCATTGTTTGCTCATGGTGTACATTTGGATACAATTCTGGAAGTGGGCAGTGGTGTTCAGCTCTGGTTTTAAAACAATAATATAGATTTTAGGAAGGAAGTAACCGCCATAAAAAGCCAAAACGCTGAATAGAATCGCAAAGACGTGGGCGGCCATTGTGAACGGACCCCTGCTAATCAAATGCAGTGTAAAGAAGCTAATCCAGGATATCATATACACCATCAAGCTAAAGGTTACACACTTAGCCTCGTTGTAATTGGCTGGAAGGTCTTTACCTAGGTAGCTGAAGAAAAAACATAGCATACTAAGTATCGAGACATAAGCAACCTCCACTACTGATCCAATGGATAAGGTATTGCTACACTCCAGGACTATGCTATGGTAGTAAAATGCAAAATCTTTAGATGGCTTTGGTGGGTCTACACCAACTCGCAAAATAGAAATGACAAGGATTGCAAAAGATACAATGAAAATAGTCCATTCTGGCCCATTGTTTTTGGCCCACCTGTCATAAGTAGGAGGGAGCTTAGAAGCAAATTTAAAAATGCAAACCACTTGGAAGGCGCGAACGGTAATGGCAGCTAAGCACACAGTAAAACTGAATATAAATAAAGGGTGTTTTAGCAAACATCCCAACTGAGAAGGGTGTCCGAAGTGGCACAATGAACTCAGAGCTGCTAAAGTCAGAGCGGCGAGCATAAGGAGGCACGTTCGACCACCGGCGGATTTGGCGACCGGTGTAGTGATGTGGAGCAGCAGGATGATGGCGGAGCTGATTGTCATGAAGAGACAGCAGGCCATGAAGAAGAGAAGGGCGATTGCCAGAGGGTCATCCCAAGACAGGAGTAACACTGTTCGGTCCAAGCAATGCTCACTTTTCTCAGGGGCCCATTTCACAGCAGGACATGGCTGACAATCAGTAGGATCTGAGGAGAAAGATTAAGAGGAAGGGGTGGCGATGAGATTGTTGATTGAACAATTTAAAGACAATGTACCAAATTTTTATATCTTAAAATAAAAAATAAATAAAAAAACTAGTTCATTTTAAAGGGTTTGCATTGAGTTTTTTCCACACTTACCCATGCATTCAGAGCAATTATTCACTGCGATGAGTTTATAAGCACGTTCCACAACAGACAGAGGACACAGTGGTAAAGCTAACGACAATACTAACCAAGCACTTCCTGGTTCTTGGACAATAAAACACTTTATAATTAGATGCAGACAGCAGATAGCTGACTTACTTTGACCCCAAAACTGCTTATTCATTATATCTGTACTGGGGCAAAAGGGACAAATTTTGCTCAAACATGTGGAAAAACAGGTACAGGCCCATTACGTTTTTCTGGCCATTCTTCCTTTCTTAATCAGGTTAAGTGAATGATTTCTGAATGATTGGCAAAGGTATTCAGTCACAATGCATCTTCATTTTGTCATAAGGGTTACCAGATATATTGAGGAAGTGGGCAGCAGGACAGGCCTGGCAGTCAAAACAGCAGCTGTGTTGTCCAGTCAAGATCTTCTTGTGTCCAGTGGGACAGGGGGTAGAGCAGATTGACAATGGCACCTGAATAGAACCAGAAACACATAATCATCTCTGTCTTGGCATATCTGCCTCCAATTTCTAGAATTAAGAAATAAAACCAGGGAAGGGGGCAAGGGGAGATGCTTTATTTCTCTAGCACAATTTTAAGTAACTTTAAAGATATATTTCTACAGGCTTGACAGTAAAAATGTCAAACCTGTGTTGCTTTGTCAACTGCTTCAGTGTTATGCCACTCAATGAGATCTTCATTTATGGTCAGTGAGATGGGGTCTGGACTGAAAGATCCCAGCAGTCTCAGTGACCACGCATTGCCCCTCCAGATCCAAGTCACTATGTCATATCCTGTGGGCGGGTCCCCATTGTGATCAAAATAAACTGAAGTGTTGTCTACAGAGAATCGCACCCTTTTCAACCAGGGAAGAAGCTGTGGGCGAGAGAAACAAATCAAAATCTAATTATTCTTAGCATCTTAGAAGAAATATATATCTTTTTAGCTGACAAACTCCTCTCTTAATACCACTAATCAGACAGTCAAAACTAAATCATACAAGGTGGATGAAGTATCTTAACAATGGCATCTAGGAACTGAACTAGTGGGTAAACGTGTCTGTAACTCTTGTGGTAATCAGAAATTCCAATACAATACTCACACTAAATGAGAGGCCCATTTTAACTAAAAAGATACTCAAACAAAACTTAGGCTACAACAAATTTTGGAAGCTACCAAAATGAGAATTTAGAAATGATTGCATGATGTGCTTTCCAGTCAAAGTCTATTTTAGCCTATACATTAAATAAAATAAATCGAAATAAAATCTTCTTACCTCCCAGGGCTGCACTGTCCTGTTGCTGCAGTTTTTTGAATCACACTTTAGCAGCGTATGAAGTGCGTGGGCCACTGCGTACACCGCTTTGTACACGTTAAATGAAGAGGTCAGGTCATATGTCTCCAGTGAATAGTTATTTATGGCCATACTATACAGATCAGTGCTTTGCAGACACACATTTTCTGAACTCTCACCATCTTTACTTCCATTGTATTGCATGGACTTCTCTACATCTCTCTTCTCAAATTCAGCAAACCCTTGTACATCTGCATTTTTTACAGATATTCCTATCACTGTCCCAATCTTCTGGACTCCTGATATGGTTGAAATTAGAGTAGCCACTGACCAATCTTCAGTTCCTAACCACACTTTATTGGTTAGATTTTTCTCGATAACGTACGGCACAAACCCACTCAATTTACTCTTACTTGAAAATGCCACTATTGTGTTAACTTTAGTCGTGAGTATACTGTCCACCATGTTTCTCATCTGTTGCGCTGTTTTGTCCGAAGCAGATGGAATGATACCCTGATAAGCTATGCAGATGCCATGGGAAGGAGCTTGTTTGGCTAAACTCTGCATTCCCTGTAAACCGTAATCATTGTCGCTTCCCAGAAGAGCAATCCATGTCCAGTTGAAGCGGATCAAAATCTGGATCATGGCCGTCACTTGGTTTTTGTCACTGGGAATGGTTCGGAAGAAGGATGGGTACAGGTTCTTGTCACTGAGTAATTCGTTTGAAGCTTCGTAAGAGATCTGAAACAAAAGGGACATAATAGGGCCAGAAGATTCATACTGTATTGTTTGCCTCACATTCAATCTGCAATTTCAACTAAATTCTCAGCCCCACATCAATCCTAGCAGCCAAACCATCAGCCTCTCAGAATCTTCATACTCTTAGACTCTCCATCCTCTCCTCTTTACCATTACCACTGTTAAATCTATTGGACTGTCCTTTTGTTAAGGAGGTAAATGTGTTTAAAGTTAGATAGCAATAACAACTTCATGGAGACAAGCAGTGAATGGACCCCCCCAACAGAAAAGTCACATAGTGCACCTTTAATCACTACTTCAGTCCCTCACCTGTGGCATGAGATATGCCCCCAGAAGAGCGGCTGGAGTGAAACTGTTGCTGCTGCTGTCCGGTCCTATGACAGCCACAAACTCCCTGCTCCCCTTCTGGTTCACCTCTGCCTCGCCTCCTCCCTGTTGGTGCACAAGCAAGTCCAGCGTGGCCAGGATGCTTGCGGAGATGGAGCAGATGTCATAGATCTGGTATCCGAGCGTCACTCCGGGGAGCAGGGAGCTATTGTTGATCTGCTCCACAGTGAAGCGCATGGCCTGCATCAAGTGGAAGCCATGTTTGTTCGGTTTCCCTCTGGAAACATCAAGTCAAGTTTATTGAAATTAAATACAAAACGCATATATTTATTAATGCAATCAAGACCAGTTACGTCGCTCGGACTGGCATTACCGGGGCCTACCCTGGAGCCTGGTGGCTGGGAAGGAACACTTTGAGGAGCTCCTCCATCCCACTGTTATGTCTTCCGAGGAGGAAGCAAAGACTGGGGACCTGGAGTCGGACTCATCCATCACCCTGGCTGAAGTCACTGAGGTGGTTGGCAAGCTCCTCGGTGGCAAGGCTCCAGGGGTGGACGATGTCCATCCAGCTGTCTTAGCTGACATGTCTCTGCAACATCACATGGCACTCGGGGTGGTGGTCCCTCTGTTTAAGAATGAGGACCGGAGGATGTGTTCCAACTACAGGGGAATCACACTTCTCAGCCTTCCCTGTAAGGTCTTTTCTAGGGTACTGGAGAGGAGAATGTGACTGGTAGTAGAACCTCACATTCAGGAGGAGCAGTGTGGTTTTTGTACCGGTCACAGAACACTGGACCAGCTCTATCCTCTTTGTCAAGTGCTTGAGGGTTCATGGGAGTTTGCCCAACCAGTTCACAGGTGGTTTATCGATCTGGAGAAGGCATTCGACCGTGTCCCTCGTGGTGGCCTTTGCTAAGGGCTGTCCCCTCCCTGTATGACTGGAGCAGGATCTGTGTTCACATTGCCAGCAGTAAGTCACCCCTGTTCCCAGTGCATGTTGGACTCCGCCAGGGCTGCCCTTTGTCACCAGGTCTGTTCATTGTATTTATAGACCAGCCAGGGGATGGAGAGAGTCTGGTTCAGAGGCCACAGGATCTTGTCTCTGCTGTTTGCAGATGATGTTGTCCTGATGGCTTCATCGAGCCAGGACCTGCAACATGCACTGGGGCAGTTTGCAGCCAAGTGTGAAGCGGCTGGGATGAGAATCAGTTCCTCCAAATCTGAGGCCATGTTTCTTGACCGGAAAAAGGTGGCTTGCCCTGTCTGGGTGGGTGGTGAGTCCTTGCCTCAAGTGGAGGAGTTCAAGTATCTCAGGGTCTTGTTCATGGATAAGAGAAGGATGGAGCATGAGATTGACAGGCAGATCGGTGCAGTGTCCACAGTGATGCGGTCACTATATCGGACTGTTGTGGTGAAAAAGGAGCTGAGTTGAAAGGCAAAACTCTCGATTTACCCTTAGAGACAGGGTGAGGAGCTTTGTCACACGGGAAGAGCTTGGAGTAGAGGTGCTGCTCCTCCATGTCAAGCGGAGTCAGCTGAGACTCTAGTTAGATGGTCCAGGCATATGCCACCGGGAGGAGGCCCTGGGAAAGACCCAGGACCCTCTGGAGAGACTGTGTCCCTGAGCTGGCCTGGGAATACTTTGGAGTGCCACCAGAGGAGCTGGAGGATGTGTCTGCGGTGAGGGATGTCTGGGAGTCCCTGCTTAGACTGCTGCCCCCACGACCCAGCCCGGATAAGTGGAAGAAAATGGACGAATATCTTTATTAACTCTCTCATCATTGGGGGGCCTGCATGTTGACACTTATTGGAGCTCAGTGAGGTCTATTACAAAATGCCACAATTAATGAAGGCATTTTAAAATTATAAGAGAATGCTTTGGGTTTTGCATTTTTTGTACATTGACAGTCCCATAACCTATTTTTCCATTACTCTCTGGAGGTCCATGAAGTCTTCTGCTATACCCTTTGTTAATGAAAGTACAATGGGTTAACATAAGCAATCATAGTTAAAAAATGTATAGTATATTGCCTGAAAATTTATGAAATATTGAAGTTCAAGTGCAGAAAAAACTTTTAGTTAACTCTTGATGCAAAAATGTATACCAATTTGATGCAACTTAATCGTAATCATCAGTCTGTGGCACTCATTAGGCCTTTAGTGTGCTTGCTGTTGTACCATAGCTCACAGTCAGTCACAGTGTCACTTTATCATTCTCAGCCTTAGTGTTTTTCTAGAAAGTCTGACCAAAGATCTCTAGGCTACCTAGAAAGAACCTTAATAATTTAACATGTATAATTAAACTAATATTTTACCTTTGCACAAAGATGTTCATAATGTAATATTCGTTAGAGCGCAGTAAAGACAAAGCAGAAATAATCAGAGTTCACAGAAATAATATTTTCTGTATAACTACTGTACAAAAATTAAACCCAAAAGATACAGCCTTCTATTGTACTTACTTGTTGCATGGCTCCAAAGCTGGCTGACCATTACTGTCATCGTCGGTTTTAAAGAGAGGAAACAACCCTGCAAGGCTATGGTCTCCTCTCAGATACAAGCCCTGTTTATTAGAGACATAGTCCAACTCTGCATTTGTGAACTGGACCAGGAACCAGAACAGTGCCAGGATCTCTGGGACCCACATGTCCCCTTCAGTCTCTGTGTCTTCTTCTGTGTATCTTCAAATGTATCAAGGGAGCGTGTTCACCTAGTGTAGTTGAATGGATGAGGGCTGCAGATTTGCTTTGTGTTCTGGTTGAGTAAAGTTTGCATTCACATTTGCAAATGTTTCTGACGGTTGTGTCCACCCCATTAGCAAAATACACAAACCATATCGTTTTGGTTAAGGAAATGTTTGAACAAGAAGTGGATACCACTGTTTAGGTGATAAAATGAGAGGAATGATTGTAGTTTTCTGTCCTGGGTGTGTTTACATTTTCACATTTAATTTTTACGTAGCTTATACACATCATACAGATAACTTACTAGAACTTACTGTAACATACACAAAGCTTGAAGAGCAGTGACACAATTACTAACAACATCGTGTTATACATTTAAGTGTTCTTTATGGCCTCTTTAGCCACATTTCTCATTGCATTCTGCACCAACAAAGCAGGTGAGATTCCCCATGTTTGAGTTGGTCAAAGAATCAGTATTGCTGAAGCAGTGGGCAGCAACACCAAGAGAACATCAGTTACAACAAAACACATTATACTGTTGATGAGGTTTCTGTGATCAAATACCATCCAAAATTTTGTATTTTGTAAAGAAACCTTATCAACAATAATGCAATGTGTTTTGTAGTAACTCAAGTCTAAAGGTCCACCACATCACAGACCGCAGTGGAGCCTAGATTTGTATATTGGTGACATTTGAGGCGGATTCTGTTGAAGGCACCTGTGGGACATTTGCATAAGTTTTGTTTTGACAAGATTCAACAAAGCAAATTATGAGAAAATATATGCAAATGCACTGCAATAACTAACACTGGAATTCAACCTTTTTACTCACATTATGGATTTCACAATGTTAGATTTTAGAGTTATATAATGTTAGTGTTAAAAAAAATTATCTTATG
This sequence comes from Periophthalmus magnuspinnatus, assembly GCF_009829125.3. NCBI lineage: Eukaryota > Metazoa > Chordata > Actinopteri > Gobiiformes > Gobiidae > Periophthalmus > Periophthalmus magnuspinnatus. The sequence goes on from NC_047132.1 coordinate 15,780,740, forward strand.
TTCTTATGGTTGTATTGTGACATACTACCATATGCTTTATTTGTGCTGTTTTCACAAGTGCACGTTACTCTATTGAATACTGCATATGAAGCCAGTACAGGGATAATGTCGTCAAGTATAGCATGCCTATAAGTTTTGGCAGTGCTTTCTTTAAAACACAAGAGCACAGTTCTAATGTATATATCGATATGGATGTAGGCCACTCAATGTACAAGGTGTCCATAAAGTCTCTTTACAATTTTTTAATTGAATTACAAAGGCAATTGATAAGATATATCAATGATATTTGTTCTATTAATTAATTCCATTTTTCTTCCATGAGAGCCCAATCACTGTACATGTCTATCTTTTGACTGAATATGTGGCATCAAAATTATATATATATATATATATATATATATATATATATATATATATATATATATATATATATATATATATATACACACACATACATTTGGCTTGATTCACATCATCTAAAAGAGTCACAGAGCCCTCTAGTGGTTCTTTTGCAGGCCTGCCTTTAGTTCCATTTTGACTTTTCACGTTAGTTCTGTTGACTAAATGAATGATCAAAGTTCTATAGAACCCTGATCCCCGCCTCCCAGGAGAGGCCAGAGAGGCAGTTATGAGACACCAGCCCGGGGGACCACCTTCACCATGTGATTGTTGTGAAAACTAGCCATTGGCTGACTTAAAATGCAAAATGACATAGCTATAGCATCATTGTTTGTTGCCATTGTTTTGATGTGTGTTGTATGTAAATGTGTTTCTCCTTAAAGTAACTTGTTTTGGCGTGCACTCAGGGTCTGTTCTGAGAAAAAAGCCGTAAATCCCCACACAAAAGGAAGTTCTGCCACTACATAGCCTATTCCATCAGACATCAGTTTCCTGGTGTGTGCTGATGTAGTATCTCATTTTGAGAGTTTGTATTTTTAAACTAGTAGTAGTTTTAAAATAGTATGTAGCCTATTCACTCATGTTTAAAAACAAAACAAAAAACTAGGCTTACTACACAACTGAACCTGGGTTGACGGTGTCTTAACCGGCAGATAGAGGCTTTTTTTCCTCATCTATATGGACAGGCAATATGTGAAAGCTGAACTTTCAGAATTCACTCCTTGAGCTGCAGAGGCTCTGCTAGCACTGATTAAGGATTGGTTACATATGCTGGGGTTTAATATTCAGAGAGAGTACTTTTAGGTTTAAACCAACTGTATTTCAACAACCCAAATAAGAGAGTCATTTCTGATTGGATAATCGTCATGATAAAAAAATAAAAAAATAACAAAAATATATATATGTAAAGTCTAAGTAAATGTTTATTATTTTATTAAGTAGGTTATTTGGATATTTATTTATTTTATCTATTTTGTTTTGTCTAGCATAATCTTGATAAAATGGAGGCTGATTTCACCATTCACAAACTTTTCACACATCAGTAGCCTACTTTTTCCATACATTTGTTCAGGAAAATTAAACATTCAATTAAATAAATAAAGAAAGAAAGAAGAAAATAAAGAGTCCTATTTTAGATGGGTCTGTTGTAATTTAATATAAAATGATTTTCTGGCTCAAACTAACCCAACTAAACAAACAAAGAAAATAAAACAAAACAAGCAAACAAAAAATATATATATAAACAACAAAAAATAAAATAAAATAAAATAAAGGAACTACTTCCGACGTCACTTCCGCTACAGCCCACGTTCCGTGTCAGGAAAAGTTGTCAACATTTAACGCTAACTTTGAGGTAATAAAACAACACTTTTCTGTATTTCGCCTTGACGATCTGCTTTGCCCGCTAGTTATTACGTCCGCTATATTCAAAAGATGTTATTGGATTGTATTTTGGAGTTGATTTCGCCCATAAAAGTGAACTAAAAGTGTCTTAAGTGATTTTTCGGTTTTAGCCAAGTCACGGGCTAACGTTAGCATTGGGGCTAGTATGTAAGGCAGCGACAGCTATTCTTTTTTATTATGCAGTGTAATAAACATCCTGAACAAAATACCTTAACATTATGAGAGCGTTCTAAAATAGTTGTTGTAAAAGAGTTGTTTTAATCTGTGTGATACAACACATTTTGACCTCAGGAAGAGTCTGGACATGTTCAGAATGTGCCTGTCCATCCCCAGACCTGCTCTATACAGTCTGACCATTTGGAAATGCATTATGGCATAAATCAACTGGTATTATTGGTAGAGCTCTGCAGAAACCCAGGAAGATCTGGCCATGTCCATTAATTAATAACTTTCTCTTAAATACCTGTAATTATCGGTAAGTCTAATCTAAATTTTAAAACATTGTACTACAATGATAATAATTTCAATACTAACTGTTAATATGATGCCAAATATGTTTTGCACACAAAGCTCTCACTAGTGTTACTTGCTCTGCTTCTGTGCTGTTTCTTGTGTTGGTTCAGTGTTAATCACTATAAAAATGCATACACTTTAGAAAAAGATTCTGCTCTTTTATAAAAATGAGGTGGTGATGGCACGAATGTCACATCAATAACCACCGGAAAAAGTAATTTCCATACAAGCTTTACATTGTACTAGGGCTGCGAACATGAAAAAAAAAAGATGCAGCATTCAATAACTATGTTTTTGTATTGATATATTTTACCATACTTGGCCAAATAATTTTAGGTAAATTAAACAAAAACAAAATGTAACACTAACCGAACAAAAGACCAAATAAGGAAAATGATTAATAGAATTTGCCTTTTTGTCCATCTTACTGAAAAACTGTAAATTTCAGTAAAGTGGAAAACATTGTTGCGGTGTATTTTTTTTCTTCAATTATTGCATCAGCCAATACAATTGAATCTTTTTACATTGAACTTTCCTGAGCAAAATTTACTGATGTGTGTCTATTTTTCTCTTGTTCAATTTTAGTCCCTGGTGTTCCTAAGATGTCGTCCGGTGCCCTCTTCCCCAGTCTGGTGAGCGGCTCCAGGGGCAGCTCCAGTAAGTACCTGGTGGAGTTCCGGGCTGGAAAGATGACCCTGAAGGGAAACGTGGTGACTCCAGACAAACGCAAAGGAATGGTATACATCCAACAGTCAGACGACTCGCTCATCCATTTCTGCTGGAAGGACAGGACCACCGGCAATGTGGATGATGTGAGTAATCTTCTACAAAGCATACTTGTGGTATTACTTAAAAAGAAGCACAAAGACAAAGAAATATCTTTTTATATATTAATTCTTGGGATTATGACAATAAAGATTCACACCATAGTCTCTTTAAGAGAACTTTTTGCTTTAAAATTGCTTTTTACAATTCTGTTTGTCTCTTATTCTGGCAATAAATATCGGACTGTGAGATGCATATTGTGATAATTTTGTAGTTGTAATTAGGGGTATAACGATATGTAAATCTCACGGTACATCTTCTAGAGCCATTGTGCACTTTCTTTAAAAATTAAATGTTTGTTTGATAAACAAAGTTCTGTTGCTCATTAATACTAATGGTAAAGCCACTATTTAATTCAGCCTTCACAATAAAGTAATGAAATATAAAGAAATGTAATCACATTTAGCATCCAAATGTAAATAAAAACAGCTGTTTTAATTAAAGGTACACCATGTAACTTGTCTGTTGGCTGATCCGCCACCATGGAGATGTAATTGAGATGCTGACTACCACATGGCCTACTTTTACACATCAAAACAAAGATTGATAATGGTGACAAATGTTGTTTGTGATCCTTAATTGAAGTGTGTTTGTCTCTTGTTTTCAGGACCTGATCATCTTCCCTGATGACTGTGAGTTTAAGAGAGTGTCTCAGTGCACCACAGGCCGAGTCTATGTGCTCAAGTTCAAGGCTGGCTCCAAGAGGCTCTTCTTCTGGATGCAGGTCAGCACATGCAGAGGAGACGGGAGGAGCTAGACCTGACACAGTTACACATTTTGGAGTATGATATATTACTGCAGAAAACCATATAATTAAAAACATAAGCTGCAAGGAACAAAATACAGAATTAAATACTTAAATAAGTTAGCCAGTATCTATTGAGGCTTAGGAGTTACTTATTCAACCTCAAATCTTATCGTACTAGAAACAAATGACAAACATTTCCCTACTAGTACTAGCCAGAATTATTGATTTTAATCATTAGGTTTTATTTTATATAATAATTATTAATAGAATCACAACCTTTTTCTCTTTCCTTTGTGTCCAGGAGCCAAAGACAGACAAAGACGAGGAATACTGCCGTAAAGTGAATGAGTACTTGAACAACCCTCCGATCCCCGGGGCCCCAGGCAGCGGAGGAGGCAGTGGCCACGAGCTGTCAGCCCTGGGAGGAGAGGGCGGTCTGCAGAACCTTCTGGGAAATATGAGCCACAATCAGCTCATGCAGCTCATAGGGCCCACCGGTCTGGGAGGACTGGGTGAGGGAGCACTCCTATACAAGACTAGTATTTAGGGCCTTTATTTATTTACAATATCTATTTACAACCTAGTGTAATCTATCATTGGACTTAAAAAAAATGTTTCATAAAGTGATGTAAAGGGTGTCCATAACAAAAACATTTATTACAAAGGCAATTGATAAGATATCTTAGTCAGACTTTTTTTTAAATCTTATTTAATACACCTGCGTATGGGCACCATTAGTCACGAGGCACATCAAGATGGTAGTTGATTTCTTGCCGTGTTCGCTTTAGCATAGCCTCATCAATGGTTGCAATTGCATCTGATATCTTTTGCTTTAGTTCAGTAATGTCCTGTATCATTGTTCGATACACAATATCTTTAATATAGCCCCAAAGAAAGAAATCCAGATGTGTGATATCTGGTGAACCATCTCTACCAATCCACTGGTCTGGAAATGCGTGATTGAGGAACTCAGAAACATGCAGTCCCCAATGTGGTGAGACAACTTGCTGGAAAATGATGGTTGGTTTAAGGCCCTGCAGTTGTGGTGCCACATATTCAGTCAAAAGTTCAAGCTAGACATTTACTGTAATTGAGCTCTCGTGGGAAAAAATGGACCAATAATTGACCAAAAATGCAGTGTGATTAAAAACGTTATAATTACTGAGTAGAATAGAACAAATTCAGTTAATATATCATATAAATTGTCTTTTGTAATTAAATTTTAAAATTGTAAAGAGGCTTTATGGACACCCTGTATTATATGAAGACACTTAAAAATCAATGTTTTTATTCAGTTAAATCAAGTATAACGATTACAAGTTTGCCAATGTCTTTATATTGTCATGACAAGACAATAATGTCATTTAGTAAAATTTAATTTTTTCTGTTTTTGTGACTATATTTGCTTTGTCCCTGGAGGTCTGGGAGCTTTAGCCGGACCAGGACTTGCTAACCTCTTGGGCAGTGGCGGACCAGCAACCAGCAGCTCCTCCTCCAGGTCAGTGCAGAAACAACACAGTAGTTTGAAATCGTACTTTCAATCACATCTTTCTTCAATCTTGGGTGTTACAGCTCTCGTAGTCAGTCGGCCGCTGCCACTCCTTCCTCCACTGCGGCACCGAGAGTCAGCTCGTCTCAGGCCACGCCCTCTGTTACTCCTGCCGCTGCTTCGGCTGCAACCGCCGGGGGAGCTACAACCACTACTCCAGGTACTTCGATCATCTCTTTATGCTTCATTACGCATAACTGTTGTTGTAGTAGTACTAATCCTAGTAGTATTCCCTAACCATTGATGTTTGTATGCCATAGCCTCAGCAGCGCCCCCTGTGGCCCCGGCCTCTGCAGGCAGCCCCCCTCACCAGCCCATTCAGCTCAGTGACCTCCAGAACATTTTGGCCACCATGAACGTCCCAGCGGGCGCTCAGGGATCTGCAGGTGACACAAGTACATAGATTATATTTAAAGGGACAGGTTAGACTTGTCTTTGATATAATAAAGAGGCACAGAAGAGACAGGCAAATTACTTTTATCACAGCGAACCACAAATAAATTCTTCATAAAATACCTCCTTTAACTACAGACCTATCTCTGCAGTGATATAGTACATTTTTAATTTCTAATTCAAACGGTGCTCTGGGCAAGCAATTTTTTGATGAGACTTGACTTCTTTTGAACCCAGTCATTTGATATTTCATGATGCAAACAGATGATCCCCTTGAGAAGTAGCTTCTTGTTTTCTAGGGGGGCACTGACAGGGGGAGTAATTTGAACCAATCTGGATGACTTAGTAAGCAGGGTCTTGCTGCAACCGATGGGAGAGTGGAGTAGTTTAACTCTGTTATTGACCCCTAACTCATAACCTAACCTTCCCCAAATTAACCATGTAACTATGATTTAAAATGTAGTTTTTTGACATAGTGGAGCTCCATTCTGTAGCCAGTGGCACCAAAACTCGACTCTATGGATTGCATAGAGGGACAAAGCCCAATAAAAGTGTGTTTCCCTCTAGTGGACCTAGCAAGCGTGTGCACCCCAGAGATGATGGCTCCGATCCTCTCGAACCCAGAGGTGCAGCAGAGACTGCTGCCATTCCTGCCAAGTGGAGAGAGCCTGCCCCAGAGCGCGGAGCAGATCCAGAACACACTCAGCTCACCTCAGTTCCAGCAGGTACTTCTCCCTCTTTACCACTGCTCTATGGAATGAATATGTGTAACATATGTACTGACTGTGCTCATCCTGTCCAGTCCATGAGCATGTTCTCCAGTGCCCTGGCCTCCGGGCAGCTAGGACCTCTCATGAGCCAGTTTGGACTGCCTGCTGATGCTGTGGACGCTGCCAACAGAGGAGGTTAGGATATCTTTGTACACCTATCTGTTTACAATCCATTCACTTTAAAAGGAACAGCAACTTATTTTTTTCATGTAATAAAGCCAAATTTGTCTAACCCCTGTAGTGCAGTAAATGCAGCTCTTAGGGCCACAATTGTTGGAAACAACAGATTTTGTTTTCTTAGAGACGGTTAAAGTCTAAGCACTGCACATGGATACAAATATGTCTAATCATTTTAAATTCTATTTGTCATTCATGTTGAAAATATCCATTTTAATTTGATTATAGTTTTCAAAGTAAACTTCACACTTATTTTATGTGTCAGATGTGGAGGCATTTGCCAAAGCCATGCAGGATAGCAAAGGAGAGGCCAAAGACAAGAAGAACGATGATGAAGACATGGCCCTGGACTAGACCCCTGCACCAAGCCTTAAATACAGTTCATGTGTGATTCAGCAAGATGTTCTGAGCGTTTGTTGTTATTCAATTGTCCGATTCTGTGAAAATGAATAACTTTTTTCACTTAAAAATTATTACTATAATTAATAAGCCTACTTTCATTGTTGCCTTAAATCATTCAGCACTAATGGCAACTTTCTTCACCTCAGGACAAACTGTAGCAGACATCATATTTAATGTCAGCCCAGTGTGGTTTCCATTTTGTATGACTCGATGGAGGAATCAGGCTCACAACATTCAAATTTCTTCATGTTTGAATTTGACAGTATTTCCGTGTTTCTGTTGTTTCTGAGCCTATGTCTGTAGCTGACTTTGACAGGGTATTCTTTATAGTTTGGGGACTTTGGTGATTCATTTAATAAAATTGGTAGAATAAACTTGTATCTTTATTTATTTATTTTTTTGCATAGGTTTGGATCTTAATAAGGCACTGATACTAACTTATGATGAAGTTATAATGCCCAAACCTTGACTCAAAACTAGAAGCAGTCAAGACATTCAATTGAGAAATACCTGGTAAATTATTTTAAATTTGTAGATTTTGAAATACCTAAAGAATGCCCTGACTTTTATTACATTACTGCATTTTGGATAATGGATAGATAAATCGAACCGTAATGATTATTAAAAAAAAAAAAATCCCAATTTTTATATGAAAACACTTTTATTATACAACAATGTAGGGAGAGGGACGTGAGAGGAACAGCTTATTTTTACTGTGAGTGGTTACATTGCATACATTTAAATTTTGTATAAAATTGTTTAGAAGTTTTAAAATTCAGATGCTGTTTTTACCAGAGCAATAGCAGAAATGAGCCAAATTCAAAGTATGTTCACTTAAAAATCAGCGGATGGTAAATATGAATAAGCCTCAAAATTTAGTAATTCTAGCACATATCAACATTATTTACATGTCCAGCCTTTAGTTTGCATTCAACACTAGTAAAAAGTGACCTAAAACAAGTATAAATACAACTATAGCACATAAGTAGCTGAAGTTTTAAAGTACAAATATATATGAAATAGGTTTCTTTTTACTTTGTAATTTAGACTAATACTACCCTACCACCAACTGAATAGTTAAAAGTTAAAGGTAGAATGTTTATTTTCCAAAAATGTACACACTGACATAATAAATAAAATACATGAAAGAGACATTTTATTAAAGCTAAAAAGTCAAATTTCAGGTCACTTTAAACCCTAGTGTGAGGTGTTCCTCAAAATGTCCCAATATGAAAAAAACCAAAACACCATTTATATTATTTTCTATATTGATGCTATTGCCAAGGCTCAAAGAGAGTTCACAGTGCTGCGACTAGGTTTTCATACATCCTCCACAAAAACAATTTACTACATGTGACTGTGATATGTTGAAATTTTGATTTAAAAATTAAGGTAGAAATACAAAATCATAAATGTTGCTTTTTTGTTACATAAAGCCCAGTGTAGTAATTTTAAAAACTGTTTCAATATTTCATATAATTGAAACAAAATGTAGGCTTTATATAAGCTGAATAATATAAAAACATCCATATACAACTATGTGCAGAGGTGAATAGAGTAGCCAAAAATGTAAATGGAAAGACAAAACATTAAGTCATGCACAAAATCTGGTATTTTCAAAGGACAAAAATGAGACAAACTAAATTGTATCTGAAGAAGTGGTGCAAAAAACCACAAATGTTCAAAAACATAAACCTTTTGTTACTTGTAGACTTACAGTGAGAAGAGTAACCAAAACCTTTACTCAAATAAGAGTACTGTTACTTCAATAAAAATATTACTCAAATAGGAGTAAAAGTATGCTGCAAGAGAACTGCTCTGAAAAGTAAATGTAACTGAGTACTACCCACCTATGACTACATATTCAATCAAGAGTATTTGGAATTTAAAAAAAAAAATGCTAAATTTACTTTCAAAATCAACAATTCTCTTTTGCAGAAACTCAACACATTTTTTCATTTATTTACAAAAATGTACATGTTTTACTCTTTTAAAATGTAATCACTGTATCTTACACCAGTGCATGTCTGAGCTGTCACTGTAGTAGCACCCTGTAGCACATTTAACACAACTAGTAATTATGCAAAAAAACATCATGGAAAATATAAAATATACACTTCTTTTGCAAAAAATAATAAATATTAAAATATATAAAATTTAAATTAGCTACAGTATCTGGACACCCACCACCATGTTTGAATTTGGGAATGTGAAAGAGAGACAGTGGACAGAACTACATGTGAGGGCAGCCTTGTGTCCCCACTGCACCGTGCACAGAGAGGGGTTTGGACAACGGTGCCACCCGGTGGTTCACTGAGATCAGGCGGATACAGCCGTGGAACGAAGGCAGGTTTTCAGGGAGGTTTGGTACTGTGACAGCACCTACAGGACAAATGAGGGACAGGAATTAATAAGCAAAAAACAAAATGATGCACAAAGCATTTCAGCAATAATATTTAAAATACTGAGCAAAGGTATTGTGATGTGAACAGGTTAAATTGGGTTGTAATTGTAATATTGCATTGTAAACTGTAATAAGCAAACTGTAGTACTATAAAATTACTACTTACTTTTTATGTAATTTTAGCAAGTCAATCTTCCACAAAAAATGTATTAATAATACTGTTTAATGCTAAAGCTATTTGTAGGTTTAGACAAGGTTTTGTAGGTTTAACAATGAGACAGCCATGGATTGGGATGATTGGGATTTGTACTATGTAACCTCAATGATAAAAAAAAGTAGGTAATTTCAATTGCGTGGACAGTATACAGATAAATGTTTAAACATCTGCTCAAAAAAGTACAACTGCCTAAAAAAACTACTCAATTACAGTAACATGAATATTGGTAATAAGTTGCTTCCCACTCTTGGTTACAAGTGTAGACTCGAAAAAGCGATGGTTCATCTAAAGGGGGCTATCCTCATGTAAAAATATATATATATATATATATATATATATATTTAAATGTAAGCTGCTGAGTCTTAAATACTTTACTTCATTATAATGCAACAGCAAAAAATGCAGCCAACTTGAAGAAAATGTTATTTAACACTTCTTAAGGACAAACCAGAAATATTAACATATTTTGAGATTTGGACCTTGTTACACACCAAGTAATTAACAAAGGTTGTGCCACATCTGAGAGTAAGAGCCAAAAAGTATGCACAAATGAACGCACCTGGCACTCCCCCCACGTACAATGTCTCTTTACCCCCAGCTGAGGCATTATGTTTGGGGCTAACGCTCTGCTCTGAGTCCACATAGAGGGTGAGGATGTTGTTCTTCTTCATCACTGAAACAACAATAAAACATTAGAGATCAGATATGGAAGGGTTCACATGTGGCACCTACAGTGAAGCATTTTGTCTTGACAGAATTTGTATTAAACAGTGTCCCCTCATCATCAGCTTACTCGCTTGTTTGAGAAATCCTGTAAGTTTTCTGAATTTGAGGCTTTTCAGAAAACCATGGACCTGTTTCTATTATGAATCCATTTTAGACCAATATTGAGATTTGAGGTTTGCGGTGGACAAAATACAAATGGTCTACTTATGTTTTACTTCAATAATTACCTGAAAAAGCTTAAAATGTCTTCTTTAAGTTAGAATTATTATTAATGTTTAAGAAAAGTACCAGTGAGTGTGTGCCAGCGGCCGTTACACAGAGACTCTTCAGGGGAAAAGGAGGTGAACAGGTCGCCTGTCCCACTGTTCATAGATACCATCACCTGCAGACATAGGACACATATTACATATATGTACATATATAAAGTGTAAGGTGTGTATGAAGTCTTACCTCTCCCTGATTTAGCACCATGGTCAGATAGTGGTTAGCCGATGTCCCAGCATGCAACAGTAGCCCAGAGAATGAGACCGGGCGGACCTCGAGCTTAATGTTAAAGTCCTCTCCAAGCACCAAGGACTCGCCTGGAGAGAGAAAAAAACATATGCAATGTATTGTATGTATATCAGCAACAAATTATTTATATATATTATTTATAACATTTATAAGAATGTTTCTTTGGTAATCAATAACTGCATGTACAAGAAATGTTAGAAATGAAATGTAACAATTTATTTCAATCACACTATAAATGCGTATTTTCTTTAATACACGGAAAGTCTAAGTATCACGCTATTACCTATAGCGATGTGTCCCCCCCGTCCAGAGAAGTAGGCCCCGGGCTGGAGCGGCTGCTTGAAACAGGGCACTGTTCCCTGGCTCTGTGTGGGATGTTCTGCCGGAGCATCATTTAGCATCAGGTCTCTGACACAGCCCACAAACCCACTGGAGCCAGGGGCCTGGATAACATACAGGAGGGTCAGTAAAATGTAACATATGTCCTTAATACAATATATTTGTAAGACAATCTCTTACAGTGAAAGTGGGGGGCAATCCTCCAATATACAGAGGTCCAGACAGTTTAGTCTTGTCTCCTCCTGGGATCCTCTTGGACTGAGCGCTGATACCATCCACCACCAGACTCAGCCTCTCCCCCTCACGCTTTATGAACACCTGAGACAACAGCCAGGGGAAAGTCAACAACTGTGGGATCAATGAGTACACTAAGGATAATGTAATTAGTACATATAGTACGTATTAGTTTTACTAGTGGGTGGCCGCCTGTCCTATTTTTGGTCGTACTGCACAGCCATTTGGGCCTATTAAATAACAATGCACTTAGACCTAGTGTAGGTCTATAGTCTACTGAAAGACAGGATGGTATTCATGGCTTTCAGCTTCCAGCTATATGCAACATTTTGAGGACTTATTATATTGTTTTATATATTTTGTTTAAAATTGGTGCTATGCAAAAATCCTATTTTCATCATTTTGCCCCACCAAATCCATTTTTATTACTTTTTGAAGCGGTCACCTTCACAAGTAGTAGGATTGTCGCAAAACTTAAATCAAGGCTTTCAAAGAATCAACAAAATTGAACACATTTGTTTCAGAGCACTAATACTTCTATTTTTACTAATTATGAATTACTAATTATTTGATTAAACATAACTGAAAACACTGTAGGTTCTTATGCTCTTGCTACTACACTTGATACTACTAGTACGACTCCTCCTTCTCCCTGTGGGTTACCGTGTGCCACTGGCCGTCGTTGTACTTCTTGCGACTGCGCTGAGTGATCTTCTTCTTGCCTCCATCCAGCAGCAGCTGCAGATGTCCTTCTGAAACACGCAGCGACATCACTGTTTTACTGCGGCGCCCACCACCTGCGTGGAGGACCAGGCCATCAGATGAATTGATCCTCAAGGCCAAAGAGATGTGGGGCCTGGAAAAAATGCAAAAAAACAAAACAAAACAGAAAGCGAATTATAAAGTGCATGTCTTTGGAGGTTTAATATACAAGCATTACATTACACTGGGTACCTGCACAGGGCCAGTACAAAACAGATAACTAGAATAATCAGATAACCCAATAATTACATCTTTTGGTGTGTGTTTATTTTTTGCATATTTTCCTTAACAAAACCTGCACAGGTGTGAAAAATCAGAATGAAATCAGATGTTTATATAACATTTCAATAATTGTATTATTCCAGAATTCAGATAATAATCTTTTTTTTGCATGTAAATGCAGTCAGTGTCAAAAATAAATATGTACATGGTCTAAAATTACAAAAATTTGAATGACTGAAGTTACTGAAGAAAAAAAATACAATGAAGACAAAAAAAAAAATATAACTTTACTTTTGTTTGTTTTAATTGGGGGGGAGTTCACAACCAACAATTCTGCTACAGGCACCCAAATATCAGTCAGAAATATATAATAAAACAAATACAGTTGTACGACTCAAATAGAGTTTAGTACTACTCACAGTGAGTTGAGGTTGAGTGCGTCATATTTGTGGTAGCTGTGAGTGGATCCACTGAAGTGAGAGGCCCCAGGCTCCACCTGTGCCTGCTCCGACTGACACGAGTCTCGGGCAGTTCTGCTGCGAGACCCTGATGGCTTCCTGTTCTTACCCTGGAAGAACAAACAAATTCAAACATGGTAAAACATCAACATATGTTATATTCATTAGAACTGCAAATATTAATCATGCTTTAATTACTTTTGGACACTTGATTAGTAACCATATTGAACACATACTGGTGGGTTTTGGCGACTTTTGATAGCTCCTTTACAAGTTGCTGGAACTTTACAAGTCGCCATGCGTCTCCAGTACACACGAGATCAGCTGATCAGCCTAAACAATGGAGCAGCTGTAAACACCGAGAGCCGGCATGCTATCCCCGAGTTCTGCAGAAGACGAGCGCACAGGGGCTGCAGAGGGAGTAAAAAGCTACGACGGAGGAGGATTGCAGCAAAACAACAGAGACAGAAGTACAAGCCGAGTCTCCCCTCCATCGTGATGGGTAACGTGAGGTCACTCGCAAATAAGATGGACGAACTCACAGCGCTAGCCCAGAGTCAGAGGGAATATCGAGAGTGCAGCCTGATGTGTTTTACGGAGACATGGCTGCATGAAGACGTCCCAGATGACAACGTGACCATCGCGGGCTTCTCTACAGTCAGGGCAGACAGAGACCGCGCCAGCACCGGTAAGAGCCGCGGGGGAGGCCTCGCTCTGCTCGTCAACCACCGCTGGTGCAGTCCTAACCACATCACCGTAAAGGAACGGATCTGCAGCCCTGATGTGGAACTATGTACTGTTGGACTACGTCCCTATTATTTGCCGAGAGTTCTCTCATGTTGTTTTTGTTGGAGTCTACACACCCCCCTCAGCCAACCCTCGCAGCGCCTGTGACGCCATTCACGCAGTTGTGGCCCGGATACAGACGGTTCACCCTACTGCTCTCATTGTGATTTCTGGGGACTTCAACCATGTTAGTTTGGACAAGACTCTCTCCCATTTTCACCAGTTTGTGAACTGTCCCACCAGGGAGGAAAGGACATTAGACCTTTGTTATGCTAATGTCAGGAATGCATACCTGGCCACACCACTGCCCCCATTGGGGGGGTCTGATCACATTCTGGTTCACCTCAAAGCAGCTTACCTCCCTCTGGTGAAGCGCCTTCCCCCAACAACAAGGACTGTGAGGAGATGGACGGATGAGGGCATGGAGATGCTACAGTGCTGTTTTGAGGAGACTGATTGGGCTGTACTAACGGAGCCACATGGAGAAGACCTGGACGGGCTGAACGACTGCATCACCAGCTACATCAACTTCTGTGAGGACTCAATAGTCCCAGCAAGAACTGTGAAATGTTATCCAAACAACAAGCCGTGGATAACCAAGGACATTAAAACCATACTAATCAGGAAGAGGAGGGCCTACAGAGCTGGCGACAAGGAGGAGGCCCGGTCTGCTCAGAAGGAACTGAAGGTGAAGCTGAGGAAGGCCAAACAGAGACATGGGAGGAAGCTGGAGGGGAGACTCCGACAGAATAACATCAGGGAAGTCTGGAGCGGCATGAGAGCCATCACAGGACACAAGCCGACCAGAGGGAGAGGCGTTGAGGGGGATGTGAACTTAGCCAATGAGTTCAACATCTTCTTTAATCGCTTTGAACTGGCAGGCAACTACCATCTCCAGCCAGTAGCCTCCCCCACCCCCCTCCCCCGCCCATCTCCAGGGGAAGACTCTGCTCACACCTCCGACAGCTCCACCCCTCCCCCTCCTGACACCTCCACACTGACTGTCACTGAAGAGCAGGTGAAGAGACAGCTGCTGAGACTCAGGGCTGGCAAAGCTCCAGGGCCTGATGGAGTGAGTCCCAGGGTCTTAAAGAACTGTGCCCCTCAGCTAAGTGGTGTCCTGCACCTGATCTTCAACCTGAGCCTGAGTCTTCAGAGAGTCCCCCTGCTGTGGAAGACATCGTGCCTCGTCCCTGTCCCGAAGACGCCGCACCCCAGCGACCCCAAGGACTATAGGCCTGTGGCACTGACCTCCCACATCATGAAGACTCTGGAACGACTCGTCTTGGAGCAGCTGCGGCCCAGGGTCCAACATCTGCAGGACCCCCTCCAGTTCGCCTACCAGCCCCATCTCGGAGTAGATGACGCTATCTTGACCCTACTCCACAGAGTCTACCCCCACCTGGACACACCGGCTGCCACTGTGAGGGTCATGTTTTTTGACTTCTCCAGTGCCTTTGACACCATCAGGCCGGCTCTGCTGGCTGAGAAGCTGGCGGTGTTGCAGGTGGAGGACTCCCTGGTGTCCTGGATTGTGGACTATCTCACTGGAAGACCACAGTATGTACGCTTACAGGGCTGTGTGTCAGACAGAGTGGTCAGCAACACCGGGGCTCCACAAGGGACAGTCCTCTCTCCCTTCCTCTTCACTCTCTACACCACGGACTTCAGCTACTGCAGTGAGACTTGCCACCTTCAGAAGTTTTCTGATGACTCTGCAGTGGTGGGATGCATCAGCGGTGGTGACGAGAGGGAGTATAGGACTGTTGTGGACAACTTTGTCACGTGGAGTGAGAAGAACTACCTTCAACTCAACGTGACCAAGACAAAAGAACTGGTGGTGGACCTGAGGAGGACCAAAGCGGCTGTGACTCCCATCTCCATCCATGGGGTCAGTGTGGACGTGGTGGAGGAGTACAAGTACTTGGGAGTGTACTTGGACAATAAACTGGACTGGAGCAGAAACGTGGACGCAGTCTATAAGAAGGGCCAGAGCCGCCTCTATTTCCTGAGGAGGCTGAGGTCCTTTGACATCTGCAGGACGATGCTCAGGATGTTCTATGAGTCTATGGTGGCCAGTGCCATCATGTACGCTGTGGTCTGCTGGGGCAGCAGTCTGCGCGCGAGGGACACTAATAGACTCAATAAGATCATCAGGAAGGCTGGTCATGTTGTGGGGGAGGAGCTGGACTCTCTGACTGTTGTGTCGGACAGGAGGATGTTGACCAAAGTCAGGACTATTCTGGACTCTCCCCTCCACCCCCTCCACGAGGTGCTGGCCAATCTGAAGAGCTTGTTCAGCCACAGACTGTTACTGCCACGCTGCTCCACTGAGAGACACAGGAAATCTTTCCTGCCTGTCGCCATCAAACTGTTAAACTCCGTTCTGTAACCAAACACTTCAATACTCCAATATTCCACTTTGTACATAGATGTAAATAGTGTGTGATTTTGTGAGGTGATCTATTTATTTATTTTGTTTAACACTTGACACTTTATTCTTATTGCATGACACTTATTCTTATTGCACAATTTTATTCTTATTTAAATGACTTTTTATTCTTATTCTTAAATTCTATCCTGTGGTTGTGGCATTTGTTAACTAAGAGAATTTCCCTTCGGGGATCAATAAAAGTGATTCTGATTCTGAATTAGTTTTGACTTAGTTTTTCATTTGGATTTATGTACTGGTTTCAAGCTTGTCATTATTATGACCCTCTTATCCCCATACCTTGGGCTTGCTGGGTTTGGGAGGTGTGGCTCTGATCTGCTGAGGTTTCTGGGCAGCAGGACACTTCATCGGGACGTTCACGTTTTCTTTGGCCTTGAGCAGATCCAGCACCATCTGATTACTTCTTTCTCTGTACAAGAGAAAAGGGTTCATTCATGAGAACATTTATTAACTAAGGGACAAAAAACAATACAATATACAATAATATAACTCTACATTTGTGAAGCAACTGTTATCATCTGTAAGTAAATATATACATTTAGAATTTGTGTTATTGTTGTTGTTGTATTGTTTTGACCCCTTCCTGTACATATTTTAGCCCACTTTTGTTAACTTATCATTTACATTCTCATTCATTAAATTAAAACATCAGTGATACCATTTTAAAATCTTGTTTGTTGTTACTTTCCCTGACCCTGGCAGAGCTGGGTCATAACAGTGAGTACTACTCTATGCTGTGTACTGACCTCTTGACAAAGACATTGCTGATGCAGCCGGTGAGGTTGGCCAGGCTCTGGTCAGGAGTCCCACCCAGGTATGTGATTCCCAAAGTGGCTGCTGCTACTGGGACTCTGCTGACTGAGATGCCCTCCTTAGACTTCTCCAGCACATCATCCATGTACAGGCGCATTCTGTACATATACATAAGGGTCGGATTACATTCAGACCTGTACTCTGTGTGCAAGGATCTCACACACTTATAATACAACATGACACAATATTAACATATATGTGACTGGGTAATAACATAACAACTCCTGGATAGCGATATACAGTACCATACACAGTGCATGACGTCTAATACTGATATGACATTATGGGGATATTAAGTATTCAGTATGCAAACCTCAAAACAAATCTATTATATAATCACAGTCACAGTTTTATGAAACACTTGAAGGCCACCTCATGCTAATATTTGACTTCACTAATAAGAAGAGTGAAAATAGGAACTGTCTTAAGTTCCCTTGCATGAAAATTATAATACAAATGTACATTATATAATACATGTAAACAGTGTAAAACAGCCAGTAAAAGTGTCCACATTTCACACAGGCCAATAGTGTAAATACTGAGGTGTACCCATTAATGTTGCTGTAAAGAGCGATGTAGTGAGTGTTGTCATCATTATAGGTCTTCTGAGTCTTCATTTCACTGTTTCCTGCTCTGACAACTAAGTGTCCCTCATTTAAGAAAATCTGGCACACTCCCTCCTGTTTGGGAATACACAACATTGATTAGTGCAAGATACTACACACTCTTGAGATACATCAATTTTAGATTTAAAGGAGACATATTTTCCCCTAGTACTTAGTAGTAAACTATCTAAAATGTAGTAACAGAAGTAGTAATAGAAACAGATCCATTGGTTTCCTGTTAAAAAGGCAGAATTGACAAACCCTTATTTTCAAATTTGCAGTAGATATGCATTTATGCAATTTTGTAGTTAAAAATGACTAGACAACATTTTTCACCTTGCATATTTGTCCATTTGTTTTCATAAATGCAAGTTAATATAGGGAAGAGGACAGGGGTAAGTGCAGGGCAATATAGGATTGCTCAAACATACACGCACCAATTGAAATACAACTCTGAGTAAGGTAAGGAAATAACATGGTTAAAAGCTCATAAAAGTTTATTTTGTATAATATGTCCCCTTTAAAAAGACAAAAAAACTCAGTAATCCATCATAGCTAGGACATTATGAATTGTCCTTACCGAGTCTCTGTGGTAAAACATGAGTCCGTCCTTCTGATCTGTTCTGAAGCTAAAGCTGGCGTAGAAGTTGTTCCTGAGACTGGGCACACTGGTCAAGTCCAGGTCCAAGTAACTCTGCCCTGAAAAGTGAGCCTCTCGCGCCACCTGCAGGAACACAATACATTCCATCTTTTTTTTTTGGTTCTTTTGTTCTTTTGTTTCAAAACTCTCTCATGTCATATAGTTAGTATAGTTCTTTTTGGCATTTCTATAGGCATAATTTTAACAATGTAAAAAATAATAAATATAGTGCACCATAGATCAACTATGGTGGTTGTAAAACAGTTTGCAGAGTAATAAAATGGTATGAACATTATTTTATATATTTCACCAAACAAAGCAACTACTACATAGGCTTTTCACAATTTTTCACTTAAAATTACACACCAGGCCCTGCTTCTGGGTTTGTGATCAATAAAAGCACGTTACTGTAATTGGATACAGACAAAGCATGACACTGATTTTGATCCATTTACAAACTACAAAACACGACACTAGTTAAAAGCTGGTGTATGGTAGCAGTACCAGGAGGTCGCTGTCGCAGCCGAAGCTCACTCCTGTACTGATCATCCTCTTCAGGTCAATGTGAGAGTTCAGAGCTTTGACATTCCTGAAACAGCCCTTCAGTGAGCCTTGCTTCGGGAACATGCTCTTCAGCCTGCACACAACACAAGCACAAACAGTAGTGTCCTTTATCAATATTTAAGCAATATTCAATTACAGCTATGGAGACTATTTTAGAATAATAAAGAATGTAACGCCCACACAACAGACCCTGCTGGGGAAATGTTAGAATGAATCAATTTTTACTATTAATTGTGATGTCATAGTAGAATGATTGTAAGAAACCTAGAAGTTACGGCAATCTATATTTAAACATAGTGTATCTACTTGTAAAGGGCTTTAAAATAATAAAATATGATTCATAATAAATAAAGCTGATCACACATTTTTCTTTGATGTTCCCTCTGATGATTTTTACTATGACAACAACTGTGCATGGGGTTTTTAAAATTTAATTTGCACAGATAATATTTTGATGACCTGATCAATACTGCATAGAACCCTCAACCTCCCAGGCCTAAGCTTGAAAAATGAATGAGACCAGAGGGTGAGGATAGAGTAATGTGTTGCTTACGCCATGGGCATCTTGTCCTGGGGCACTCCTCCCAGGTAGTAGGAGGAGGTGAAGGGTGGGATGCTTGAAAACTGCTCATTATACAGATTGTTCCTGCTGTTCCTCACCACCACACGGTCTGGAGATGAGCGCAGGATTATGATCTCCAACTGCAACAACACAATAAGGAAATTCAACAACAAATCGGAGCATGTCATGTGATTCAGAATGCTCTGTTCTTGTATGACATATTTTATGATGATGACGTACAGCTTTGGCATCTCCGTCGCTGATTTTGAGGAAGGGGGAGTTGGGTTCTTTAGGTGAGATCTCATTCAAGTTTCCATCAAAGTCATAGAAGACCTTGAGGAGGCCATGTTGTACGGCCAAACATAAGAACTTGTCCTGAAATTAGACAAACATTAAGTAAGTCTTTAAGCAATTCTAACATTGGAGACCCTGCCCCCTCTTCTCTCCTCACTCTTGACCTATCTGTATCTCTCTGTCATGCACCTGGTTAAGGAGCAGGAGGAGGATGCCGTGGTGTGAGACCAGTTTGACCTCCTGTTCAAAGCGCTGCATTCGAGGCACTTCGTCGGAGAAGGCCACCTGAGCAAAGCCGGTGCCGTCAAAGTACGCCGCATCATTCACCCAGGCCTGAGTCAGCAGAGGCTTCAACCTGCAGAGTACGAGTGTTGTTAAAGGGTAGCATAAAGTATGACCCCCTCATTTTAGTAGGGATGTAACAATAACCATAATAATAATAATAACTATCAAAAGTCTCGCAATAATATCGTCAAACTATTTTGTTTAAAAGTATCGTTTTGTTTCAACAACAGCTAAAAACTGAGGGATCTACATAGGTCAATGATACTTTTCTCTGTGCAGTGTAGACCACGAGAAAAAAACGGCAGTAATTAATCACTTTTATACCGAAGTTCTTGGAATATGAGTCTCATCAAGGCACTTTTTAAATAATTTAAAACAAATTAAAACAATTCTGTTAGCCTCTCTAAAATATCATAATAAATATTGTGATAATACCATACCAAGAGATTTGGATATCGTTACAGCCCTAGATTTTATTAATGAAGGTAACTTAATCATAAAAAACAGCTTAACTTGTTTCGTGAAAATGAAATGAAAATGAGAACCATAAGTGCTTAAGTGCTTACTGAAATGCAGCAGGTTGAAATTTTTATTTAACCTGATCACACCAAGAAATACTTTATATGTTTGTAAGGTGCCATGATTTAAGGTTTATCTTGTTGGTTGTTTGTGAGCACTGACCTGCCACAGGGCTTTTCCTCAGTCGTGTTGAGGTTGAAAATCTTCTCAAAGTTGTACAGACTCAGCACCTCCTCGTTCAGAGTGTCCATTTCTATACAACCCTTGAAGTTGGGTAGAGCCAGTTGTGGAGGAGGCTAGAGCAGATCCAAAACACACAATCAATATAATGCCTGAACAACATTAGACTGGATTCAGCACAAGGCTAACTATAAAACACTGGTTAAAATTAATTACCAGATGCATCCTTGACATATATGAACTACGAGCAGTGCTAAAGTGATGTTCAGAGACACTTACATTGAAGGAGCTGGGGTACCCTCCCACATAGAAGACAGTGTCATCGGTGAGCAGGCTGAGCAGTCCCTGGTCTCCTTTGGCCTCCACATAGGCTTTTGTCACTCTCTGGTCCCCCTCTGTGGCTTCAGATGACATGGACATCAGACCATACTGCAGGATCCTAGACGACACACACAAGACAATTTATGTGGTTTAAAGCTTCCAGACCTTTTGAGAAACATTTTGTCAACAAATTTAGAGCTACTTCAAGTTAGATCAGTGTATATAGTATTTTTTTCCCCAAAAACATTTATTTCTTGCATTGCTTGTTTATTTTGTGTTGTCTTCTTCTGACAACAGAGTGAATTTCAGGTAAACAAACTTAATTTACATGAGAAAGAAAACAACAGCAAATATGTTTTTTGAAGCAAGTATACATTTCTTCAACACCCTCAAAATATACAGTATTTAGCAGAAAATGGGACCTGTAACTGTTCTGTCTGTGAGATACTTTTGTCCGTACCTCTCCAGCACCACTCTGTTGAAGTTGCCATCGGCCTTGACGTCTTCAGCCATCAGAACTTCTGCTGTGTCTCCTCCGATGTTAAAGTACCAGCGCAATCTCCTTCCCTCCAGAGCCATGCCCAGGAACTCCTTAGATGACTGACAAACAAATGCTTTTGTTTAGAAACCATAACAAACCGTAACATATCTTGAATTTCAAGATTCATCTTGAGTATGATTTAGACTAGTTTAGTGTCCAAATTTATTCTGAAAATTAGCACATGAGGTTAAAAATATGTACTGTAAATTTTGGACAATTGAGTACAAAATGACAAACTTAAAATCAAAACTAGTGTACTCTTCAGGGCATAATTTTTTTCTCCATGTCTGTCTCACTTTTGCATTTACTGCTAGAGAGTGACTTCCCCCCGGTGGCCGTTAGCCAGTAAAAATCTATAAATTAGCCACACCGTTGTATAAGCCGCAGGGTTGAAAGCATGGGAAAGAAGTAGCGGCTTATAGTCTGAAATTTACGGTAATTCAATCAGTAACAAATTCACTAAAATAAATCAATTAAATGCACTGAACCTGATTTTTACTGTCTTAAAAACATGAAAAACAGAGCTAGTTCATTTTAAAAGGTTTGCAATGGCCCCAAGTTATTCCTAACTTACCTTATGCATTTAGAACATTCTAATTATTTAGTGTGATGCGCCTATAAGCCAACTCTCAGAAACCAGTGCTAGGTTTTCTTGTGATGGTAAAGCTAACAACAACTAGCATGCTAATGCACACTTCCCGATTATATAAAACCGACAATAAAATGCTTTATAATTAGATGTGCATATCACAGAGTGGACATATTTTGACTTCAAGAGCTGCTTATACAATATATATGTACTAGGGCAAGACAAATATTGCTCAAATACACAATGAGCATCTTTAGATAAACTTTTTTCTGTGTATAATTTGGTACACATATTTAAAAAAAACAACAACACCAGTACTCACATCTTTATTGCCGAGGTAGAAGACAAACTGCTTGTTGCTCTCGTCCTGGCGTCTCTTGCGGGAGGCGGTCTCGGGGAGGGTGATGTAGAACTTGAGATTGGTGTAGGCTGCCAGGTCGGCCAGGTTGGATGGGTTTCGTACTTGAACCCCCGAAGTGCCATTGAACTTCACTGGGACACCCACCTACAAGAATATACAGGCAAAAGACTTCCTGTATTTGTGCTATAGTGAGTAGACACATTGACTAACAAAGAAGGACCAGCAGACTGGCCACAATCTGATGATAGAATTTGCTGTTCATTTGTCAAAATTGTCATTGTTGTGTTGTTGGTTAACATAGACAAAGACAGTAAAATGCACAGTGTTAGTGGCTCTGTTGTACCTTGCTGGCGGCGTTGCGAGCTTGCTGTATCAGCTCTCTGATACGGTTGATGCTCTCAGAGATGTTTGGCATTTGAGCTGAGTGGTTCTGAAGTTTGTCCAATTTCTTCAAGAGCAGAGGAACCGTGTCTCCAAGCATGTTTACTACAGACGGAACATAAAAGATGACACTCGCTTAAATTAGTTACATTTTTACTTTTGCATTTTGATTTTTTTTTGTCAAATTATTTAGTTTAGTGTATTGGACTTGTTTTTAAATATTTTGACTAGTTCATTCTTATTTACTGCAAAATGTTTTCCTATTTCCAAGTACAACTTCTTTACCACACATAAGATAGACCTAAAATTAAAAAAAGCTCAAACGATTCAGAAATATACAAGTCAAATATTGTCAGCCTAATAAGAAAATACACCAGGACTAGTCAATCAAGTCATTTCAAACTATTCAGATTTTCCTTTTAAGGGAATTGTTACCAGTCTTGTTGGCCTCTGACAGGGCATTGTTTATGTCCATGTTGGTAGCGTTGGCGTCTCCATACGTGTCCTGCCACTTGTCCAGCTGCTCTTTGATTGGTCGAAGGACGTTGGTGACATTTGTGGCTGTGGAGTTAGCCTTTTTAGCCATGTTTTTAGCCTCCAGGATCTCCTTGCTCACATCTGGTTAGTGCAAGAGTAAAATGTCAAGCTTAACCATATTATAACGGTGTTCCATCACTCTCCTACAACTACAAGGACTAATACAAAATAAAATGTCTTTCTATTCTCATGATCGATTCTACCACTCTTTGATGTACTCTAATGTAAATATGCTGTACACTTGTAGTAGTGTACAAACAGTCAAATAATGGATGTGTTTCGTACTTGTGGTAAAGTTGAGGTTGTTCAAAATCTTTTCCAGTTCCATGGTCACATTTTTCTGTTTTTCTTTGGCATCATCCAGTCTCTGCTTAGCCTCTGTCAGCTGTGGGTTCAACTCTGACCGAAAGGAAACACATAAATGCCGATTTGTAATATTAGGTTTGATTTAATTGTATTGTATTGTCTAAGTGAGCATTTTAATCAATCAAATCTAAATAACTTTATCCATTAAGAACTTCAATTTCAACTTCAAAACACAATAAAAGGCATAAGAGATTAGAGTCTTCAACAGGCAAGTGTTTTCCTTCAAGGCATTTACAGGCAATGAAAACTTTAAAACCTCATCAGCACATC
This sequence comes from Periophthalmus magnuspinnatus, assembly GCF_009829125.3. Taxonomy (NCBI): domain Eukaryota; kingdom Metazoa; phylum Chordata; class Actinopteri; order Gobiiformes; family Gobiidae; genus Periophthalmus; species Periophthalmus magnuspinnatus. The sequence goes on from NC_047132.1 coordinate 15,804,861, forward strand.
AATTATAAACAGAACAATACAAATCCACAAATCAAGCACTGCCTCAGAGCAAAGCAAAGCAGCACAAACTCCAGTCCCATCAGCCGTTGAGAAGGCGGATGGAGGAGGGCAGGAAGCTGGATGCGGCCCTCTTAGTCCTGAGAGGGATAGACCAGAATATGTGCCTTGAAGGTAAGAGGCTGTATGCGTGTAGAGTATGTGAGCTGTCTGAGGGGACTTGTGTGCCTTTTCTCAGGACTGGTTATTGTAGATGGTGGCGAGTGATTCCTGTTGCTGTCCAAAGATTTTGCTACTGATTTTGCTGATCTTATTGAGTGTTGTGATGGGTGAGACTGAGGGAACCAAATCTGGCTGTGATATTGAATGTGAGGATGGATTCTATGAAGCATAGAAAACAACAAGAAATGTTTGATAGACCTGTTCTTTGCAAAGTGGATAGAGTAGATGTGTTCTGTATTAAATATGTACAGTCACAACAGCACTGAAGTTTCTCCTGAAAACTGTCCTCCTGGTTGACCTCTTTGTTAACTACACCCTCTCTGTGTACTTTAGTGAGGTATGATGGGACTAAGTGGACAACATTATGATGTGCAGTACTGAGTGGAAGTTTTTTATAAGCTCTGTATGCATCTTTTCTATAGCATAAGTCAACTGTTTTATCATCCCTGGGGGCACAGGTGACATACTGCTGGTAGGTAAGAAAGTCTTATTTAGTCTGCAGCACAAGTCTGTAGATGTGCTCTTGAGCCAGTGAAGACATGACGCAAGGCTTTACTACTCGTGTGTGACATTGCCTAATGGGGGAATGTACACAAGCACAAGCTGTCCAAACTCCAGGGGAAGGTATTTGAGTCTAACAGTGGTTCAGATGTGCCAAAGTAGCACAAGCAACGTGTATACCCGCTTTGTCATTGTGACAGGTAAATTTGCGTGGGGAAATAAGTGCATAGATTTTGACTGATGTTACACAAATCACATTCAGCGATCAAAAGTTAATTTAGGCCATGCATGCCATTCACACAATTAGACGACAGGATTAACAGTTAAACAACAAGCATTTTTCCCTACTCAAGATGCTCCTCTACTTGTCGTTATCACAGTGCACCACAGCTACCAACTAACATGTTATTTGTTGTTGTATTACCATTGTTGAGTTCATCCTCCAGTTTCTCCACCTCATCCTTGAGCTCCATGCTGTGGTTCTTCAGAGAGTCTGCAATCTGACCCAAGTCCTGATTCTTTACATTCTGAAAAGACAAAAACATATTGAAAAGAAACAACATCACTTTGTCAGTGAGTATACAGTATATTTAGTTTTGGAAAGAGTACTGAAAATCTGTTCTTAAGTAAAGGTACAGGTACATGGCAAAAGTGCATGAAAATACTAGTGAGTACTTTTTTAAAACACAATTTTGGTAACATTTTAGATTAGTTGTTTTAAACAAAACTTAGTTAATTAAACTGTTTAAAACAGTAAAAAAAAAATCAAAAAAAAAAATCAAGGGTTCCATTTGACCTGACATTTACAACAAGTTGGAAAATGCACTTAACATAGTAACTCTTTTTGGAATGTCAATAAATATTAATACAATTAAGAAAAATGACATAATAAGAGTCACATAATAGCAAAAACCTATTATGCAGTGATAAAACACACCTCTAGTGCGTTCGTGGCAGCCTTGTAGGCCATGTTGGCTGCCTCCTCTGCCTCTTTGATGCTGTTGATGATCTTATTATAGGCCTGAGTCACATCCACAAAACCATCTTTCTTTGTGTCTTCAACCAAACTGCACAAATAAATTACAATTCAGAGTTTCACTTAAGAAATCATTAGAAAATAAACAGTGAAGGACTATTTTGTATTACCTGGAGATATTCATGGCTAGTTCGTTGAGCATCTCGGCGTGTTTCTCTGCTTTTTCCACTAGGGGGATTTTGGATTCTGTCCAGGCAAAACTGTCCACCTTTTTAGCCAAAGGAGTCCTGGCTCCATCCAACTGGGCGGCCAGACGCTCGTACTCCTGGAGAATGTCATTGTTCACAATATTTAAGCATGTATGTTTTTTTTGTATGATATGATATGATAGTACACAGACTGTGTACCTCTTTGGAGTCTTGGAGCATGGAGAGCAGGTCGTTGACTGCAGCAATGTCGTCCTCAGCCATCTGCAGTTGGTCATTCACCTCCTTCTCTTTGGACACCAGGTCATCCACTCTCCTCTGAGAAAATAGTTACTTTTTTACTGAGCAGTTACAATTATTCTTTAGAAAATTACATATCTATATGAAGTAAGATATTATCTATTTACTCTAATACAAGAATCATAATGCAATTCTGAACATTTTGTGAAGGTCTAAATAGTGTTTAGACTGATTTTATAGGGGTTGCAGCATGGTAACAGTGTCAGCTGCAGAGTGGTTGTCTTGTATCCAGACAGTTGTCTGTTCTATCTATGCCTATCCAACTAGTGCAATGGTTCCTAACCATGATCCCCTATGTGTGAGTGATCAGTGGTAGATTGACTGGCATGTCTCATAATGCAATGCAAACCAACTTTCCAGTGTCCAAAAATGTGCTATGTAAGACCTATACATTATTTTAAAAACTTATTTGACCAGAGGTACAGAAGCGTTGTAATTTGCTTATTATGGCTATTCACAAATGTTTAAATTGTTTTAAGTTTTTGTTCTGTTGAAAACAAAAGTCTGACCTGTTGGTCTTCTATGGCCTTCTCATTGTTGGTGTTGATGTCCTCTGCTCGAGCCGTGTTGTTGACAGCTTCGTTCAGAGCATCTCTCAGGTCCATCATCTGAGAGTTGAACTTGCTTAGTTGGTCTCTGATCCAGTGTGTGGTGTTCTCATTCTCCAGCTGTCTGTCTGCTAGCTCATCATATACACGGTCCAGCACTGAGGAGAGGAGATACAGATGCAAGTAGTTGTAGCAACTATTTGCCTACCACTACTCCTCCTCTACTACTACAACTACTACTACTACTACCACCACTACTACTACTATGCTACTACTAGAACTACTACTGCTACTACTACTAGTATTCCTACCACTACTTTTTATTACTACAGCCACACTGAGGAGCTTGTATTGGGGTATGGTAAATGTTGTCCTACAACTACTTCTACTACAACTTATAACACTACTCTTATTAGTTAAGCTGCCACACTGGGGAGATACATTCCTGTGACTTATAATGTATAATTCAAAGGAACTGAAAGTCATTAGTTGAAAAAATAAGAACTCAAACTATATAAGCATCTTTTCAGCTCTCTCTAAAATCCATGCCATGCAAATTTACATTTCTGTGCCTCCGTCTTCTCACGGTCAGCCATCTTCTTCTGTCCACTGCAGCTCCTGAACCTCATCTCTCGAAGCATAGCCTTCACCTCATTCAGCATCCTCTCCCTCTCCTCTTCATTGTGGTCATCCTCTGTGGAGTTCAGTGAGCGGTTTGCCATCAGAAGAAGGTCTGTGAACCAAAGGGAAAATACAACAGTTAAAACTTCTTTCTAGTAACAGATACAGTAGTAGTTGGGATAAATCCTTTGACTTGGGAATATATTAAACCAATGAGTAGGTTTACAAAGTCTAAATGTGTAACTTAGCAGAAGTGTCATTCCCAAGGACACAGTTTGATCCACTAGCCTTGGGGTTGGTGGACATGACTCTAACTATTGAACCTTTTTTTTTTTTTATAGAAACCTTTATTTAACCAGGAATGTCCCACTGAGGTTTGGGAGTCAGGGAAGTTATATTGCACATATTTTTAGGGGTAGAGGAACCCGAAGATGTTCAGTCGATGGTTATAAAGTGTTATTATTAGTTAAATTACCATTAATATCCATTGTCATGTTGTTGATAAAAGACAGTAAGTCCTCTGCTCTCTTGTGAGTAGAGTTTGAGCTGTCTCCAAGGTTTCCAGCACGCTCACTCGTTGCTGATGCCTGTAAACACATTTTTAACAGTTTATCTTTAAATAAATTATATTTTAGATCTAGTAAATTTACGCATGTAATGAGTAAAGAGTGTACCTTGTCCTGTAGTTCATCAATGTCAGAGTTGACATTGTCAACTTCAGCCTCCAACATGTCGGCTTTGTCTCTGCTCGAGTCCAGAGTACTGTTGTAGTTTTCAATGGAGCGCTGAAAAGACAAGAGATAAGAAATAAGAAAATGTCGGGATGAGGTTTTTCCCAAAGCCAACATTAGTTACAGTAATAATATGTCCTATTCAACCTCAATATCAATACAATTTCATTCTAGCATATATTCTGGTACATATACTTACAGAGATGTCCTCCATGGTCTTGTTGAGGTTGTCCAGCTGTGCCCAAGCGATGGAGCTAGCGTTCAGGTTCCTGAGCTGACCGGCCACAGATGTGAAGTTCTCATTCATTTTGTCCAAATCCTCCAGTAACACGACCACGCAGCTGTCACAGACTGGGGACAAAGAATGGCACTGTTAAAAGGACCAGTTTTATTGGCTGTGTCCATGTTTTTGAATGGTCATTATGGCAAAATCTAAGATAGAAGAATGAGAACGGCAATAGCAACGTATATGAGAATATTCTGTAGTTCGGTAGTTTTTGGTTTTTTTTGCACACTCAACTGTATGAATGAGCATTGTATTCAAGAAAAAGTAAACATTCATCTCATAATTATGAAATATTTCCCTGTAATTACGGGATAAGTTTCTCATAATTATGACATCATTTTCCCGTAAATACGACTTAAAAAATAGTATAATTTTATCATTTCTTCTGTCTGGAAATTGCTTTTGTGCCTGGACACTCCGGTCTCTCCAAGATATCCCATACTGCCACTGATTCCCTCCCAGCTCTCTCCTGTAAGTGCACACGTGCCTTCACCCACATGAATATGTTTGTTCAGACATGATCAGGTGCACAGGCATGCTCCAACTAAGCCAAAGGCAGCAACATGGAATAAACACAGATGTGTTCACTGATTACCCTTTCAACTTTATATGTATGCCAACTTTATGTTGGCATACATATAAAGTTGCAGGTTAAGAGTTCTATATACACAGAACTCTTAACCCGCTTCTCAATTTATTACAGCCTCTTTATGATGTTCTGATATGACAGAAATGAATATATGTATGAAGTATAAAACCATATCAGAAATTATATGTCTTACGTTCACAATGCATGGAGTGCTGGTGCTCCACAGGGACACTGTACTGGTGAGTACAGCTGTCACATTGTTTGCCTGTCATTCCATCAGGGCAGCGGCACTCCCCAGTCCTGGGGTCACAGCGCCCCCCTCTGCAGTTACACTCTGCACGGGAACACAATAAGACATGGATCAGGGAGGTTCACCTGGAGGTTATTTTTCATAGTGGTATACAGAAACAGTTATGGTATAATCTAAATGTTTTTCCACTTGATTTTTATATATACAGTATATGTATATCATTCATCATCATGTGATCCCAAGATTACTTGTATTCACTAAATAATAATTGTCTTGTCTTTGGTTTCATATAATGTTACATTTATAAGTAAATAATCATAAGTATATGAATAAAACAGGTATACATCAATATAAAAGTAGAAGTAGTAGACCCCTCTATTATAGACCACATGAAAACTCACGCTTGCATCCATTAGGTCCATAGTCCCAGTGTCCTGGGGCGCACTGTTTGCAGTTGGGTCCATTGACTCCGGGCTGACAGGAGCAGGCACCTGTCAGAGGGTCGCAGGGCTGGAGCAAAGCTGCAGACGCCTCGCAGTCACAGGCACGGCAGCCTGAGCAAGAGTCAAAACCAAACATACCATCCTGAAACAGAAGGACAAATGCATGGAATTAAAAAGACAGAATTTTTAAGTCTCTCCTGGCTTAAAGTTCATGTACCATTTTTTTTTTTTTTTTTTCATGACAATGCAGTATAATAAAACATTTCTAAACGCAAACTATAAGACTGCTGAGAGATGTCTGTTGCTATGGGTCAATGCCCCTAAAAGCTGTAAACACATCATCATAAAGAATTTGTATAGTTAGTCTTGAGTATGTTACATCACAATTATTAAATTATATGAACTATTATGAACTACACTGTATAAGATGAATTAGGTTTAGAACTGACACAGAAATCTTCACATTGCTAATTTGAGTAAACAAGTGTTCACTATAAAGCATTTTGTGATTATTCTAAAACTCTGCTCATGTGTTCAACCCACAAGCAACCAAGACATGTTGTAAAAATGTATTCAAAATGTTTTAATGAACTTTTAATGGACTATGTCTGTTCTCTTACCTCACAGCGGTCACAAAGAGGACCTGTGACTCCTGGTTTGCAGTGACACTGTCCAGTATGGGGGTCACATGATTCAGTGCCACAAGGAGAACAGTTACATTCTGGGAAAATAACATTAAGTAACATTTACTTAAGTATGTATTTATTTTTTGTGATATAGTATGAATGGAACAAAACTATACCGGGTTGATACATTATTATAAAAGGTGAATAAAAAATAATATGGGAACTTTAAATGTACAATAAAACATCTAAAAAATATGTTAGCTTTTCAGGGCCTCGACCTTTGCTCACTAGGCTCTCTAGTTAGTCCTATTTAGTTCATTCATCCATTACTAGTCAGATTTCACTTTTACATGTATCTTTCTAATTATGACAAAATACTATATAAAGAAAAAAATGGATAAGCAAAATTGAATGGAAATGACCAGTGGCAAGTGAGAGTAAAAGTGTTACTATCTAAATATCTAACAGCATTTGGCTAATGTTTACATCAATATAGGTTATTTTCTTTTAACTTTCAGCTCTGTACTGACTGGTGCAGTTCTTGGCTTGGATGGCGTCCCCGTAGTAACCCGGGGCACAGAGCTCACAGTGAGGGCCAGCGCTGTGGTGCATACAGCTCAGGCACTCTCCGGTCAGAGCATGGCAGTCTGTGAACAGCATGTTACTGTCTGTGTTCCCATTACACTGACACGGCTTGCACCTACTGCCAATCACCATGGGGTTACCGTAGTACCCAGGGGCACACCTGGAAACAAGGAGGAGACAGGAGTTAGGTGATTAAAACATAAAACATTAAAACAACTGTAAAAAAGAGCATTGCAGAAGTAGTAACAGTGGTAGTCGTTAGTACTAGAAGAAATATAAAGCAAAAGCAGGACTTCCAAAACCTTTCAACTCGGGCTAACTTAAATAGTTATTATTAATAGCATTATTAATAAATAGTTATACAAGGGCATATCAAATGCTTAACTAAAAGAAGGAACAATGCAGTGGTCAAACTATATGACTGGCAAGTATTATAAGTAAAATAACAAACATATTTTTTATAAACTGTTTAAACTTCAAGCCAAGTAACTTATTCTTCGCAAAAAAGTAAATTTTAGTATTATATAAATCAAAGTAATGTTGAAAGTATGTCAGAATGTTGAGCGTTACCGTTCACAGTTGGGTCCTGCATATCCGGGCATGCATAGACACTGCATCCTGTCGCTCTTCTGCACACAGCCCTCTGCAAAACTACACAAACATAGGAAAGGTTATCCATATGAGCCCTCTGATGTTAAATGTCTACAATACAGGCATGGGACATGGGGACTGACTTATTGGAGGGCACGCTGAGTGGACAGGGGCAGCTGGAGCAGGACACGGCCTGACCGTCCAGAGTGTTGTTGCCCATGAAACCTCCTTGACACTTCTCACAGTGATCACCCGCAGTGTTGTGACGGCAGTTCTAAAGGAAAGACATGATGAGTCTGAGAGAATAGAACTATAATGACAACAGTATAAGTAAAACAGGACTACATCTCACCACGCAGATGCCAGACCCATCCAGACACTGGTCTGAGTGACCGTTGCAGTTACAGGGCACACATTTACCCAAGAACAGACCAATGGTGTCTCTGTAGTAACCAGGAGCACATTTCTGTGGAGTGTAAGGAGACAAAGTTCATAAATCATAGTTCTGTGGGAGGAGAGAATAAATAAAAACATATTACATGACTAATTGTGTTGAGTGATTTTGAGCACTGCTGCTGTTTGGATATAAATCCATGTGTTCATGAAAAACAGAATTTTGGAAATTGCAATTCTATTTACTAATGTTGCCCCTCCCCCCCCCCCAAAAAAAAAAATGTTGTTTGACTCATGTGACACCCAGTCTTGTGGACCCCTCACCTGGCAGGAGTCTCCCTGGTAGCTGGCGGGGCACATGCAGATCTCCACATTGTTTGCATGTCTTCCAGAGGGCAGGCTCTTAGCCCCCTCCAGCACAGCCCCACGGATGGACACAGAGTGAGCCGACTGTGAGTGAAGAGCTCTGATCTGCAGAGACTCCAGAGACACCAGGACCATCATCAGCTCCTCTCGAGACACTGTGTTACCTGTCTGAGCGTGACGGAAGCTACCCTACAACAACAAACATATACAATCAAACTCACTGGATTTGTACAGCACACAATACGTAAATCATTGTCACAGAGCCAGAGCATTCAAAAACAGTGTGACACTTAAATGATAGTGAAGTAAAATTGGGTCTACTTAAACATATTACAGGTACTCTAGTAGTGGTACAGGGACGGACTTACCTCCACAATGTGCACTACTCCACTGTGTGGGTCTTCAGCTGAGGGGTACTCTCTTTCCATGAACACAAGTGTCATTTTGTTTCCCTGCACAAGGATGAAAGTACTACAGTCAGTCATATATATATATATATATATATATATATATATATATATACTTTTGCAGTTCTACTATGAAGTAAATCATTAACATCTAATAGGTGGTAGTTGTTCTGTACCTTGAGGATGACATCAGGCCTGGAGGACTCTGCCGGCAACAGAGCATCTCCTCTCATGGTCTGAGTGTGCAGCCTGTATCTGAGGGACCCTCCATACGAAGACACCTGCAAAACATAGTACAATAAAGTAATTTTTTTATTATCAAATAATTATTCAAGAATCTTTATATATTTCATTGTTGGGTACACAGACATGAGGGACCGGGTGGGTTGGCTGTCTTGCCCAAGAGCACAATGGCAGTATGTACAGGTGGGAGCTGGAATTGCCATCCCTCCAGTTAGTGGATGAAACTACTGCAACCCTTAGAAACCAGTATGAAATTCTATAGAATTGCTGTTTCAATTCTGATATTGCTCATTGTTCTTACCCTACCCCTTTAAGACAGAGGACAGGAAGGGCATTACTGCATTTAATCCAGATAATATTGGACCAGACAAGCACAAGATTCAACACGACAGCTTTGCCTTACTGTACACCCTGTCTATGTCTCCAATTAAAGATACTAGTCTAATCTTTGGGATCTTAATGGTCTGGGAGGAGATGCAGGTTGAGAGCCACATAAAAGCTTTGTATCACGCACTAGACCCAACACTGATGAAAATCCATGGACTTCAAAGACATTGTATGAACATGTTGTGACTGGTTTGGCTTTCACGGACGTCTGATGAGTAAACAGAGCTGCAGGAGTGCTTAGGCAGACAAGAATGAGATCTCAAGGTAACACTATAGGAGATACTGAAAAATTGTAATTTTGTAAAAGGGAAACAAGTAGTATGACCCCAGGTTTGCATCAAAGTGAATCAATAACTATATATTAATATTACTTAGTTAATTGATGATAGCAAATGCACAGTTCACAATATAATGAAACAACTAAAAAAATGACTGACAATTTCAGAAGCTTAGGTAATTTCAATTCAATGGCTATTTATATCACATGAACATTTTTTTTTACCATTCAGGGACATTTCATAAAGCTGATCAGCCAGATGGGGGGCAAGAATCAGAGTTTCAGCTGACAAATCACTGAATTACAAAAAAAAATCTGCCTTTTTGGGTGGAGACAGTTAAAATGTTATTAAGAAAATGTGCAGTTTGTGGTTCGGTTGTTTATGAGAGATTGCCATGATAAATTATAATAAAAAACATGCATATAATAATATTTTCTTAAAAATATATTATTATAAATATATTGTATACAATATAAAGGAATATAGGCCTAATTTAAGGGAGGGATATCATTACATTTTAGTCAGTCATTGAATTATATATATTCACATAACACATCTTCTATGTCCAGTTATAGAGATACGATGAAACAAGCAAAATATGGAGTGGTTGGAAGAGAGACTTTTGATAAAATTCCCCCATTACAAAACCTGGCACATAGCAACCATTTTCCATGGACCTTGACTGAATAAACTTAGGCTGGTGTGATTGGACAGATAAAATGAACTCTGTTGTTTTAAGAGCTCCTGTCTCTTCACACATGAGAGAATATGATATGGTAACACTGTGAAGGTACCTACTGTAGGAGACACATATTTATGTGCAGTAGTTATGGAAGGTATGCTTAATCTAGATAAGCTATATAAAATTCTCTGATGATTTATACATTGCTGATCACTACATTTCAACAAGTCTAAGATTATCCTTTATTAAAGCCACAGTATGTAAATTGTTAGCCATAAAACAGACTTAAATAAATGCATGTTTGTTTTTTTTCATTTCCATGTAATCATGTGGTGACATGCCACTATCGGAAAGATACATACTGTACCTGTAAGCAGTTACAAAGCCTGAATCATTCTTAAAAAACTTTTTAAATCATGAATTATGGGTGTATTTACACTTGCACATAGACAGCACCATATTTGGGACTAACCCGGAACTAAATTTAGAACCAAACCAGGTCTACCGCTGGGACTAAACTGGGCTCAAACAAGTACTGACAAGGACAAGTGTGATGCACCCTCAGTCTTTGTTCATGTTAAAAGCATCATTATTATTATGTGTATTTTTAAAAGATGTAGTCTGTTCGAACTGTTGACCAGATTAAGGCAAATTATGAATCTTTTATGAAGAACAGGCTCCACTGAATTTATGTTTTAACACATTTTGCATTCTGTCTTGTTCATCTATCTCAAAACTTTATGTGACAATGTTTACTTATGTGTATTAGCTTTTATTGCAACTGTACCATCAAACAGTACACAGCCATGTAGCTAAAAATTATCAATTGGTTTCATTAATAATTTGTGAAGGGGGATTGCCATTTTTACCACTGTTGTAAAGCTATGTACTTCAACTGTTTGGTAAGTTATATTGTGATAGTTGCAGACTCACTATAAAGCCAAAACTTGATACTGACCTTGTCTCCAAGATAGGCCTTGGGGGCGTGCCAGTGCAGGTCCTGGTAAATATCGGGCACATCAGTGAGATCGGCCTCCACCAGATCCTGTCCTGGGTACACGCTCACTGGCACCTCTTGTCTGTCAGCTCCCAGCAGCACCCAGCCCTCCATGTCCATGATCTGTGACCAAACAAGGCTAATACTATAAAACCAACCACATTTCTAAACTGTGGGGCTACTATTGATCACATTTTAATCATGATTACAATTATTGCTCAAATTAATTATAAAAACCTACCTAATATCAAACTAGGGCAGCACAAAGTTAAGAAAAAAATGTAATTGTGATTTTTTCGGATAAGATTTGCAATATAGGTTTAAAAGCTAGGTGTTCAGAATACATTGAAAGAAGCATTAGAATTTGAGAGAAGACCATGAACATGTTTGTAGAAGTCTAAACTACAGGTACAAGATTTTTCTACAAATGCATTGTAATTTAAATGTGATTATGATGATTTGTGCAGCCCTATATCAAACTATTATACAAATACAAGTGCTACCTCAAAGCGTCTCTTGTCGGAGCTGCGGCAGCGGTCAGTGGCCCTGAAGCAGAAGCAGCTGGTGCAGCCTTTGGGGTTGGTGGGGTCCAGGTGGAAGGTGCCCACTCTGCACTGGTCACAGCGGGGGCCCTGGACGTTCTCCTACACACAGGAAGATAATCGGCAAGGGTAAGGAAAGATATGTAACTTTTATTTTATCAATAAAAGTTGACAAGAGACAGAGACTATCCCACTGTATGACCTGGATTGTCACACAGTATGGCATTAAACTTATCTGACAGGTGACGCAAAGTTACAGGTTAAATCTGTGGCGAGGCGAGGACTCTAACTGTAAGAATGCATGTTTTTCAAGGTATTTCAAGCTGTAAAAAACTGAATAACTGCAAGAGAGATCTGTTTAATGCCACACTGTGGAACAGTCCAGGCAAAGCTATTGCATTTCCTGAGGCTAGCAAGTGGAAGATCCTCCAACAGAAAGGTTACATAGTGTTTAAACTTTAAATACATGTACATTGATCTGATTCTTCCATCTGAACTGCTCAAATGCAATCTGTGAACTAAAAAATAGGCTAAAATTAAATATTTTTTCAGTACAGGAGTGTTGTAGCTGACCTTGCAGAGACATTGTCCAGTGAAGGAGTTGCACACGTCTTCCTCTGTTCCTGCATCGTTACAGTCACATGGTCTGCAGTTTGGATAACCATAGAAACCAGGAGCACAGCGGTCACACTGGCGACCTACAACATTGTCCTTACACCTATAAAACAAACAGCATTATGTAACCCCTTCCATCTAGGGTTACCCTTACCTAGTCAGTGTTTGACCCTGATTGGCTCACTCCCAATTGGTTGGTGAATAAATGACTGGAGCAGCTCTGTACCTGTCTGCTCCTCCGCCCCTCCCACTCCGCTCTCACTGTGTCTGTGCAACTGGCGTTTGGACTGGATGACAACTACTCGGCTTTAAACATTACTTTCCACATTCTTCTCACACACGACTCAATGGTGAGTTTTGCCAAAACGTTTTCGATCTTAAATAATCATTGAAATCCCCCAAATTCAAAGCCAGTGCCGAGTTTGGCGTAAATCAAGTCGCGGTTTGTTTCCGCATATCCGCGTGTTGAATTCCGCTAAGAATGCGAGTATTTTTGTGTTTGTTTTGAATTACGGCAATCATTAACTAAAATCTATGAATGAAACATCATGTTCTAGTTAACTTTGATGTGTTAACTTTAATTCGGCAGCACTGCTATGCTGTTTTGATACATTCTGTTAATGTAATTGATATATATTGTTAATCTAATTGTGCACTGCTGGCAGTATTGTCGGGCGTAATGTGTAGTCTTGATTTGTTGCGCAACTGTTTTATTATGAATGTTGAAATGTTACGGTAACTGAACTGAGATCCTGTTTTGACCTTGTTTTTAGGTCAGGTTTTTTTTCATGGGACCAAACAGATTCTCTACTGATGGCGAGCTGGTAGGACTAATATATTTTGTTTTGCTCCGCGAACTGTGGATTACGGATTTGCGTGATTACAAACTGAACCTGAACTGAATCCTAAAAAAAAGGAATAAACTGAACTCTTACACAAAGTCACACAACTTTAAAAAAAACTGAACTGAACTCTCACACAAAGTCAAAATCTTTGACAAAGAACTGCCTTCCTTTTTGTTGTTGTTGTTTAAAACCGTTAATTTTGTTCATTGTAATTTGATTAAATGGTATGCCACTTTGTTTTGACTTTCACCAAATATATTTTACTTTATTCCAATCTGTTCTGTGTGTGTCATTCATGCACAAGCTCCCTGAGCAGCCTGTTCTTCTGTCGTCTTAATGCGTTAATTGCCATAAACAATAGCCCAACCAACTGAATATTCTATAGTGGTTACATTTGGCGAGCTAGCCAGGAGCTTGTGGTTATGAATGATATGGTTTTGTGAATTAACATTTATGTGAATCTTGGGTATATTATTTGAACTGCTTAAATCATGAATTTATCTGAAATGAATGCTGCAAAGTGCATTATGGTTTCTGGTGTCACTCATACGGTGAAAGATGATGAATTAATCAGTTTTCTAAAACAATATGGGTCCATTGAAAAGAGTTCCTATGTTAATGATGTATCAAGCCCATACTTTAAAAACCTGATCATTGAATTTTCTGACTCTGTTGCTTTAACTACTCTCGAACCAATATTGCCATATAATTACAGCCTAAAAGAAGAACCAGACATTACATTCCGTATACAAACCTTTCCTGTAGAATGCACAGATACAGTGGGAGGGGCAGCGACAACCTCCCCTGACTACCTGGATGAGCTGAGATACTTGGCTCGAAGAAGTGGACAGAATTTTGAACTTGTACTGAAAGATGTCATGACTCAAATCAGTCAGCACTTGGACACAATTGAAATGAACCCGGATATGGGAAATGATGAGGATACTGAAGAGGAGGGAGATGATCAATTTGTGGATTTGTTTGCTCCCTTGCCTGGCCAGCAGGGGGCAGCAATCCAAAATGCTACATCTGACCAGCAGGGGTCAGTACCTGCAGCACAACAAATCTCACTCTCCAGTACACAACTGAACCCCCCAGAAGTCCAAAAAGTGGTGGTGGAGCATATTGTCAAAACAGGGGAAATGTCAGCTCACTCATTACCTTCTGTGAGACTTCGCACATTCTCTGGAAAAACACCCAAATCTGCAAATGAAAGTGAATATGAAGCATGGAGAGCACAAATTGAATCATTAATGGCAGATCCTGCTTTGTCCCCTCTGCACGTGACACGAAGAATATTGGAAAGTTTGTTGTCTCCAGCGGCAGATGTGGTCAGAGCATTGGGACCAAACACTTTGCCTACAATCTATTTGAAAGTGTTGGATTCTGCCTATGCCACTGTACAGGATGGAGAAGAGTTATTTGCTCAATTTTTGAATACTCTACAAGACCCCGGAGAGAAGCCCTCTGCTTACCTGCAGCGCCTGTCACTTACCTTGAACACAGTGGTGAAGCGTGGAGGGGTTTCTGCTCAAGATGTGGACAAACATTTATTAAAACAGTTTTGCCGTGGATGTTGGGACAATGCCATGATTACCAAATTACAGCTGGAACAAAGAAAATCAAAACCTCCTGTATTCTCTGAGCTGTTGTTGATGTTGAGGACAGAAGAAAATCGGCAGCAGGCGAAAGAAACCCTCATGAAGAAACACTTGGGCTCATCCAAGCAGCAACGAGTGCAGCTGCACACTCAAAGCACGTGTTCTTGTGGCCACACCGATGCTGAAAGCGCTACTATTGCTGAGCTGAAACAACAAATGAGAAAACTTCAGCAACAGATGTCCACCCTTCTCTCACAACAAAGTAAAGGCTCTGTTGGAAAAAAATGTCAGCCACAAGGTGGAGCCAAGGGTCAACCCTCATGGCCCAAACCAGGGTTCTGCTTTAAATGTGGAGAGGATGGGCATATTGCCCCTAACTGTACCAACTCAGCCAATCCAACTCTGGTTCAACAAAAGAAAAAGATGTTGCAGCAAAGACGGGAAGCATGGGCCAAGAATAAGAACACCGGTCAGTTAAACTAGAAGCAGTCTCTGAGGAGGGACGAGCCGAGACTGCTGCCATCCAATGTCCCAAAATCCAAGGTCATCAACTACCGAAAGGACTTGTTGGTACCAAGTGTACAGGTCAGATTGTTATAGGTGGAGTCACTGTAAATTGTCTGCTGGATACAGGGTCGCAGGTTACCACAGTTTCACAATCTTTCCACTCTGTCCATCTGTCTGACCAGAAGATCCAACCATTGAACAATCTGCTGGAAGTCGAGGGAGCAAATGGCCAGGCTGTGCCCTACCTGGGTTATATAGAACTCAACATCACCTTCCCTTCTGAGTTCCTGGGTGCTTCTGTTGAGGTGGCTACGCTTGCCCTGGTGGTACCAGATTTGAAGACCTCTACACCATCTATCCTCATTGGAACTAATGCCCTTGACCAAGCATATCAACAGTTCAGTGAGCTTGGTGTTGAGTTCAGACCTGTTCAGCATGGTTATCAGATGGCCCTGACGGTGCTGGAGCGACGCCATAAATTGGCTCAAGACCGCTTTCATGGAGTTGTCAAGCTGAATACTGCTGAACCTCAAACAATTCCGGCAGGGCAGACTGTTGTTTTGGAAGGCATAACCATTGCCTGCTGTTTGCAAGGAGAGAAGTCGGTGATGGTTGAGCACCCAACCTCATTTGCACTGCCTGGGGGTCTGATGGTCAAGTCTTGTCTGGTCGACATCAACAGCCATCTGCCATGTGTGGTCCCTGTGCTTATCCACAATGAATCAAAGCACAATGTCACTTTATGCCCCAGAGTTGCCATTGCTGAAGTAAGTGCCTTCCAGTCCGTGTCTTGTACTCACCAGTTTACCCAAGACACTTCTGAAACGATGCCATCTGATGAAGCCAGGCCAGGATATGAATACAACTTTGGCAATACATCCCTGTCCCCTGAATGGAAAGACAGAATTATCAAGAACTTGAACAGCATTCCAGAGGTTTTTGCTCAGCATGATGTGGATTTTGGCAGAACAGACAAGGTAAAGCACCAAATCAAACTTGCTGATCCAACTCCATTTAAGCAAAGGCCTCGGCCCATCCATCCTCAAGACCTTGATGCAGTTCGCAAACATTTACAAGAACTCCTGGAGTCCGGAGTCATCAGAGAGTCTGAGTCACCATTTGCATCTCCTATTGTGGTAGTCAGGAAGAAAAATGGAACTGTCAGACTGTGCATAGATTATAGGAAACTCAACCTTCAAACAATCAAAGATGCCTATGCCTTACCAAAACTTGAAGATACCTTCACAGCTTTATCTGGATCACGGTGGTTTTCTGTATTGGATTTGAAGTCTGGATACTATCAGATTGAAATGGAGGAAACTGATAAGTGTAAAACGGCTTTCGTGTGCCCTCTTGGATTCTTTGAATTTAATCGCATGCCTCAAGGAGTTACAAATGCACCGAGCACTTTTCAACGGTTGATGGAGAAGTGTGTCGGAGAGATGAATTTGAAGGAAGTGCTGGTCTTCATTGACGATCTCATTGTGTTTGCTCCAACCCTCGAGGAACATGAAAAACGGCTAATGAGAGTGCTGCACAGATTAAAGGAGTTTGGATTGAAACTGTCGGTTGAGAAATGCATGTTCTTCCAGAATTCAGTGCGATATTTGGGTCATGTGGTTTCTCAGAACGGGGTGGAGACTGATCCTGATAAGATTGAGGCCTTAAAGTCATGGCCTATTCCAAACAATCTCAAAGAACTCAGATCATTCCTTGGATTTGCAGGATATTATCGCCGCTTTGTCCAGGGCTATTCTACCATTGTGAAGCCTCTTAACGAACTTACATCTGGCTACCCTCCGCTTCAGAGACGACTGCAGAATTCTTTAAAATCTGCTTTGTATCTGGATCCCAAGCAGCCATTCGGTGCTCGTTGGAATGCGGTTTGTCAACAAGCATTTGATGCCATCAAGGAAAAGCTCACTACGGCGCCGGTGCTTGCTTTTGCTGACCCGCAAAAACCCTATATTCTGCACACTGACGCCAGCTCCATCGGCTTGGGGGCCATTTTGTATCAAGAGCAAGGAGGCCACAACCGAGTTATCGCCTACGCTAGTCGGGGCTTATCAAGATGTGAATCCCGATACCCAGCCCACAAGTTGGAATTTCTAGCATTGAAATGGGCAGTGACCGAAAAATTTCATGACTATCTTTATGGTGCAACATTCACGATAATAACTGATAGCAATCCACTCACTTACCTCCTTACCTCTGCCAAGCTGGATGCCACCAGTTATAGGTGGTTGTCGGCACTATCCACGTACAGCTTCAAGATCCATTACCGAGCAGGCAAAGCAAACATAGACGCAGATGGTCTTTCCCGCAGACCACACGGCGAGCTATCAAATGACCTGATGTCTCAGAAGGAGCGAGAGCGGATCCTGAAGTTTACTCAACAGCATTTGGGTGAACCTACTTTGATTACAATTGACCAGCACACAGTTCAAGCACTTTGTGACCGCCACCTGATCTACAGTTTGCCTGACGTGTACCCTGAAAATGCACTCATTTATTCGTTGTCTACTAATGCCACCAGCCTCCCGGACAGTTTCACTGCCGACACTCAGTTTACTTCCACTGTTCCGATGTTGAGTCCTGATGAGATTGCTACCAAGCAGAGAGCTGACCCAGCCATCCGACATGTCATTGTTCAACTGGAAACCGGAGCATCGCCGCCCCCCTCCATAAGGGAAGAATATCCTGAACTGCCACTTCTTCTGCGAGACATAAATCGAATGGAGCTCCAAAATAACATCCTCGTTCGAAGAAGACAGCTCGGGAATCAGACTCAGTACCAACTGGTACTACCTGTCGAGTGTCGTGCTGATGTTCTGAGCAGTTTACATGATGGCATGGGGCATATGGGCATCGACCGCACCTTGGATCTGGTCCGCACACGGTTTTTCTGGCCAAAAATGGCAAATGACATCATTGTAAAAGTGAAGACCTGTGAGCGATGCATCAAGAGGAAAGCTCTGCCTGAGAAAGCTGCCCCGCTGATCAATATCAGAACATCACGTCCATTGGAGTTGCTGTGCATAGACTTCCTGTCATTAGAACCGGGTCTGAGCAAGATAAAGGATATTTTGGTCATGACGGATCACTTTACCAAATATGCAGTTGCCATTCCAACTCCAAATCAAAAAGCAAAGACTGTTGCAAAGACTCTCTGGGACCATTTTTTCGTACACTATGGTATTCCTGAAAGGATACACAGCGACCAAGGGCCAGATTTTGAGTCGAGAACCATGAAGGAACTATGTGACATGGCAGGCATCTTAAAAGTCCACACTACACCATACCACCCCCGTGGCAATCCAGTTGAACGTTTCAACAGAACTCTACTTAACATGCTCGGCACACTATCTGCAGAAAACAAATCTCATTGGAAAGACTTTGTTAAGCCACTTGTGCATGCTTACAATTGCACTCGTAACGACACCACTGGATTCTCTCCCTATGAATTAATGTTTGGTCGTCAACCAAGATTACCCATTGACTTGGCTTTTGGACTTCCTGTGAAGGAGCCAGCTCAAACACATTCTGAGTATGTCCAGAAACTACGGGAAAACCTGGAAAAGAGCTATAGACTGGCAACAGAGAATGCTGAAAAGGTCATGTCCCGAAACAAAAGCCGGTTTGACAAACATGTCACCCCTTCACAGTTGGAGGTTGGCGATCGAGTGCTCGTTCGTAATGTCAAGTTGCGAGGAAAACACAAAATTGCAGACAAGTGGGAGTCCGATGTCTATGTGGTTGTAAAACGGGCTGAAGAGCTTCCAGTGTATACAATTAGACCAGAGCACAAAAGCAAACCTTTACGAACTCTTCATCGAGACTTGCTCTTGCCCTGTGGGTATTTATCAGTCGACAGCAAACACAAAGTCAAGCCAGCACCCATAGTAAAACCACCTCAGATTGCGTCCACTGACTCAACTTCTCAGGATGATGATTCAGACTTTGTGCCAGACGATTTTGTACCCAGTTATTGGTACAATCCAATTCCTGAACCAGTAAGGTTTACTACCACCGTGGATATCGCTCCAGCAAGCGTGGAGCCTGTTTGTGCTGATTCTCCACAGAAAAGCCCACCTATCCAATCAAATGAACCCCCTCTAAATCCATCTGACTCTACAGACATTGAGGTTGAATCCTTGGCTGAAGATTTGGGGCTTACTCAAAGATCTGATTCAAGCGAAGTTAACTTGGCAACAAACTTACCTGCTCCTATTGTGGATATCCCAGTAACAAATGTCACACCTCATTCAGAACCTGGGGAAGAAGGATTAAATGAATTGGACCACTCACCTTCCGGATCGTCAGACTCGGATTCACCAATCTCATTTGAACAACCAAGTGGCCGTCCCACCAGAACAAGGAAACCCCCGGATCGTCTGCATTACAGCAAATTGGGTACTCCATGGATGAAAAGTCTTCAAGCTATTTTCCATGGTCTGAGCACAGCTTTTAGTTATGAACTGGAAGATGCTGAAGTTACAGTTGGTGCTGCTTCATCTCCATCTGCTGTCTGCAGCCAACCCGGTCAATGTACGAGGACATACATTGAGTCAGGGGGGGACCCTGTAACCCCTTCCATCTAGGGTTACCCTTACCTAGTCAGTGTTTGACCCTGATTGGCTCACTCCCAATTGGTTGGTGAATAAATGACTGGAGCAGCTCTGTACCTGTCTGCTCCTCCGCCCCTCCCACTCCGCTCTCACTGTGTCTGTGCAACTGGCGTTTGGACTGGATGACAACTACTCGGCTTTAAACATTACTTTCCACATTCTTCTCACACACGACTCAATGGTGAGTTTTGCCAAAACGTTTTCGATCTTAAATAATCATTGAAATCCCCCAAATTCAAAGCCAGTGCCGAGTTTGGCGTAAATCAAGTCGCGGTTTGTTTCCGCATATCCGCGTGTTGAATTCCGCTAAGAATGCGAGTATTTTTGTGTTTGTTTTGAATTACGGCAATCATTAACTAAAATCTATGAATGAAACATCATGTTCTAGTTAACTTTGATGTGTTAACTTTAATTCGGCAGCACTGCTATGCTGTTTTGATACATTCTGTTAATGTAATTGATATATATTGTTAATCTAATTGTGCACTGCTGGCAGTATTGTCGGGCGTAATGTGTAGTCTTGATTTGTTGCGCAACTGTTTTATTATGAATGTTGAAATGTTACGGTAACTGAACTGAGATCCTGTTTTGACCTTGTTTTTAGGTCAGGTTTTTTTTCATGGGACCAAACAGATTCTCTACTGATGGCGAGCTGGTAGGACTAATATATTTTGTTTTGCTCCGCGAACTGTGGATTACGGATTTGCGTGATTACAAACTGAACCTGAACTGAATCCTAAAAAAAAGGAATAAACTGAACTCTTACACAAAGTCACACAACTTTAAAAAAAACTGAACTGAACTCTCACACAAAGTCAAAATCTTTGACAAAGAACTGCCTTCCTTTTTGTTGTTGTTGTTTAAAACCGTTAATTTTGTTCATTGTAATTTGATTAAATGGTATGCCACTTTGTTTTGACTTTCACCAAATATATTTTACTTTATTCCAATCTGTTCTGTGTGTGTCATTCATGCACAAGCTCCCTGAGCAGCCTGTTCTTCTGTCGTCTTAATGCGTTAATTGCCATAAACAATAGCCCAACCAACTGAATATTCTATAGTGGTTACAATTAGTCAGTAAAGAACAAAAATTTTCCAACCCTTGATTTACACAACTTTTATGACCCTTTAATATCTACCTGCACTGCCCACTGAGGTGGTCGCAGCTGGCCTCGGGGGAGAGGATGCCGGCCCTTGAACAGTTGCAGATCTCACAGCCGACCACCGGATGGCAGCCAAAGGTCTGGGGCTCACACTGGGTGCATTCGGGCTGTAGGGTGCGTGGAGGACAGATGCAGTCTCCAGTTACAGGCTCACAAAGTCTGGTGCCACAGTTACAAGCTGCAGACACAGGACAGAAAAGAAGGATGGGTAAGAAAAATACAGCAAGACCTAGCAATTGTCTCTACCTCTTAGTGACTCAAACCCACTATAAAGGAGGTACGACTGTAACAGTTGCCATTACCAGAGTATTAGAAAATTATATGCATAAATATTTTACTCTATAGCATAATGCATATTTTCTTAAAATATATTACTGTTAAAAAACAGATACATATAACTAAACAAACAAAACAAAACAAAACAAAAAAAAGTTGAAAAAAAAGTTAGTTTAAAAAAAATCATTTCTATTTTTTACTTTTCTTTTTTCTTTTTTTCTTGTAGTACCCTTAATAGAGACCCTGGACCCCTTTTTGAGAATTACTGCTATTTAAAAGTATAGACCAGTGTAGCATAAAGACAAAGTAAGATTATGTCATGAGACAATAGCCAGTATTTCTATAGCCTTTTGGCTAATTCTGGTGCATTTGCAGCAATGCTATTAATGTACACTGTCTCTGTCAAATAAACCAATAAATAAATAAATAGCCAGTATTTCTATAACAACTATCCAAAAGCTAAATCTACAAGTGTAGAACTTTATCATTTACTAGTGTCGAGGGCCATTATCCTGTTATATTTATTAAGCCAAAAAATCTGCATGGACAAGAGTATTTTGCTTCTACATATCATCTGAAATCAGCTGAATAGCCACTTACGTCTGCAGTTAGGGAAGCCCCAGAAGCCGGTAGCGCACATGGAGCAGTCCCGTCCAATGACGTTGGGTCTGCAGCGACACTGGCCCCCAAACGGCTCACAGGAGTCACTCTCAGCCCCCACCTCATGGCAACCACACGGCATGGCCCCGTTGTTAAAGAAGGCCGAGAGGGAGACTGCAGAGCTCAGGCAGAATGGAGAGGCTGTGGTTGGGCTAGGGAGGAGAGATAAGATGGCAAATTGAGTTATTAGGGGTTTATAAATTATCTTGCATAAGGATTTTAGAATAAATGATTATTTATTAGGGGTGGGACGAGACACAGTTTCCACAAAGTGAGATAAGACACGAGATTGGGTCCACAAGAACTAGATAAAACAAGACATAATATATTTTATGATAAATAAATTGTGCAATCTAGTTCACAATTTTGGAAGAAAATTTCTTAATCTAATTCATTTGTTTCATTTGTTTTACTCTCCTTGTAGCACAGTTATATGGAACCACCTCTACAGGTTTAATGTGCACAATCTTGTGGCAATTTTATCTCGCGAGATCTTGTGGCACGAGACGTTGCCTATTTTTACAATGCTCTTGGGTCTAAAATTTAGTGTTTTCCAGCAGCATTGTATAAAAACAGTGAACTACATAGACCGTGATTAATTGCTCTTTTTTATTGCAGTGGACATGAAGTAACTTAGTGCTAATCTTTGCCCATATGGCAATAATGACAACTATTTTAGGATAATTGTCTGTAAAATGTGTGATATTAGGAATTAATTTGATTTCACTGCCTATTTACTGGGGCTAAGTATTGATGATATTCAAGGATTACATTCACTTGCAACAGTATCCTATGTCAGAAATTAAATAACATGGTATACAAATTTATGTTTTAATTGTTTGTACTGATTTTACACAGTATAAATGTATATAGTTGCAAGTGTATGAATATTGTTGATTTAAAAATATAAGATCAAAACTCTTCAGATATTTGATACACTTACTTGATGTAGAAGCTGTTCTGTCCACAGTTGGTAATAAAGTCATATGATTTGTCCAGTGGTTCTTCGTTCAGATAACTGGAGCTGTAGGATGACTCGGGCACCACAAGCACATAATCCTACAAGAAATTAAACATTAGAGATACTTTATACATCAAAAAACAAAATGATAAGTAGAATTTAAAATTTCGTACCAGCCAAAGTGTTTTTCCTGCCGGGATCTGAACAGTGAGGAAGATTTCATGATCTGTGATGTCTAAAATGATCTGGTTCTCTGCCACCAGAACGTTACGACAACCAAATGCATGAGGGCAGTATGAGGCATTGGTGTGACCTATGGAATGGAAAAAATAAAATGAAGATATTGGACAATCAAAATATGTTCTTTGTAAAAAAATAAATAAATAAAATAAAATAATAAAAAAATAAATAAATATATATATATATATATATATATATATATAGATATAGATATAGATATAGATATAGATATAGATATAGATATAGAGATAGATAGATAGATAGATAGATAGATAGATAGATAGATAGATAGATAGATATATAAAAATTGGTTTTATTGTCACTCATTCACCCACTCAACATCAGATAGATAAATAAAAATGAGAAGAAACAAGTGAAAAATACTCAAATTAAGATAAATATTTTATATTTAAGTCAATTAAAACCTGGCTACACATTTATTTATTTATTCTTTGTAGTGAAACTCCTGCTGTTGCCAAAAGTTTATAAATGAATAACTCTGATTTTGATGAAAAAAGATGAAAGGTATAAAACAAGAGTGTTCTATCTCCAGCAGACAGAGTACTGACCCTGCCAGATGCGTCCCCCGTTGATGTAGACCTGCAGTGGATACGAGGGGTGCAGGGGCTGGTGGTAATGGAAGATGAACACGTATCGGCCCAATGTGTGCACATGGGTAGAGTACACAGCGGCATTCTGAGTAAAAAAAACCCAAACAATTAGCAGGGACCATTTTTAACATTTTAAACAAATAATCTGTCAAGCGGCTGATGTTTTAATGTGGGTTATGCCCTCAAAGGCTCTGTACCCATTCAGCCTGTATCTGGTGCCTTGCACCAGTACATATATATTATATAAGCAGCTGGTGAGGTCAAAATAAGACTGCTGCATGCCGCCTGCATCTAAAAGTGTGAAAGGTGCTTATAAATTTGTCCTGGTGAATAATTAGGATCCTCAGATTGTGTAAGGTAAGTTTGCACCACTGCAAAATGTATAAAATGAACACATTTGATTTTTCAGATTTTTAAGTCCTTAAAAATCAGGTACAGAGCTTTTAATCTTCCAGTTATTGAGACACGTTCACATTAAAACACTAAAAGCACTAAATACAATTTGGGGCTCTGTTGGGATTTGTGCCAGCCTTATGATGATGATGATTGTCATTTCTAACAATTTCCTGAATGTCTTTTCCCACTCTTCACCCCCATTTTAAGCTCAACATACAATCTGTTCATGAACATTTTCTTGTGTTACCTGCACAGAGTCGAGCCTAATGTGATCAGTGTTGTCTGCACCCAGGGGTGGTCTCTCTCCTCCGATGGCACTCCAGGACGTGTCTCCCTGGAGTGTTCCATGAGGAGAGGGCAGAGGGAGGGCCTCAGCAGGGTAGGCCAGCACGGGTTCTTGCATGGATGAGCTCTGGCCCTCCTTCAGCACCAGAGAGTTCGAGGGAGTCTGGAAACGGGAGGGGACGCATGATGTGCTGAGGAGAGAGAAGTTTTTATTTGAAATTATATAGGGTGAGAAAGTTAAAATTCCAAAAAGGTAAATTAATATTACGTGTCAGGAGCAAACTGTCCATGTGAGCTGATGCAGTGGACTTTAGGCTCCACAAACTCCATGGTGAACTGGTCCTTGGGCACCAGGTACACTTTGTGCTATAGAGAAAAAATAGCAAAAAAAAAAAAAAAAATTAGCACAAAATCACTAATCACACAACATTCCCTGTACTATTTTACCACTAGCTGCTTTAGCAAACAATTTGAATAATTTGGAGGTAACATTTATTTTCATACAGCTCTCTTTATTTACTTGCTATTACTTAAGAAATTCAGACTCCAGGTCATATAGGGCTCAAAACTGTCACATAGCCATATTAAAACAATAAAAACATGTAAATGAAAATCAGCTGCTTGCTACTATGAAATGACCCAATGAGATCTATCAGTGTTGTAGATTTGAACAGGAGGACAATGGATGTCAAAATCCTTTAGTACAAAAGTAGAACAGCTTTCTCTTTTTTATCCCTTATAATTCTAGTTGTAAACAGTCAACATTGTGGGCTAGTGTGGACATTTTTCTCACCAAGAATAAGCTGGCCCTCTCAGCGTTGAGCAGCACTTCAGTGTCGGTGGACAGCGAGAACACGGACACGCGGTTCTGCTCGTCAATAGCCACAGCTCGGCACAGGAAGCTGCCACACATGTGCATGCACACACACACATACACACACACAAATGCACACACATTATAGCACAGATTTAATATACAGGCCGCAGACAGTGACAGCAGAGTGAGAAGCAGCTGTGTCCACATCCAATGAAATAACTCCAAATGTGTCAGTCAGACTTCAACAAACACACGCCTCAGCCCACACCAACTCATTACTTTACATTTACTACTGGATTTTCTCTCCACATAACTATATGATATTAAACAGGATAAAATAAATGAATTAACTCAATATAGATGACTGAGTTAATTTATGGGTAGTAGTTTATAAATGCAAATGCAAAGATGAAAAAAAAAAAAAAGATAAAAATTATGATCATTAAAGTTTTGTAATGGATGTCTCATTTGAATTTGAGTGTAACAGTATGTTTATACATCAACTTTGTTTTTTGTTTCAAGAAAATAATAGGCTGATTATGTGATTTATCCTAATGGGATTTAACTGGCAAATTTTCATGAATTATTTTTTCCCTCATTCATGAGGCACTTTTCATTATGTATGCGCATTTTGTACCAATATATGATAAATCAAATGTTCTATATCAATATAATTGTAACAAAATATAAAAAGTTGAATTTGGTTTAACAAATTGGAACCCTGAGGCCGATGTGTAAACTAATTAACAGAACACGTTCACTTCATAGAATGCAATGATGTACTGCCAGGTTAGTGCTGACAAAGATGTCACAGATCACAAGTCCTGTTTACAATTGGTCAATAAATATTACAATTTTATCTGATCATACATCTAAAAGCTTTTGTACAAGTTGTACTACAGTGCATATAAGTCCCACCTGTATTTGCAGTGCAGCAGGGTGAGGGTGCTGGGATGCGCGTGGCCTCTGGGCTCGTTCACAGACACAGACAGAGTTTGGGGCAGTTCCTCTTCACTGGAAAATTCCACCACCAGGACAAACTCTCCCGGAGCAGACAGACGACTGCGCAGCTCAATGCTAATCTGAGGCCCAGGAAAAATAAAGAAATACTTATTACTATTATTATTCATCCGTCACTTATTATTAAATGGATAATAACTAGTATGGAATGTTACTAATCACTACGTGTTATATCTATATCTGGCCAAATCTATTAAGTTTTCAACTTTTTTCTACTTTTTACAGAGTATTAATACGAGTTTAGTATCTAATAGTACATTTGAACTTGTACTTACATAATATAACCATACAGTGTTATAGTTTTACTTTACTACATTTAGTAGTACAAATCAAATTTGATCAAATTATGCAACACTGAAAAAGTTGTCTTTGGTAATACATCAACATCCAAATGTGTCCATATGTCTAGAACAGGGGTCACCAACCCTGTGCCCGCGGGCGCCATGTCGCCCCCAAGCCCCACATGAGTTGCCCACAGACCGGTTCTAAAAGTGGCACAACTCACTAATGAGCTGCATCTAAAATTTAATTTTATTCTGTTGCTATTTTTTTTTTTATCACCCTTGCGTTTATATAGATTTAAAAATGACAATATCTTAAACATTGCAGTGATGTATGTACAGTTAACAGTC
This sequence comes from Periophthalmus magnuspinnatus, assembly GCF_009829125.3. NCBI lineage: Eukaryota > Metazoa > Chordata > Actinopteri > Gobiiformes > Gobiidae > Periophthalmus > Periophthalmus magnuspinnatus. Next base: position 15,831,885 of record NC_047132.1, read on the forward strand.
CCTATATAAGCCTAGAGTGAGCAAACTTACATCAAATCCGCTACAAACTGCCATATCAGGGTGCCGTGGGGTGACCCTCTCAGTGGGGCAGGGACGAGGGAGGTGGTTATCATTCCTACAGCTCGCATCGTTACCAGAGATGGACGGGAAGGAGTCCAGTGATAGATATGTATACTGCAGACAGCTACAGTAGGAGAAAGATAATTACATAGAACTGTTTGGGGGGGTATGTAAAAATTAGGTGTCTTAAAAAGTGAAAATTCATACTTTTGGTTGACATCGGGGACAGGGCCGTAGGTGCATGGCTCGGTGACTTTGATTTGAAGAATAGGAGCTTCATAATAAGCACTGGGCAGCAGCACCAGATAGTCCTAAAATAAATAAGGAAACAGTTGTTTTAGCAGTTCAGATAGTATTAGTAGTTCAGATAGTATTAGTAAACTACTTGACAACTGAGGTGGCTTATCAAAATTCACAAACCCATGTGCGGATGTATTCTGAAGTGTATTCAATTAAAGTGGTAGTTGCTCATGAAAGACAATGAACAATATATTAAACATAATGAACACTACTGCTTTAGTGTTATTAACCATAATAACACTAAAGCAGAATTATTCAAAACAATTCTAAAAAGTTTGTAAGTTAAATTAAGTTATTTATACAACCCTCTCCAGTCTCCAACTGAAATCTTAAAACAGAAAAGTAACAAAAACTTCTTCAGTAGAACTAAGAAAAAAAAAATTGAATCTTGACCATCCAAAAATAAATCCATCTATCATTTATTTAACAATAATATAAAATTTTTTTTTTTTTAAATCTAGTCTGTAGTAACCAGTCTCACCAGTAGGATGCCCTCGGCCTCGATGACCACAGTCCAGGTGCCCGGGTTCAGAACAAACGGCTCCACAAAGTTGTTCTGTGGGACGTTTACAAAGGTGGGCTCAGCGCTGGGGGCAAACACGATCTGTTTGGACTGTTCAGAGCCTGCAACACACAAGACAAGATTCATCATACTATTTAATGTAAACTACAGAATGTATTTGACATGTTTTAGTATACAATTATAGTATGGGGTAGCTTTTAGTATATTAAACAATGTATATATTAAATAGGGATTAAGATAACATTTTGGCACTCCACACAAATGCTCCCTTCAGTTAGATTTAAAATGACATAAAGAAAAAAAAAAAATGTTTTTGGACTTTTTACATGTTTTATACTATTTAAGTTAATACATTTACAAGCATTGTGATACAGTAATATTGCAAAAAAGTATAAATGAGGAATTTTGCGTGTTTAAATGAAATAAAAATATAATAGTTTAAGAGTGTGCTTCAGGCAATGTTTCCCAACTGAACTTTTGAAAACTTTATCCAAAATGGTGGCTATAATACATAATGGACATTACCTAGATTTAAACAAATTAATGATCCATTTTCTAGTTGGACCCTCAAGTGATCAATTACATAAACCTTTCACATTATGCCGATTGTAGTAATGATTTTCATATACTACAGTAATCTTGAATCAGTAAACAGTATGTTGGACGTACCTTTGCGGTTGACCTGATAGGCCGTTATTTTACCGTTGGCGGTGGTGCCCTCAGTGTTTACGTATCTGAGAATGAAGCGAGTGAGATAGACGTCTGCCTCACTCACATACACCTGCAGCTGCACCACGGGCTACGCACATAACATTCAGGGGAAAATATCATAAATAAAGGAGTTTTTTAAATTATAACCTGTACTGTATGTGGCCCTAGGAGGAAGACACAAGGAGCACCAAGTCCCTTACCACCAACAATTAAAAAGGAAGGGGAAAAAATGTATTATTCACCAGATTAAAACAGGATGCATTGCAAGAGATGGTCAACAAGAAGTTTTTGAATAAAATTGGAGTGATGAATTTCCAATATTTTCATGGTTAATTTTAAGTGGAAAGTGCATTTATACGATGGTCTTTGACAATCATTTCATTAATATAAAAATATAAAGCTACGGTTGGCACTCTGTGAAGGGTTATTGTCAAAGACCATGATATAATATGATTTACATTACCATTAGCCTGGCCAGGGGCTGCATTTGTATTGGTATGTGCAAAAGTCAAGATATTAAATTACTGGTATAAGATTTGATAAATAATTGCTCAGTCAATCTGTGAGTAACTGCTAAATTTCATCAAAATAATGGCAATAATAATTAAATGTCAAGGTACCATAGACCAAATTCTGACTGTCTTGCTCTGGCCAGGCTGATGGACTCAACACACGGGGAGCAACGTTGCCCTCTATTAATCTTCAATGGGATGTGTGCGACAATTCGAAAATCGCCTGACTCCTTCAGCGCTAAGACAAGTGAAAGTAGTGCCCGTGAAAACTCTGCCCTCGTGCTATGTCCATGTGATCCTAAAACATTTCTTCCTGTCGCCTGTCACTACAGCCAGTGAGGGTTTCATTGACAGATCAATGAGCTGGCAGAATATGTTCAAAGCTGTCAGGGAGGAGAAAATAATCCTCAGTGTCCAATTTTCCTATTATTGTTTTATATTTCATGAAAAGACTACAGCGATATAGCAGAGAAAGCTGCTACTTGTTAGTGCCAGATTCAACATGACAACATGACATGCATATTTGTAAATTAAGTAAACTTCATGTGGGCTAAAGCCAACCTTAGCATATTCAATAAAAAGTAAAAGTCATAGTAGATCAATGTTTTAAACAAATTACTCAATTATAGTGTCCAAAATATGTTTATGCAAAGTCTTAACATTAAATAAGACAATTTGTAAATCAACATGTGTGCTTTTCTGATTTTACAATGTGATGTCATACATCATACAGGCAATCCCAAATAAATTTAGCCCTTAAAAGGTAAATACACAAATGTTGAACGAGTTGACCCTAAATCTCACTATATATAACAATAGAAAACACTAACAACAATAATCTGCGTTTTAACAATAATAATCAGCACACCCTCATCTGTTATTATTGGCTTATAGAATGCTGTAATGCAATCTGAACCTAGCAAGTTGATGCGCATTGCCACAGACAACAAAAACAGTAAGAGAAAAATTGATAAACAATGTCATTTTGCCATGGAACCTCCTCGGCATGTTGCTGACTTCACCCGTCAAAAATACATAAGGTATTGGCCCCTGGTCTTCTGCACCCTGTAATGGCAGATCTTCAGGTATCCCCAGAATTCCTGCCTTCAAGTACTTTCCCAGGGAAGAATACGACAGAATAGCATCAACTACAGACAGGAGAAGAATAGAATGGAATAGAATAGCCTATGTAGTTGAAATATTTTGAGTCGGAAGATGGAGGTGTTTGCAACACAACAGTGTGCCGATGCAGTTGGTCAAAGTTTCATCTTTCCTCAAATGCTTCTGCGACATCTATCTAGTCATCTGTTATCAGCTCTGGCATGTACTCAGGCTGCAGCACATCCCAAATAGCCTGTGAGACTTCACTATCTTCCCAGATGTTGAGTTGCCTACACAATAGGTGAACCAAATAGTGGCAACTGAGTCTCCTGTGGCCAGAAACTTGAAAGAAAAACAATAAGAATGAATTCATAGTATATGGTAACTCTTATTGAAGGGAACATCATGAATTTTAAACAAAAATATCTATATTGATGTTTGTACTAATACAAATGTATGTAACTGTATTGACTCCATGCTATATATATTTTTCTTTTCGCAGGGGAGGAAGTTAAAAGGCATGAACCTACATGAGGATCCGCAAATCACTCAAGGAAAATAAGTGGTTCAACGACTGGAGGACAAAAGTTGTGGAAATATTATTACATGATGAACTTTTTAGAGCTACATCTGAAGGAGCGTGCCACAAGTGGCAACCTGACTGCAGATCGTCCACAAGAGGAGGAGGAGGAAGAGGAGATAGTTTTGACCCTGGTGCCAGTGCCTAAGGGGGAAGAGAGTGCACCTGCTGATCTAAGGTTAAATGTGACAAGTGACAATGCAACTAGTGAAAGTAGCCTTTAGAAAGTAGCCTTTACCAAGCAACACCACAACTGTCAACTTCCAAGGCCTCTGCGCCCAACTCCAACAGCCCAATGACGAGGATCAGCTCTATCTGCAAAGCCTTGTGCCAACATTCAGGCGTTTAACAGGAGCCAACAAATATGTGGCCAAAATTAAGATAATGGGAGCGCTCCATAAAGTGGAATTTGATGAAAAGTAATTTGTTAAAGTGATTCATTGTTCCATTTACCTTAAAAATGTATAGAGTTTGTAGAAACATTGTCAAATAACACACATTGCACAACAGAAGTTTACAATATGTGATTCAATAAGTGATGTGTCTATAGATTATATGAAGAAATCTATTTATTTTTATATGTATTTTTTATTTTCTTACAGTGTGCCTTTTTAGTTCAAGTGTAATGTCAGATAAAATAATTAAATCTGCTTTGTGTCATTAAATGCAGTATACAGGCTACATCAAAAGATGCTTTGCAATTTATGAATTTACACATACAAAATGCCATTGTAGAATATGTGTAGCTTATAATAATACAATAACTATATAATCACATATAACTTTACAATAATGTAATTTTTAAAAAATGTAATAAGTAAGTAACTTACCTGAGATAGACATGAATTCAACTGGGCAAAAAGTTCTGGATTAAGGCAAAAATAGGCCCAAATATTTTCTGAATCTGCTTTGAGAGTCTTCATCAAATAGTGACATTCACTATGCTGCGTTCACATTTGCAGAATCGGATGAACCCAGGAGTGTCTTTTTTTCTATTCTGACGTGCAGTCAATTGAAGCAAAATTCTTTGACACATCATATTTGCAGTTTTTTTCCTATGAATTGATAAAAACTTAAATTTCCCTCGAATTTCACAGCTAATCACATCTGTGCACGATTCGCGATCTACTCTAGAATAGAGTGTGTTGCATGAAGCTGCCGCTTGCCGCTGCGGTCCATCGCTTCCTGTATGTTGGGTTTTTAACTCAATGCGATAATTGACGCTGATCACTATCATTTGTTGCCCCCATGTGTCGAGCACATAAAAGTGCTAACTCCGCCCTGATGAGCTGCACTTACAGTGGTGGCAGTAGTAGTGCCACACTTCCTCCAGGATGGTGACCCTGCCCCACACCGGAGTGCCCCCCCTGTTCAAGAACCTCAGCAGAACTCTGAACAGGTCCGGAGAGCTGATTGAAACCTGCGCCACCACCCGGGACTGTACCACAGATAGAACACAAGGCAAAAGAGAGATAGGCAGGAAGTATGAAATTTGGATTAGGGATTAGGAGGTAGAGGAAGGACACAAGAAAATCACCAACAATGACATGGTTATACCATGACATGCAAATGGATGACATCTTCTAAGTTAAAGCAAAAAATCTACGACACTCATGTAAAATTTGAAGAAAACTGTGTAGGATAAATGTAATCTATGATTATGAGTGCCCATATCATTTGCTTTAACTTGTTAAAGAAAGAAATATATCCAGAATTAAAACATTATCACCGCCACCGTCAAAGAAAACAATATTTCATGCATAAAGTCCACCTTTCAAGGGCCACAGTACTTTGTTTAATACAAAACATTCCAATAAAACAATAAATTTGGGACTTTTTATATACTGTAAGAAAAAAATCTAACTTGTAAAGATAGCTCATACTTTTTTTTAACAACTGCTCTTTGCAGTGTATATGAGCATGATAAACAACAAACATAACACCACCACTACTACTACGACAGATAAATGCTACTTTAGAACCTGAGTCTAGGGCATACCTGAATGGGGGTCATCTGGGCGTACCCTCTCCAGCTGAAGTCTCTAAACTCCACAGGATCGTAGCCGAAGCGCACCGGTCTGCCGTCCAGCATGGTGCCCTCCTCGATCTCAAACTTCAGGTGGTGCAGATCGGGGAAGAAGTGATCGGGGCGAGGGCTGAAAATGAGAAGTATTTGATTCACAAGAAAAAAAAAGTTATGTTAATAATGCCTTCGATGGACAGATCTCCTGACCTGTTGACACATGAAGCAGAGGAGCTGTGTGCTCTGGGATACACAGCAGGTTCACACATTACAACTCACCACAAATATTGAACATGTCTCAGTTTCCTGTGACTGTACAATCAACAGCCGTTTGCTCATTGTGAGCCAATTTTTGTGAAACCCAATTTTGTCCTGATTTTAAAGTTGTTGCACAACTTATCTAACTGGGAAATAAGATCAGGGCCAAAACTCCACTTTGCACTTTTTTCAAGGAAAAGCATGTAGATTTGGCTGGCCACGTACCACTTACTAACTCTGCTACAACAACCACTACTACTGTGACTACAACATTGCATACAGAAGAAGATTTTAGACATTTAAAGCAAAATGTAAAGAGTACAGGAGTCAAGACTACTCACAGGTTACACTTTGGTCCCTCAACATTGGGTCTGCAGCGACATCGTCCATTTCTCTCTCCACACGACTGGCCAGCTGCTCCACCAATATCACACTGGCAGCCTACACACACATGCACACAAATCACAAACATAAAGATCGCATCATGTATTTGCATAATAAATATTGTTCAGACTGAGATCAGACCTTGGCATCCAAAGTAGCTGTACTCCTGCAGGTCGTAGAACCCGTCTTTACATGTGGAGCATGTTCCACTGCACACATTGGGTTTGCAGTGACACTGGCCACTTTCCTGGAAGGTAAGATGCATTTACTAGAGTGGAAAATAACGGTGATTTTAAAAGTCAACCTGAGAGCGATTATTATCATTTTAAAAAAAATCCTATTGACATTTGTTAAATAAGTTTTTTTAACCAAATAAAGGTTTCTAGATGGAGGATATTTACATATACATAATACAAATACATTTTGATTTATGAATAGGGCTGTCTTTGTTATAAAAGGTTTTCGAGTCTGTATAGTTCAGTTGAAGATTACGATAATGAAAATATGTTTACAATTATTTTAATAGTTGACAGGTCACAAGTATTCAAATTAATGTACAGAATTTCAGATGAGGACACAACATTCTGTTGATCAATGTTAAATTGAGATGAAATATAGAAGGAAAAAGACAAAAGTATGATTTGATTTACCTGCGCACACTCAGCGACTCCGCTCACAGTTCCAGCAACATTGCATTCACAACCTGTGTCACAGACCGTGTCAATATATCACAATTGTCTCCAGCTGAGCTTAGTATTATAAATATCTATTGTATCTTACTGGAGCAGCCATCAGGAGTATCAGGAGACAGGTTCCAGAACAGAGGCTTGCATTGGTCACATGCTGGTCCTTCAACATTACGGCGGCATTCACACTGGCCCTAAGGAAATTGTTAAAAAAAAATAAGTACATGAAAATCCTACTAAAGTTTAAAAATGTCACTCAAAATGTTTAAATTAACTTAAGATTCAGAACTGACCACTGGAGGCTGCACCACATACTGTACTGAGCCGGCAGGATGACAGGTACCAGCTTTAAGAGAGAACAACGATATCAAAAATCATACTACCAGTTCATATTTTCTATAAGTGATATGATATAGAACTTATGTATTTGTAAGCACTCATCCCTTGCCAAACCAGCGGTGCAAGTGGGAAAGGTCGAGTACCTTCAACAGCTTTGCTCCTTTTTGGCTCTTTAGTTGCTATGCAAACTACAGCCCGGAGGCCACACAAGGTTCTTGAGCTTATTAATACGGCCCACCAAACGTAAACAAATTATATTAAAATAGTTAAAGGTAAAGTTTTTCTGCTGTTTATTCAACTGAAATTTAATAAATGAATTATTAATTTAATTAATCCATTTGAAAAACAATTTGTACAATGAGCCTTGCTTATTCATGCTTTGCTACATGCTACAGGCCAAATCGCTAATGTGACATAAACATATAGATATATACATATAACATATATATATCCTGGCCCGGCCCCTCTGTCCCCCATTGTGGCTTGTGTGTCAAAATGTTTGCCCATCCCTGTGCTATAATAATCCAAACATCATAGGACATAGTTCTTACATTGGCAGTGTGGGAAGCCGTACACCCCATGAGCACAACTGCTACACCTCTGCCCCACAACATGGGGCAGACACGAGCACTGTCCACTCTCCTGGTCACAGCTGCTGTAGCGGGAGCCTTCAGTCGAGCACTGGCAAGCTGCAATGACATGGAATATTACAACTTTTATATAAACTCTCTATAGACCACATGTGTCAAACTCAAGGCCCATGGGCCAAATGCAGCCCATAATGTCATTTGATATGGCCTGCAACAAAGTAAATTAAAAGGTATGACTGTCTTAAAATGTCAGTTTAGCAGGAGATACACACTTAAACAGCCATTTTTTTCATGTCTATGCAAATCCAAATGCAATATTTGTAACTTGAATAAGTAATAAATATAGAAACGGTAATTAACAAGATTAAAACGTAGTGACATTTATCTTACAGTTACATCTGGTTCTTTGAGAGCAACAATTTTGTTGATGCGGCCCTCAGTGAAAATGAGTTTGACACCGCTGCTATAAACCTTTTAAAAATATGTAAAGAAAAACATTATCAAAGTTCAACATCAGCTCATTTTTTGTTATGGATACTTAAAACCATAATTTTGATCTGATGTCAGTTAATTATTGAAAATACACTATGGTCAAAGTAATTGTGATGACACAGCATATTAAAGGGTCCATAGGTGTCATGTTAATGTTGCTGAATGTGAATGAGAGCCTTACGAGAGCAGCTGGGGTAGCCATAGAAACCAGGGGCACACTGTTCACAGGAGGGTCCACTGTAGTTGGGGCGACAGTGACAATGCCCAGAAGAGGAACAGGACGTGTCCAGAGCGGTGCGGGGGTCACAGCTGCAAACTGGAGGAGGAGGAGAAGAAGGGGCACAGTATAGTGAGTACTTCGGTCTCATTTTTGTATAATCAGTTGAAATTAGAACTGCAAGATTAATCCAAACAGATCAAAATTTATGTTCGATTTATTTTTTGTCATTATCAGGTAAAAAAAAAAAAAGCAAACAAACAACAAAACACAGTTTAACAACTCCCAGATCAAACAGCAATATGTAACAGATATAAGGTAGATTATATCTTTTACATAAAAAACAAATAAAACAAAAAAAACTGTTAACCTTGAAGTTCAGAGCTGTACAAGCATGTTCTGAAATGAAATTCTAGTATTAGTTTGTCAGTTCATGTAAATTTTTTTGTTAATTTTTCTGGACATGTTTAAATTGTGAACTCAACCCTAAATATATATTTTTCTCAAATTGTTCAGCCCTAGTTGAAATTACTTAAAAATAATCTTTATTTTTCCCACAACAGGGAAACATACTTGTAATCATAACGTAATGTTTCTATCCTTTAGGCATGTTTTAAGATAAATATCAACAAACGCAAGCGTTTTATATTTTAATCTATTTATGATTTGAATTTCTTGTTTGGTTTGACTGTTTTTAATATACAGCTGAAAAGAGAATATTTTATTTCATGTGAGCGTCGGTGCAGCACTTTGTAACTGTTGTATGTAACTTGTGCTTTATAAATAAAGTCGACTTGGAGTTATCCAGGAAAACTCACATCAAATAATCATACAGAGATAAAACATTTTGATACATTTTTATTGCCATACATGTCTCATCTAGTAATCAGCGCTGTGCCAATCACATGATTGGTAAATGGTCTGGCCTGATCCCAGAGGTGCAGGCCTAATGTTTCCAAACCAAAAACACATGGCTTATGTGAATGTGATGTCAGACACTGAACCATTGTCATACAATATTACTTCATCTGATATCAAAATTTATTAAAACCTTTTTTTATTCAATAGCCCATTGACCACTTTGTCACTTTTTATAATAAGATCCATTCATCTTGCACAGGTGGAGCCGCAATAACTGATCATAAAAGTTTTACAGGCCAATATAACACTTCATGAGGAGGTGAAGTGTTGCCAGATGTAGCTTTAAAGGGGAGCAGGCTACATAGTAATATAAAGTGAAATGTTATAAAATGTTGGGACTTTTGTGAGTGTCGTACCTTCACAGTTGGGGTAGGAGTAGAATCCAGATCTGCACTGCTCACATCTGGGCCCTGTGAATTCGGGTTTACAGAGACAGCGGCCGGAGACATCGCACACCTCTGGCAGAGAACCGATGCTGCTGCAGCCACACACTAGAAAAGACAAAGTCAGTCTTTAATGGTAAATTTAAGATTAAAATGGCTTAAATTAAATTATTTAACTGGTGTAAAAGAACATTATTCATAAATAACATTATTTTGGCACTATTGTTAAAGATATACTTGACATGTTTGACACGAGCCACTTTAAATTACAATGCAAATGGAATAACTTAGTTACTTAAAACTGCATTCATTCAAAATAAGAATCTTGATTTGAGATGTTCTGAATGATTTAGAATTGGACAGAAATGTAAAATGAAATGAAACTAAACCATTTATTTTCAGGTGTCCATTACACTGACATGAGTGATTTAGCCTGCTACAAAGTCATGTTTTCACTATTTTATCAAGATCACATGATTTAAACTGTCAATATCAGTACATGCTATGATGCTTCATAATAAAGTATATTTTTTGACAAAAATCTCCAGGGAGCCTTTTCGATGCTATAAGAAGGTAGAAATAAAAATTAGCTGTCCAGATATTGTATATTTAGGGCGCAGTCTATGCTATACTCTTCAAAATAACACATGTGCCAGGAAAGGGTTGCTAATGTTTAATCTGATTTGTTTTAAGATAAATCATTGTCTATGATTTAATTTAATGACAAAGAAACATATTCTCACCCTAATTCTCACAGCTAACGTGGCATAAATTTTGTCAGGTAGGTGCAAAAGCTCTATAGAATTAAACTAGATCAACAGGAACCCTATAGTTGAGGAGTTGCATTATTGACTGTACAAAGACTCACACTGGCAGAGGGGGTAGTTGAAGTATCCTGGGGCACACCTGTCACACTCATATCCTTGGAAACCACTGCGACAGACCCCGTGCCCTGTCACTGAGTCACATGACCCATCCAGGCACCCCGGGCTGGAGCACTGGCAGGCTAAGGACACAAACCAACACATTCAATACATACATACTTTCATACTGGCAATATATTTAAATCCAACATTGTGTATTTGTAGAAAAAAGAGAGCTTATTTCTGATGTTAAAAATATACCTATTTTTTTTTAATAGTATTTTTTTAAGAATTGAAGGAGTTATGGTTTGTTTGTATGTTTTTACCTCTTACTTCAAGATTATGACTTCCAAGATTATTTCAAGATTTTTTTCTAGGCTAAAATACTTGTAAATTTGTAAAAAATGCAAATGTACAACTGGACAATTTTGACTGAATACCATATCTACAATTAATAACAATGACCAAACCAAATTTCGAAGCAGTATATCTTTTAACATTATACATAACATTATGCCTCTGGGTTTAAGAATGATGAAAAATTAGGACATAGCAATTAACAATTTAAACTTTAATATTAAATCTTTCCAGTGTGAAAAAGTCTTCAAAACGTTGCATATGGCAGGAAGGTGACACCTATGCATAAAACATTGTGGATCAGTTTATTAAAGAGGGTGTTTGTTTTTTTTTCTTAACACAACTACAATGTCAACATGAATCCTATGAGAAACCCTAATTTAGATATAGGCAGATTTTAAGAGTTGACTTTGTTAGTTGGTTTGCAGACTGAAGCAGAGGTGTAAAGGTCTACAGTCTTTACAGTGCTTAGTGCCCTGATGAGGAATGCTGTTCATTTGGGGTTAGTCTGTCAATGTGCCCAGGCCAGAATGTGTTGTGGGTAGAGGACAAACAAACAAACCAATAAATCAAATGCTTTAAATTCTTGTCTTAGTTTAGAAATGGTGCAAAACCAATGGGAGGAAATGCATTTAACAAAATATTTAGTATGTGCACCTGTTATTGGGTGCCATGTATGCATTAGATGTGATAAAATAAATGTATTATTGTTTGTGATAGCGTTATACTTGTATATTAGGAAATGAGGGGTGTTTAAGGGCTTGTGCATATATATAAGCAGCTATGTCCTGTAAGCATCTAATTATAAAGCGTTAACGGTGACAAAAAATACGACTCTGGCCTCTGAAAGTTGCTTGTGAACTCATCACAGTGAATAAATAGGATGTTTGTAATGCCTAAGGTAAGTGAGGAATAACTTTGGACCATGGCAAACCTTTTAAAATGAACTAATTCAGTTTTTCTCTTTTTTAAGACAATAAAGATCAGCTACAGTGCCTTTAAATTTATCATATTGGCTGCCATGAAGTACATAGAGCAAAGGACCACGGTCTATGTAGTTTCCTTTGCTTTTTGAAACCGTACAACTGCAAAGAGATACATTGTAAGGCCATGACATTTTTAGATATATAGATAATAGCCATTGTGCGTGATGTGCCACCTCACTCAGTTGTTTCTATGTACTGTAGTTTCGTAGATAAAGCCTTGGTGTCTCTCTCACCCTGACAGTTGAGTCCATGGAAGCCTGGAGCACAGGTGTCACAGTGGTCTCCTGTGAAGCCTGGTTTACAGACACACGTCCTGGTCCTGGGGTCTGGTCTGCATGAGTTATCCACTGTCCCTGCTGCGCTGCACTCGCAATCTGTACACAGAGTAATATTAATACATTTGCTGTGATGAAGGTAAAAACAAATAAAATGTTTTGCTCCAGTACTGCTATGTTGTGAAAGCAGCTCTTAGGGTCAGAATAAGACTGCTGTGTACCGACTGCATCTAATTCTAAAGTGTTCTTATCTTTCGTGAACCAGAAAGTATTGCTAGTGTGTTCTTAGTTGCTAGTGTGTGTTAGTTGCTGTTAGCATTATCACAATGGCAAAACTCCACTCTGGCCTCTGAAAGTAGTAAAAAGTTTATATCCTCATCATGGTGACTCGCCTAATTAATGTAAGAAATGTATATGGAAAGTGAGGAATAATTTGAACACTGCAAGCCGTTTAAACTACTGAACTAGTTAAGTAAAAAGGTATTGTTTTTAGTTTCAACCTTTTTTTCTATGCTAAAATACCTGGAATAAAAAAAACCCAACTCATTAATAAGAGTAAATGTACATTTGGACAGTGTTGATTGAAAACCTTTTCAAGACAGTAAAAAAACAGGTAGGCCTATAACGCATTGAATAATAACAGTAGTAGGTATGTTGAAGTTGATTTAAACCTACCACATCTAATTACCTTTAAAAAGAAAGGCTTCAATTTGGGAAAAAAAGGAAAATATATAACTAATTGATATATGTTTAAGCCTTTTAGGCATACTATCTGGAAAAAAAATTGTGAAATAAATTGTGAAGCCCGACAGCTTTATTATTAAACAATGCACAATTTTCCTGCCACACTGGAGAAAATGCAAACTATTTAATTTCCAGTGAGAATGAAGTTCAGCTCGACTTCCCACATTATTTAGTCACAAACAAACCTCCCCATGCAAGTATTTACAGCAGTCTAGCCATGTGTATACAATTACATGTGCACCTTATCATATCCCTTCTAGACAAATAAGTAAAAATATACAACAAAATGCGACAAGAAGACAAGTACCGTACTGTTAAAGGTGCTGTACCTTAAAAACACATGAAAAACAGAACTACTTCATTTTAAATAGTGTGCAGTGGTTGAAAGTTATTCCTCAACTACCTTGTGCATTCTGAGCATCCTAATTATTAACCACAATGAGTTTTCCCGTCAAGAGGAAAGATAACAACTAACATGCTAACTGCGCACTTCCTGATCCCCAAATAATGAAATACACAATTAGATGCAGACAAGACACAGCAGACAATACAAAATATATGTGTACTCTTCAAAACCTATTTTGCTCAAATACATGGAAAAAGTCAGTTACAGATCCTTTATAGTAAGAAAAACCCAAATTAAATAAAAATCTTACTGATAATCTCTCCGGCTGGTTTGGCTTCTCCATTGTTGTTGTTGTTGGTGGGGTATGTGGGGATGGCTTAAATTACAGAGCATAGCTAGTTTGTCAGTGGTCATATATTTGAGTGAGAATAAGTACATGTTCTAAATAATTTCTTCGCAACTCACGGTAGCACTCTGGGAAATTGATGAAGCCGCTAGCGCAGGAATCACAGTTCTCTCCGGTGTAGTTGGGTTTACAAAAACAGCGACCGGTGAAGTCTTCACATGTACCGTCAGTGAACTCCGACCGACAGTCACAAGCTGCAAAAATATAACAAGAACAACAATCCAAAATTATTAGATTGTAAATTAACATGTAATTGCAACATACATTTAATGTACCTTAACAAATGACAAAGGGCTACATCAAAGAAGATTAAATTAGAGTTTTTGACGAGTTCAGACTTACTTATTGGAATTTTTCAGGTTAGTTTTTAGTTTCATTTTAACATAATTCTACTTAGTTTGAAATAAGAACAATCTATGCTAAAATACATTGAAACTAGCCAAAACTACCAAAATCAAAATTACATTTCAAATTTCAATACTACCAGTAGAAACTTTCTCTTTATCTAAACGATATTTGACCAGTTTACAAGAGTCGTGCTACTCACATGAGCAGGCCAGCGGAGATTCGATGCTGTGGTCAGGTGATCTATAATAGGTCGGGATGCAGCGCTCACAGTTCACTCCAGTCGTATGATGCTAAGTAGAAAAAATAACAATGTATTTTCATTTATATGTCAAATGTGTCAAATTCTCACCCACATAAAATCTTTAAACTATAAACCAAAATAGTGTAGTACCTGGCAGTTGAGACAAACTCCTCCTCCTCTGTAGTGTCCATGGGCGTCCAGACTTTCCCTCCTGTGCTCCACCTCAGGGTCATAGTAGCAGTCAAACGAATGACGATGACAATTACAGGCTAGAACACAAACATGGAAAACCCAATTAGGTAAAGTTTATTCTTTTAATTCCTCAGATTAGTCAGAACTCTAGATTTCAAATAAAATAATGGGTGCATGTCTGTACGGATGTTAACGGATGTTAATTTATACAGCAGATTAAACAAGGATAAGGTAACAGTATCATTACCTAAACCACATCAAGTTTAGACTGAGTTTGATGCACAGAGGTAATGTTCTAAGGAAAGCAGATAATTAAAGACTGTGAACATCATAGTTATTTTATAAGCTGCAATAACTGCTACAAAAGAACTTTGAACTGGGTTATATGGCGTCTTGAATAGTAGCACCACCCATTTTATTTGAATTTTGTTTATTTGGTAAGCAAGACAGGTAAAAACATATGGTCAGATTTAAAAGGAAAACTAGTGATGCTTCATGAAAGGAATATTTTACTGGGGATCTAATAATAAACCATAAATAATTAATATTTTAAAATGTAAAACTCTACAACAACTACAATTTCTAGTTTATGGTTTCTTTTTTTTGTTTTTTGGTTAAGTTCATAATTTTACTTCCTGGTTGGACATGGGCAGCAGATGACATATGTAGAGGTAACTGCATAACTGTTACCTACCAACCATATGCTAACCAGGGCCAAAACCTAAATTGCACTAATGAAAATAAACAACAGAACCTTTAATTTACTAAAATGGGGTTTAAAATGACTCCCTTTCACCAGTTCCACTTTTAGGTCCCTACCCATCATTTAAGAATCACTCCTTTTAACTTAATCCTGTCCCTATCTGTCTGGTTGTGTTGGAGATAAAATCCTAAGTCCAGACAAGTGTTTCCTCAAGACTCAGAGACAGTGAGCTCAGGGTCTTATCTGCCCCTCAGCACCTGGGACGTGCCCACTCAATAAACAAGTGCTCCTATATCTGCAGCTGTGACATGTGACTGATATGGTCAGAAACTAAAACTAGGAAACGTTGTCAAGACAGTTGTGGGAGAAATGATAAAACTACCCAAATAAAGGTAAAAGTTCCGATGAATAGGCTTAGAGGCTTAACAAGTGAGTAGTGACATTATATAATACTACTTGGAAAATTATGATAATGTAAATGGTAAATCATCACATTTATATAGTGCTTTTTCAAGGCATTCAAAGTGCTTTACATCAAGGAACCACTCACCCATTCACACACACATTCACACATCAGGGTATGCAGACACTGAGGGTGAGATGGATCTTTCATCTGTGGGAGCTTGTATTGCACCACTAACCTGTGGGCCTGTGGATCTGAGTCTACCGATGACGTTTATGTTAAGAGAGGGATTGAAACCACTGACCTTCGGATCAGAGGACTCTACCAACAGACTGTTGCCAGATCATATGCCATAAATTTTGCATTTTGAAATTAGAAATTAGCATATTTGTTGTAAGCTGTCTTTTTACAGGTAAACATTTAGTATCTTAAAACTTTTGAGTGGAAGTTAGCTCGAGTTACATGGCATCTTAAAAATCACCATTGGCTTAGTATTTGCTAACTTAGAAAGCTGTTGGAGTGTAAGGACATATTTCTGATTTCTATACTTTATCTAATCCAACTTTATTGGCCAAAGAATAAAAAAACTTTTCATTTCACAGCTCAATGAGGCTTGTGAAATGGACTCTTATTTTCCTTAACACCACTCTCAACATTCAATTTCAATACAGCCACTTCAAACTCTTATAAAGTATTTTTTTGAATATTATATTTAACTTTTATTTGTCCACATGGCATCTCAAATAGTGCTTGGTTTGTAGTCAAAAAGTCTCCATTTTGACTTTTCAGCCAAAATGTTCAGTGACTGCTAATGCATGTGAAAGTGTCTGAGGAGCTGCATGAGTCCGTTTGGCTTCATTAACTTGTATTGTTGAACCAACACATTCCTGGTCAGGGGTCAGTGCCCGACCTTAGCTTTAGCGTTAGCCTTAGCCTCTAGCCGTGACTCACGTTCACACTCGTTGGCGCTGTAGGTCGTAGCTGGTTTCCATGGTAACTGGTTGAATCCGGGGCAGCACTGGTCACATGACACGCCGCAGGTGTTGTGCTGACAGTCACACTGGAGTCTATGGGAATACAATCACAAAGAAATTATTATAATCTTTCCAAGGAGGAAATGTTAATGTTCCAGATGTTTCCATTTCTAATAGGTCTACTCAAACCTGTAGTCAACACCCTACTGCTAAAGCAACAGGAAATGTTTACATGGGTGGATATACAGAGTATTGACAAGGTTTATTAGAGTACAAAGTATTTAGGCCCATTACTTCTTGTACTAGACTACTTCAATTACAACAGCAAATGCTAATGCTATTTCAATCATAGTCACATTTTACAAATCTTTAAATCTTGCTTGTAATGTGAACTATACAGACACACACAGCCTTATAACTTTTGACTCTCCCATTCATCCACTATGGGGCATTTAGGTCGACCTATACAGATTACATTCTCTTCAATTGACGCATAAACCTAAATGTGTTTTCTATATTAACTCACTTTCACCTGCATAGAACCTTGCCAGGAAGCCACTGGTGCTCAGCTAACCACAGAGGACCAGGAAACAGTGAATGTGGATGGAAGCGCTCCATTGAATTGCATTTCCTAAAATACTTGAGATTGAATGAATACTACGTTTGCAGTATGTCATGGTCAAGGCTAGAAACAATACTTTGGTGTGTTATCAGCAAATGCACATTTAAAATTGCTTAAACCAGAGTATTTGATGAGCTTTTCCTTCCTTCTCAGGCTCTGGACTTGCACATGTAAGTTTGACCTGGGTCTATAAAACTAGAGAATAAGGTTAAGATGGCACTTCCCTGCTGTGTTTTGGTCACTCTCCACAGGCAATAGAGTTGGACACTAATCCGATTAAAATCAGGGTGAAAAGAAAGGGAAATTAACTCTTTCCTTAAAGAGGCAATACTTTGGTTTAGTAGTGTTTCTATTTGATAACATAAAACGGAAACTAAACAGCATTGCAAACAAGCTAATTCGTTTGTGATCTGGCTATGGTGTTAGACAGTAATTGCATCTGATAATGTAGTATTTTATATTTAAAGTATTCATATTTATATTTAAATCCAAAAACATCAGTTAGAATTAGGTACATGGCAAGATTTATTGTAGATTTATTGCCACAACCCATTTTTAGTAAACTAATCGGTAAACTAATAGGGCCTGTTTTTTCTCAACCAAGATTCCTTTTATTAGACCACAGCCCTACTATTTATCCACAAAGTAGGGCTGCAAGATTAATCGGAGTCGAACCGAAATTGTGATTTGAAAGAAATCAGCAAATCACAAAGACTGCAGTTCTGAAGTACTATAATTTCCTCTACAAATAACAAAATCTCCTGTCTTATTCTGCATAAAAACTAACCTTATAGTTTAAAATATGAATTTGGCACAGAATACTATTATTAAAACATTAAACGCAAATCTAATCATAATTGTAATACTTGTCAGAAAAATTGCAAGTACATATTTTTCCCAAATCGTTCAGCTCTACTAAAAAGCTCAAATGGTCTCAGTATCACCACTAAAGACCGCTATTATTTGTTTTTGTCCTCAGTATTGACACCCCGGGAGTCAGCAGCTGTTTAAGAGATACCCCAACCTCATCAAGATCAAAGTCCAGACAAAAGACTGGTTAACATGACCACACCGGGACAGATCCGCAACATCGCACAGCACGGCATCTCAATCCAAAACATCCCCATCACAGGAGCAACCGCACAGCACAAACCGCCTGACCTGCCCACCGCTACAACCGCCGCTGCACCTGTACTCAGCCAGACCTCTCCTGCCAAGATCAACAGGGTGAGCACAGGGTCGCAGAGTTTAAAGTTGTTAGAAGTGGTGAATAATTAGGATACTCGGAATGCATAAGGTAAGTGAGGAGTTTGGACCAGTTCATGTTTTTAAGACAGAAAAAATTAGATACAGTGGCTTTAAGGGTGGCTTGAGAAACAAATGATTGGCTAACAAGCGACAAGAACTTCTGGTTAAAGCTACACTATTTCTTTATCATAACAAGTTAACCAATGAGCTGTTAACTGTATATACTGCCCTCCACATTCCTCCACTCTGACATCAACTACAAAGTACTGAGGTCACCCCCAGTTTACGAGAATTACTCAGATCCTGTCAATCAATCTAACACAAGTATTATCTAAAATGTAGAAGTAATATGCTGAATCAGGGGCATTGTTTCATTTGTATTGATTAAAATAGATACAATTTGTGACATGATATAATTAATGTTGAAATTTCTTAAGAGTAATTATCTTAAAGCCATCTGCAGAGCTCAAATTGTGTTGAGTGTTTAAACAGTTGTAGCAATTATTTTTCTCTTGATATGCTATGAGTCATGATTCAAGCGCTGTCTAGCTCCTGAAGCTATGTCTGGGAGTATAAGCCAAAACTAGAATTAAATTTAGAATGGAATCATAGTGTTTTGGAGGTTTTTCTCATTTTTTTTTTGTTTTAGCATGCTGGCGTTAACTGTGGCAATTTGGTTTAAGAACAGCTTATGCACATTTCGAGCAAACACAATACAGTATTTTGATAAGTTTTGATAAACAATCAAATTTGTACAAAGTTTTGTGTCCTGAGCATTTGATGTGGCCTTCATCAGTGGTCACAAACTACTACTAGGCATATACATTTTCTGTTCAAAAATTGGTCAAACTTACACAAACTTTGATTATTTTGATTTTCAGATATCAATTTAATCTGTGTGCATATGTATGTGTGTGTGTGTGGGGGGGGTGTATGTGTGTGTGTATATATATATATATATATATATATATATATATATATATATATATATATATATATATATATATATATATATATATATATATATATATATATATATATATATATATATATATATATATATATATATATAGTACAAGGTGTGACATAAAATTCCTACGTGGCAGATAAATGACTGAATGTCTTCGGCAGATGTGTGAAATGAATCCATGTGTCGTAAGTGTCAATATTTCTGTATTGGATTATGGAGCAGTGATATAGGTCGTGTTTCAGGGTGCGTGCAGAGGTGTCCCTGCTTCACAATGGTGGGATTTCCTGTCATTTCTATGAACATCAGTTTTAAGAGTCAAACTAATACTTATGATGTATGAGAAATGTCCATCTGGTTTTCGTTGGAGTACTTAAAGAGTCGTGGGAATCATGATCAATTTTTATTTGACTTCTTCATTGACTGTACCAGCAAATGTGTATGTCCTTTTTATTGCATAGAATTTACTGCTCTGTATAGCTCTGTATAACCAGTGTTTCTCACAAGACTCATGACTTAAAAGTTTTTGCTATACTTAAAGGTGCACTATGTAGCTTTTTTGTGGCGAATATACTACCTGCTAGTATCCATGGAGATGTTATTGCTTTGCCTGGATTGTTCAACAGTAGAACCAATCCCGTTCACACATACAATGCATGCTTTTCAATATATATTTTTGGCAATA
Source organism: Periophthalmus magnuspinnatus (assembly GCF_009829125.3). Taxonomy (NCBI): domain Eukaryota; kingdom Metazoa; phylum Chordata; class Actinopteri; order Gobiiformes; family Gobiidae; genus Periophthalmus; species Periophthalmus magnuspinnatus. The sequence continues at coordinate 15,852,325 of NC_047132.1, forward strand.
AAACCTCTGCAATGAAATGCAGGACAGATAAGGGTAATGCTATACTGCAGAACATTCCAGGCAAAGCATCTCTATGGAGACAACCAGATGACCAAGTCCAAGAAACATTACATAGTGCATTGTGATTACAAAAAAATAAAAATAAAAATGGGCTGCACTGCAAAATCTATACAATTACTATTTCCCATAAACTAGAGGATAACTGGTACGAACCTCAGCAGCACTTTTCTCACATCGCCCATTCCAGTAACAATATACTGTACAATATATGTATAGGTTCTTATTGCATCAGATAAGGAATCTGCCATAAAACTTTCCAACTTAACTGGTTTACTGTGGTAACACTTTTCTCACAAAATGTTTACTTTTGGATCTGTACTGATCAATAAATCATGACTGACACACAATCTCTGTTCTACAGTGCATTTTTTCATAGCCATTCAAAAGTTTTATATATATAAAAAATATAATACTCCATAAATAAACATTACATCTCATTTTTACATGTAACTGAAGATAACCACATTTGCCTGAACTCATCAGAACCCGTGCAGCTTCCGGATGTGTCTTGTTTATTATTGTGTTTTAAAAGCCTGAGAGCAGCTGGTGTAAAGGAGCACGGCACATTTGTGATTACAACCTGTGCCTAATAAAACTGCACGTCCTTCATTTGGCTTTTGTTGCGGAGAGGGACAGACATGACTGGACCTGTTTTGATTCTGTCAGATAAGTCTTCGTCTACCCCTGGTGGAAGTGGGCGGGGCAGATTACATTAATAACATGTGTGCTGTGATGTAGTCTTTTGTACAGGGTTTTTGTCCCCGGAGGCAGCGTCGCAGTGCAATAAGCTGTCATTACTGTGTCAGATTCACATGTGCTGGGTAAATGTGCTAATAAAATCCACTTCCTCTGTTGTACCTGACTATATGCTGTTATTATTGCAAAGTGTGAAGAATGGGTGGAGGTTTGTTATACTTCCTTTTTCATATCTGAGTTTCATGATTTGTTTAAGGTGCTCTACCAGATTTTTAGAGTCTTAAAAAAGTGAAAAAAGTACAAGTTCATTTTAAACTGTTAGCAGTTAATCCTTCCTCTTTTTTTTTTTTTACACATGCCTAGAATCCCAATTATTTACCATGTCAAACAATAAGTGCCTTTCACAACTTTCAGAGGAGTGGAGTTTTGCCATCACGATAAAGCTAACAATAACTAGCAACTAATGAGGTAACAGCACACTTCCTGGTTTTCGGACAATAGAGCACTTTATAGTTAGATGCGGACAGCATGCAGCAGTATCATTTTTTACATCTGATGCCCTTACTGCCCCGTTCCAGTGTGTGTGTGTGTGTGTGTGTGTGTGTGTGTGTGTGTATGTATGTATGTATGTATGTATATATATATATATATATATATACACACACACACACACACACCCCCACACACACCCCACACACACACACACACACATATAGTTATAGTTATATATATAGTTATAGTCATCTTTATCTTTCATCATGCAGCCTGAATTAACTGCCATAACTTGACATTTCATTCAACAGCATTCAGCACCTACGAATTAAGCATCAGAGTTGATTACGTAGTTGGCATACAGCTTGTTTTCCATATTATTTTCCTCAGATGCTTTATGTGTTGCAACAAATCCTGTAGCTAATTTACACCAATGGAATGCTAATACATGCCTTCAGACACATACAGGAAGAGCTGGCATCAAGTTAACCCAGTGTAATTAAAACTCCACAAAAATGACTGCAAGTTACGACTTTCATACCATTCTTTCACACTCATAAATCTCACTATAGTTGGGCTTATCTTGGACGTGTATTCAGTCTAAACAGATTTGGTAAAGCCGTGTTTGTAAATGTCTGGAGGAGATAGGAGAGAATATGATGTGGTGTGGATATGTGGGTCTTACTTGTAGGGGTCGTTGGGGTCCTGGGCATTGCAGGCTTCGGCGTGACCGTTGCACACACAGCGTCCTCCAATACTGATGTCTTTGATACTGTAGTAATACTGCATAAAACCAAGAGGGTTGAGATAAGATTGTACAGCAAACAAATGTGCCAGACTGAATAATATGAGCAACTACATGTAAAAAACAAACTGCTGATACAGAAGCTGTGACACATTGATGTCTGACTCTATACCAGATGATTAAATCTCAGTCCAGTTTTAAGAGGAACAAAAAGCCAATAGTAGGCAGAGCTTGAATAACTATAAAGAAACAACTCCATGACACCATCCCAGACAGTTGTTTCTGTGTTATGGTGCAATATCCCAGCAGCAGAAAGGACTAAGTGGATGGGGATAAAAGTTCAAACTAAAACATGTTCCTGTCTGATGATTCAAAATCAGGTACGGGTCCTTTAAGACAACAGACAAGAATCACATGGAGCACATCAGAGCTCATGTCAGATGTTTCAAAGATAGACATTCATATTTCACCATGGTATGCAACTGTTTTCGAGCTTTTCAGTCAAGAGTCAAATTGACTGTCTCTATGAAAGTATGTTTGATGGTAAACATGGAGATCACAGCAGCAGAAGACAAATCTCTGTCACCTTGTGTGAGAGGTTGAGCTCAGTGACTAGAGTGAGTGGACATTTGTAATGTGACATGTGTTTTGACTTTAAAAGTACTGCTACATGAATTGCATGATCAGAGTTCTACTGGAATGTCTACTTACCCTGCGAGTGACAGTGGGGTCACGCAGAGCCTTGCCCATCAGATGTCCCAGCAGAGTGTTGGTGCGGAGGAACCTCAGCTTGATGTTGGTGGCTTTGGTAAACTCTCGGAGCACTGGGGAGTACGAGAAGTTCATGGCTCCAGGACGCCCATTCACCAGGGACACAACAATCTGGGAAGAAAGCATGAGGAGATTTTATATATATATATATATATGTATATATGTGTATGTATATATATGTATGTATGTATGTATATATATATATATATATATGTGTATATATATATATATGTGTATATATATATATATATATATATATATATATATATATATATATATATATATATATATATATATATATATATATATATATATATATATATATATATATATATGAGAGAGAGAGAGAGATAGATATAGATATAGTCCGTGTCACCTCTCCATTCTCCAGAGGCACGATCCGGGAATACTCAGTGGTGCAGATGACATCGTCGTCATTGTTGATCCTCTCGATGGTCCTCTGGCCAAAGCGCTCGATACAGTCTCTCTTGGAGGCTGAATGATTAAAACAAAAAAATAAGACAAAAAAAAGTGTGAAATGGCCTGTAATTAGTCATTTGAGAATTATTATTAATTTAATTTGTGAATCTACAACACATAACATTCAAATGCTATAGCCATTGTGTCATTGGTCAACACACTCGCCTACTTTACAGATGCTAACTCTAGTCTCAGTTGTGTATTGAATCTCTCATAGAACTATTTACCACTTAGTGTGACAACTAAAATGTATTTGCAACTGATAAAGAAAAGGCAGTTTGTCTACTAAAAAATGTTTGAAATAACAGTTTCCTATTGCGAGCACAGCACGCACTCTTCCACTATTATTATTATCAGCAGTTTGTCCTTGAGGAAAAGATATGAAAGTGAGCTGAAGCCAACACCAGCAAATTAAGAGCAGGATTTAGTGATTTAAGGTTGCAGGTTTTCTAAATAAAGTGACATTTTCAGCACTAAATCCAGTCACACTTTATTCTGAAATATGCATAGACCACACAGAAAAGGCAGGTGTTCATTCTCCACTGTGTCTACTAAATCTCAGCCTATTATTAGATTGGTAGGAATTCAGACAAATAAGCAACACTTAATTTATATGTAGAATTACCTGATATTGTGTTATCAGAAGAAAGGGGCAACAGTGGTGGTAAGCATTTGCTCATCAACTGGAAAGCTTGAGGTTCGAACAACATATTACCTTTTTTTTATATTAGCAGCAGCACTTAGCCAAAGAAAGCTATTAACATTTCAAATGTATAGGTTAGAATTTTAAATCTGGCAGACTAACACAAACAAATCGATGCATTACTTCAGAATGACCCTTTATTGTCCCTTTGTTGATCTTTGCATGTCATTCTTGTTAGAAAACCCTGCCACGCTCTACCTTCTCCTCTTTCTTCTATTTTCCAGAGAAATTCAAGCCTAGACGTGTTCAGAACCATGACTGGAATCCCCCTGGAGGCTCCCGTGATTGACAGCTGCCTCGGCCAATCAGCTGCTGGCGTGGTGATGTAACGCACTTTCTTTCTAGCTGACACTAGACCTGACACGGCCAATCAAAACGCTGGCCCCGGGCTGCTCTTTGAGATCAGAGCGGGAATTGAACCCCTTTAGGGAAGACAGTGGAGCATGAGGTTATGGAGTGTCACAGAGAAAGAATAAGCAGCATTTCTTAAAATATCGAGAGTTAAAATCATGAGCATTGGCCTCATAAAATTTAATTTAATTTAATTTAGTGCCTAATTATATTTATCCCATCAAAATTACAAAATGCAAAGTGTTCTTCTGTTAAAATAATATTTAAAAAAATAAACGATCTATAGAGTAACAGGTTGTAATTTTTATTGATGGTCTTTTTTGGATGGATTTTTTTTTTAAATTCAAGTCAATACTGATATCTAATACTTGTCTTACTGTTGTGGTTGATAAGTAATATTTTATTATGCACAATATTATGCACTGAGGACAAAGTGGGAATGACACATGGGCACACACAGACTAGTGCAGATCAGAAAAAATATCGGCTAAATTTTCAACATTTGGGCCAATACCCAGGAAACCCACCAATATCACAGATAAACCATCCCTAAAAATGTCTATTGTCTAACATCTATTCCACGCTACTTCATCTGGTATACTTTTAGTGTGATATTTGCATTAGTAGTAGTTGCAGTAACAGTAGAATTAGTTAGTACTCACAAGCAAAGAACTGCCATGGCTGGTAGGTCTGTCCGAAGTCTATGGAGCGCTCTAGAACCCAGAGGTCGGGACGAGGAGAGTTGGCAAATTTGATCAGAACGTACGCCACATGGAAGAGCTGTAACACAAACAACATGGCTATTAGTCAACGTGTATCCTGCATTACTTAAAATGGTAATGGTCAAGACTAATTTGTAAGTTCTCTCTGTGTTTGGGGATACTCCAGTTTCCCATATCCACCTCAAACATGCAATCTGAGTGAATAGTGTGATCTACCAGCTATAGATAGAAAGGTCCCAGCACGGCAGCAGATGGGTCCCCAATGTACTGGGCCCATTTCCCTATAAGGATAAAACCTTATTATAAAATGAATGTCCTTATTATAAATGTATTGGTCAGCCATTATAATTGATTCAGCAAGTATTTTCATGTAGTAAGCATGACAAAATGACTCTGGTTTATTTTTATTTAACAGCGGAAGTTAAATAATAAAGAAAAAGAGCCAGCGTTGCACCTCCAAACACTTGGAAACTTTTTCAAACCTCACCCAACTGCATGTAATACATATACCGTGACCCCCATTACCAACTCAGATTATATAGTATGTTTGGTTGCCACATGGAAGGGCATCTGGCATAAACACTTTTCACATCACTGTACTACTACTTGAACTGAATAAAATGATAAACCAATAGCCAAAACAGTCTGATATTTTTTTTCCTCTGTACGTCTAACCCTCATTTTTGAATCCACATAACGTCATTCTCCTTCAAAGCTTAATCAAAAGACACTAATCCACCTGAACAGTGTTGTACATGTTACAACCTCGATTCTAATAGCCTCCATATGGTGCACAGCTGCATGTCCTCTCCTCTCTTCACTCATCTCTCGCTCATTTCCTGAAAAGGCCAGACGCTGATGACAAACTGGACTCGTGGGACCAGCCTGGACTTGCACTGTTTGGGTCTGACAAAAATTGAAATACCACAGGGACTGATCTAATAACATTATGGACTATTATAATTAGTGTCACTCTACCTATGTGCGAGCAGTTTTAGAGACTTATTTTGATTCTTTCCTAACTTAATGAAGCAAAAAGATTACATTCCCTCCAGGCTTATTTGAACTGAAAAGATTTTTTATGTAGTGGTACTCAAAATATACAATTTTCCAATATTTTACAAAGATGAGAACCTGATTGACAGTTGGATGAACCAATCAGGGACATGTATATCTTTTTGTGTGCACTACGATCTATACCAGGTTTCAACAGGACTATTACATATCTAAGCTAGGGTTAATCCAAGTCTAAGTAATTAGAAGAGCACGCACAAAAAGCCAATATTTTTCATTTTACATCAGTTGAAATCTGTGTCAGAAGTACACCTTTTGCACCTTTTACAAACTTAACCCTTTGCACTCTTCACCTTGTCCATTCTCAAGCTTCTTAACAGCTGCACGCCCTCACTGAGCTGGCCCTCAAACATAAGCGTGTTACAAATTTAGCCAAACCTCCTTAACCCCTTGGTCCGTGTCGGGACAGGCCTGCCCTTTACCCCTCTGTCTTTGTCCCAAAACACAAGCCCCACCCCCCCCTCCCTAACTTTGATCATCCATCACACAGGTAAACCCTATGATCCAAGCACTTCCTGGATCTGACAGGGCAGTGATGACACGCCAACCAAACACACAAGAAACAATACAAAGGAAAGAACGCAGAGAAAAGTGGAGAGCGCTTTTGAGGAGAGAGGGTGTGAAAGAGGAGAGGAGGGAGGTGAAGGCGGATGGATGGGTTGGGGATCACAGGAGCAGTTGGCTGTTGACAAAAGAGAAATAAGATAGGGTGATTCGTCTCTATTTGTCCACCACTGGGGTGCGTTTTTAACAACAAAGACACGCAGGAGTTGACTTAGAAATGATTCAGGCCTAAACGTGGTCTTAAACAAGACTAAACCAGGACTGAACTAGGTCTAAGGAGGTCTAATTTAAGTCCAATTTCTAAATCCATCTATATAAAGCTGGACTGTTGTGGGCCTTGAGTAGTATAACTGACGTACTGGCAGGTTGTTGCATCAGTGCTGAATGATTTGAGAAAAATATTAGATTAGCAATGTATTTTTTAATAATTCTGTTCAAAGTTCAAATTTTAAACACGCCCAGAAGAATTGACAAAAACACTAAAATATGAACTAATAAACTAATATAAGAATGACATTTCAGAACATGTTTGTGCAGATTGAAACTACAGGGTCAACACTTTTTATGCAGAATAAGACTGGGTATTTTGTTATTTGTGGAGGAAATTATGGTCCATCAAAAATTACAGCCTTTGCAATTTGCTAATTGCTTTTAAATTGTGTTTTTAATTTGATTGTGATTATTCTTGCAGCCTTGCTTGCACCCCAGTTTGAGAACCATTGAAACATTATTAGAAAAACTATTGTGGGTGCATTTTTGACTGAACAGTGCATAATGTATAACAGCATGCATTTTTTAAAAGGTAAACTAAAAAAAAGTATTCAGGACAGTGCATTTATAGACGACAGCTTTTTGCCTTAATTTGAGCATACAAAACTATTTAAAAAAAAATAAAATAAAAAATGACACCCATATCATCCATATTCACCCATATTTAGGTAGTAGGAACAGGTCTCTCGGGCATTGCAGCTACAATCTTTGCTCAATCTTAGTATTACAATAGTTTTGTCTAGCACATATTACAAACAACTTAAGTATCCAAAGACATTCCACTTTTTTGTAATTTTGGTTGTTCAGAAAATTACCTACAGCTGAGAGGGAGAGGAGGAATTTATGTACGCCACAGTGTGGATGGGCCCTGGTTACATCAGGTGATCCAAGCTCTATGACCCTCCTGAGGTAATGCGAGGTGACAGCGCAAGGCCCAGCCAGGAAAGATAAAGTTCACTACTACACCATTGTTGTTTCTAGTTCATTCCTCTTTCTTGGCTAATCAGCCAATCACAGCTACCAACCCTCACTGCATGTACACCACAGCAGCAGAACCATCAGCCACCTCAATCTCTTCATCTCCTCTTCTTCACCACTGCCCATTTTCTTATGTGTATAGTGATATTTTACAAGCAAATATATTCTCTCAGGATTTGTCCGCACTGTACTGAATAGCTAGTGTGTATTCTGTTGCCTGATGCCTTTTTAATTGCTTCTTTTCAAGTTAGCAAATCTTGTCCCTGGAGGGCTACCATAGTGCATATAAGGTGAAATAGCTATTTATTAAAATCACAAGTAGATTATCAATCTGCCTCCAGCTTGTTTCCATGAATGTTACCGTGTTGACTGTAATGTTCCACAGCGTGACATTAAACTTATCTTGCAATAGCTGAAATACACTTTTTCAAATACCTTGAAAAACATTCATTCTTGTTATCAGCAGTTTCGCCTCTCCACAGATCTGACCTGTGGCTTAACGGCCTCACCTACCTGTCTCTGTAGAGTTAAATATATTTAATGCCATACAGTCAAACATTCTAGGAGCGCAATAACATCTCCATGGAGATAAGCAAGTTTTTGCAGTATCAATGCTTGCTCAAATGTTTATCTAGTTTCCATATTAGTGTTAGTAAAAAAGTCACACCTAAAGAATGTGATTGCACACATGAGGAGGTTAGCTTCCCAGCAGGACATGTCCTCCTCTGCCTCTGTCCCGCAAAATGTGGACTCACTGCTAAATGAACCCAGAGCCCAGTGTGTCTCCGGGACTCAGCAGGGGCCGGTCTGTTGCCTGGTTTTAACACACTCTCCACAATGGGACCTGAGGGATTAGCCGCAGCCTGACTCTTTGTCCCGCCCCCCCCTCCTTCCCACAGTGACCCACTGACCTGTCAATCAAAGTCCTGTAACCGAGAGCAACAGGAAAGCGTGGGTCAAACTCAGGGGAACAGAGAGAGAGGGTTTGGAGACGTTTCAATCGCATAGAGTAAGTTATAAATAAGAAGGAGGAGGAAAATCTAATTGACCGTGCTGTAGAAAATGTCAAAGCAATAAAAAATCATTCCAAATTCAACACGAGAATTTTGACAGTTGCTTTGTATAATATTTTGACAGTTGTTACTTGCTAGCTATAGTCAGCAAAATCCTTGTTTTGCAACCCAATTCCTAAGAGAATGGAAATGTACTTAGTTGTGGCATTATAATAGTTCAATGTGTACACAGGTATTATTAGAGTAGAAAAAATATTAGGGCAATGCCAAAAATCAAAAGAGCGATTGCAATCTTAACTTTAGTCACTGTCAATGATAAGGCGAGACCATTTTGATCGACAGGTCTCCAACAATCCTGTGGCAGTAAGAGTGTGTGGTACTGAGGAGGAGTCCTCACTCTCTTGTTTAAGTGAAAGCTCTGAGTCATTAAAGTCCAGTTTCTCCTTCCTTTCTCTGCCTTTGTGTGTGTGCGGTGCTGTCTGCCAGCGCTCCCTCTCTCTGAAGCTGGGGATTTTTCCCTGATTTCAGTTGTGTTTAGTTACTCTCAGTCATCACTAGTTGAAGGCAGTCACAGCTGCTTCAGTCTTGTACTGTGGAGCAGTTACGACTCGAGGCAGGTTCGAATGGCAAAGTTCTTCACCTGTCACCATTTTTAGAGAATCCCGAGTGAGTTAGTATCACTGCTAGTGCCACAACTTTTAAGTGCTTTGGTCGGCCAGGGGTCACATGACACTGTTTAGCCAATGAAAAGTCAGAAACATACACACCCAGTCCCGTGTTCGCTAATAATAGAGCTTAGTATAAATAAATAAATAAATGACAGAGTAAATAATTTATTCTTGATTTAGGCTTAGATTTGGCTGCAGAAAACATTCAGCATTGACGTAAATCAAAGTTAAAGCCCAAATAATTATTTAGGTTCTGTAATTATAATAGGTATTATTATATATTATAAGTTAAGAAAAAATTGTAACAATAAATGGGAAAATTGTACATATTGGTGTTTTGACGAGGGAGTAGTAGTCATAGTAGAAATAGTAGTACTATAGTTTTTTGTTTTTGTTTTTTTCAATTGCTTTGGCACAGTTTCCGAAACTTCTCATATCTCGCAAATCTTTGCACACTTTGCAAAACTATTAGCACAAGAAATAAAAGTTCAGAATGTTTGAAAAAGCTAATTTTGTGAACAAAATGTGAATGCTATTGTAAAAAGGACACTTTGTGGTTAAAATATAAACACAATTCTCAGATTTATAAAGCTGTGTAGTGTGAGGGAATCAGAGACCTGTAGGACCAGTATCAAATTGTTTCTGATGGTTTGAGAGTGAGGTAAATGCTCTAAGTATGTGCAAAATATTAAACACACACACCAAAAAAAATTGAGATATTGGTATCTGAGCTGTGCCTGACTTGGAGCCCAAAGTCTCTGAAAACCAGATTTTCACAACAGAAGTCTTGTGTTGTGGTTTCTAGTGCTTGTCTTTTGTATGTCTATGAAATGCTGTCTATGAAATCTATTCATATTGTGATTCGTGTGTTCAGTTTTGCCTTTTGTGTCTTTAGCCTATGGACTTTGTGTGCAGTATTTAGGTAGACAGACTTACAATTGCAATCTGAATTTACATAATTGATAATTCATAAATTAGGTTCTGCAAAAAGTATTTTGTAGTTTTGATTTTACCAAACATGAATTGAATATTTGCTCATTGAGTGGCAAGTTTTGGAATTTGTGCCAAAATTTAGACTAGTGTCAAAGTGATTGAAAACAACTGTAGTAGTAGCACTAGTAGTTGTAATAATAGCTGCAGTAGTAGTACTAGTAGTAGTAACAGTAGCAGTAGTTTTAGCAGCAGTAGCAGCAGTAATAGTAGTTGTAGAAATTCAGTAGTAATAATTTCATAAAATATTTTCAGCTCAGCTAAATCTTTCCTATAGGTTAGCATAGTTTGAAGTCTTTCCACCCGTACAGTACTATATATATTGACCTTTACTATACCTCTCTCTCCCTGTAGCTCCCTATAGCCCTGGGCTGATAGAGGCTGGATAAGGATTTGGGAGAGGCAGAGGAATGCAGGTGAGGACCACAGCTCTGGCCCGGGTTTAATAATCACACATTCCTCTGGTCGCAGCGCATTCCTCTGGTCACTATGGAGAGGACACGGAGACAGTGGATTACAAGGGACATGGACGGGAGGAGGGGAGTACATTTATTTGTTGTCTAAGGATCAGATCTAGTTTAAAGGCTCTGATTCCTACTGTCTTAAAAGGTGAAAAAAGAACTAATTAAGACAGAGTGGAGTTTGCCATTGGAGTAATGATAGCAACAACTAGCATGCTAAGCACTTCCTAATTCTTCTCTATCAGGGGTCACCAACCTTTTTTAACCTGAGAGCTACTTTATGGGCACTGAGTCATACCAAGGGCTACCAGTTTGAGACGTTCTTCTGAAATTCTCAGTTTGCCTTTAGTTTTACATTATTAACAATGATAAATGATAATCATCTATGTGAACACACTGATCATGTTGCAAGACACTGATCACATTAATGATTTCTCAAAATAATTATCAACAATGAGCAAGGAGGAAAACAGACATCAGTATTCAGCACTTTAACTTTACTAATCTTAGTAATTGTTAAATTTCCAGATGACACTTACATCACTACATCTCATAGGAAAAGTGTCCCATTTTCACTATCCATTGACAAACCTTTTTAACAAAACATAAATAATACACATTGCACCATGTTTCATAAAGTTATCAATTATGTAATGTTAAAGAAAAATAAGCTTACATATTTTAAAATAAATCTCGGTTGCGTTGTGTGACTTTTTCACCGGTGTCGTGAAAAAAGCCTGTTGTTTACCCATAGCTGCGTTTAGCTCTGGGCTTGTTCTGCGCATAGTGCGCGTCCCCGTGGGGAGTGCGCGCCCCCGTGGGGAGTGTGCACCCCCGTGGGGAGTGCGCGCCCCCGTGGGTAGTTAGTGTGGAGTTTTGTGAGACGTAGTGAAGTGTCCCTCCACATTGTGCTGCTTTGCCGTCACCACAGTCGCTCCGCAGATGAGAGACGCGCAGGTTTCTTTTACAGTCTTAAATCGTTGTGAAAGTGATCTCTTTATTTTCTACCATGTTTTGGAGTAAGAAACTGCATTCAATGCATCCTCACAGCGCTCGCGAGCGGAGCACTGGTTTTGTCACGCGCACAATACTGACCTTTGAAGTGAGTAGGTCAAAGTTCACCTTAACTTATCTAAACTTCACGTATAATGAACAAATGTTTAAGATATTTTCATTTTTAAATCTATATAAACGTAAGGGTGACAAAAAAAAAAATAGCAGCAGAATAAAATTAAATTTTAGATGCAGCTCATTAGTGAGTTGTGCTACTTTTAAAACCGGTCGGTGGGTGAATCATGTGGGGCTTGGGGGCGACATGGCGCCCGCGGGCACAGGGTTGGTGACCCCTGATTTAAAGTGTATTCTCTGAACCACATGAAGCCAATTTACTTGAGCAATTTATCAAAAAAGTGGACAGTTTTTACTTTTACTTAATAATTTACTAAATCTGAGAGCCTGTATCTGTGCTTTCTACTGCACTACATTTTTGAACAGGGAAAAAAAGTAAAAAGTATTTTTTATACTACCATTTTTAATACGATCCGTAGTTTAAGCAAACAAAATATACAAATAAAAAGAGCTACAAAAAAAGAGCTACAAAATCATTACATTTGAAGAGATCAATATCACTGTTTAAAATAAAGAATAAGTAAAATAATGATCATGGTTAAATGTTAAATACCAGAAAAAAACACATATGCCTCTGCTCAGGCATGTATAGCAGATCAGTCGGTAGAGAGAAAGATAAACAGGAATGACTTGAGAGGTCATTGAGCCAAAAAACTGGCTGACAGCTATAGACAGGTGACAGCAGATTGGAACATGGAGGGAACACACTTGCTTTAATGGGTGAGCTTACTCACCCTCCTTTTGCCCTATCTCCATCTCCTCCTCTACCTCCATTTGCAGAATCCATTGCTCAGAGAAAGTCAAATCAGTTTCAAATGTGCAATTGTCTCCGTCATTGCACGACTAATGTTGTTTTCAAAGCTACCCAAGCAGAATGATCTCTGTATTTTTAGGGGGATATCAGTCTGGTCACGCCTCAAGTCAGATCACAGTATCATGAAGGACCTCCTTGGTCATCATTTTGAAAAAAAATCTAAATTCTTTCAACTCAGAGTTTAGTGCTTTGCTCATTGGTTCTGCAGAAATCTTTTTAGGTCCCTCTTTAACTGTTTCTTTGAAAGCAGCCATATTTGTTTTGATACAGACAGACCATGTGTTATCCCTGATTGTCTGAACTTAGGGAGATGCACATGTGAACAGACTCACATCTTTGCAATCTATTATAGAAGTGTGTATGGGTCACAGGCATTGGTAGTTTTCAGATTATAGAATGTGATGATGCTATACTCTCAGACAGGGGCAAGAGCCAATTTTCTCTATTGATTACAGTATACTTTGCCATGAAATATCCAAAAAGTAAATTCACAAATGTCGAACTTGATTTGATCATTTTGATTAGTGACTACACTCAAAAACTCAATGTATTACAACAAAAATCTGCATTTTAATAATAATATAATCTTTAGCTGCCCCTGATATGTATTAAATATCATTGGCCAATAGAATGTTATGATGTCTTCTGAAACCCAGCAATACTTGGATTAACTGCAATGGAACAAATGTGTAACTATAGCATGCATCATAGTTTAATGTTCCCTCTTTTGTCTTTTGTATCGCAGGAACTGAAGTATGTGTTTCGAGATACAGCATCATAATAACCACTGGACAAAACTGACCATGTTATCCATGTTTCATTCTTTTTCATTTCTCTGGGTCTTTTATTACACCTTCCCTTTAATATTGTCAAGATGTCGACTGAAAATAGACGCGGTGGGTGGCTGTAATAAATATTTCTTCAATTCGTTGCCCGCAATAAGAAATATCATAGTGCCCATAAGTCACTTTGACACTGTCACACTGCTCTGTAAACACAATGTAACACTTTTGCAATTTGTTTCAAAAGATATATCCACACAGCACCATTGCAATTTGTCAAAACATTAAAAAACATTAAAAACTCATAAAAAAACAGGTGAGGGACGATGTTCAGTGTGTTTAAAAAGCAATGAAGGAGACAAGGAAACAGGCAAAGCAAGGAAGTGAAATTTTTCACTGTGAATTTTACGCCACTGTCATGTAAAAACTCATGGAGAGAATGGGCGATCCAAATGCATGAGCTCAAGTCTGCCAACATGAGCGTTGAAAGTCCCAAAAGTCCTATTAAGTAGCTTATGTGATGTCTCAGTCTAGACTTTTCAGTGGGACTACATTTCTGTGTGTCAGGTTCAGCAGCTTTCTGGTTATCATTATGTAGATATGGACAATTAGCAGAAGCAATATTTGTGTGGGTCATTCATATGTGTCTCTGCATTAATATGCAGGTAATACAAAAGAGAAAGGCAAGAGAATATTATTATTATAATATTTACTAATTATTATTATATTTTTTATTATTATTTATTATTCATTAATTAAATTAAAATTATTAAAAATTAAAAAAAAAAATAATAATTTTAATTTAATTAATTTTTTGTCCCTCTTAAATTTTACCCAAAAGACTCTCTATTGTTGATTAAATTAAAATTATTAAAAATTAATAATAATTTTTAATAATTTTAAATTAATTAATTTTTTGTCCCTCTTAAATTTTACCCTAAAGACTCTCTATTGTTGATTAAATTAAAATTATTAAAAATTAATAATAATTTTTAATAATTTTAAATTAATTAATTTTTTGTCCCTCTTAAATTTTACCCAAAAGACTGAGCGTGTTCTCAGGCAGCCCAGACATGTCACCCAAAATTTGATAACTCTCAAAGTTTGTGCACCCGGCATAGATGCACAAACACACTGTACCATAGTATATACATCCTCTGGCTAAAGTTTTAAATACACTATAACCAGTGCTTGGGGATGTCGACACAACCTCAGTCAATTCAGTTGTGTTCAGTTGGCCCTCTTCAATTTGTTTGTTTTGAGCATTTTGGCTTTGAAGCTGAGCATTTACTGCATTCAACTGCGCCACCTGCTCTGACAGACTGCTATTTTGATCTCTCAGTTTTTCAATTCTTTCCAGCAGCTGTTTTTTCTCTTCATCCACATCTGAAAGAAAGTCCCCTTCCTCTGTAACATAAAATGGAAGTTCTGCTGCCAGGTTTCTTGATAACTCCTCCTCAAGCAGGACATCCAGTTGTTGTCGCTGCTCATGGATTATTTGCCAGTTATCATTTAAGTAAATTTGAAGACTCTCAACCTGGCTTTTTAACTCTCTAATCTCTGTCTGGCGCTTCTCAGTGAGTTCTGCCTGAGTGAGACGTGCCTCTTCAATTTGAACTTTCAGAGATTCAATTGCAGCACTTTTTTCACGAATGTCCATTTTCAGACATTCATTTTCTGTTGTCTGGACATCCAGTTGTTGTCGCTGCTCATGGGTTATTTGCCAGTTATCATTTAACTTAATTTGAAGACTCTCAACCTGGCTTTCTAACTCTCTAATCACTGCCTGTTCTGCCTTAGTGAGACGTGCCTCTTCAATTTGAACTTTCAGAGATTGAAGTGCAGCACTTTTTTCACGAATGTCCATTTTCAGACATTCATTTTCTGTTGTCTGGACATCCAGTTGTTGTCGCTGCTCATGGATTATTTGCCAGTTATCATTTAACTTAATTTGAAGACTCTCAACCTGGCTTTCTAACTCTCTAATCTCTGTCTGGTGCTTCTCAGTGAGTTCTGCCTGAGTGAGATGTGCCTCTTCAATTTGAACTTTCAGAGATTGAAGTGCAGCACTTTTTTCACGAATGTCCATTTTCAGACATTCATTTTCTGTTGTCAAGGCTGCATTCTGCTCTGAAATACTATTATTAATCTCCATTAGAGGATCAAGTGATGACTGCAGCTTCTCTCGTTCCCTACGACACTTCTCCACATTGCGCTCTACCGCATCAATTAAATTTTTTACCTTCTCGGAGGTTTCTGGACGTTTAAAGAGAGGATTTTGATTCATAATTCTCTTTTTGCTAGCTATTTAGATTAGTACGCAAAGTTAAAATTTGTTCAAAGATGTGATTATCACTCACTGCTTATTATACAAAAAAAATGCTCACGTGTGAATCTATGTAAAACAACATTTTCTGTTACACCTACAATGTAGGTCTCTAAGACTCAAAGCTCATAAAGCTCAAAGTGACATCATAAAGCTCAGAGTGACAACATAAAGCTCAAAGTGACATCATAAAGCTCAAAGTGACATCATAAAGCTCAAAGTGACATCATAAAGCTCAAAGTGTATCCATAGCAACTATGAATAAGTGACATCATCACCGGAATGTTTGGAATTCAGACGACACCACAACATTCCAAAGGAATTGGTGTTTTCATCGCCATGGTAACCTATAGCTAAGAGTGTAGAATTGGGAGCTGGACTTTTAAATTATAATTCATATAATTTAAAATATATAATTTTTATAATTTTTGAATACTTTAAAACACATTCAACACATTCACTGCTTGTTCACTCATCATGTTTGTCTAAAAGTGGACCAGAACATTGATTCTGTGAACAGACTTTTTGATGGGTTGCTTTGTCTATAATAAAGCTAGAAAAGTACAGTCAAGAGTGGTGGTTTTACCTTCCTCAACACACAGGCATACTCACTCCTCTCCAAAGAGCAAGAAAATGTTCAATTTAGTGGGGCCCCCTCTATGCTCAGGGGCCCTAGGCAGCTCTGTAGGTAGTGAGGGTTGAAATCAGAGACAGTCCTCTTAGGGCACACTTACAATAGACGTTTTGAACAGTGTCCTGTGTCCCGCACTCACACCTGCACAACCAAGCCAAGGCCTGTCGACGTCATCATGTAGTGCTGTTTGTTTAAATGTCGCTAATAATAATAATAATAATAATAATAATAATAATAATAATAATAATAATAATGCCATACATTTGTTATGCTAATGCATGGATCTATGTACTAATGCTGTAGTGGAGAAAATAAGCCCAGTGGCATAAAGCCTATCTAATACAGTCCTCATATAGTGACAGTGAGGTAATTATATTTTACCATGACTTTAGAGGAGCAGCCCAGTGTTCAAAATCTGGAATGGAGGAAAATTGAAATAGACCATAATGTTTTTTCAATGATTAACTAAAAACATGTAAAGGTATACTCCCCCGATCAATGGACACAATCATATTGCTTTTCCACAATGAAGGTAAAGACCCTTCTGAATGCTCATCCTACCGCCCAATCTCCTTATTACCAGTTGACTTTAAAATTATTTCAAAACTAATTGCAGGAAGATTACAAAAATAGGTTCCACAGCTTTTTACTCCTGATCAGTCAGGTTTCACTGTAGCTAGATATGCATCTGACAATATCAGGAGACTTTTGAACATTATTGACCACTCGACCCTATCAAAAAAACAAGCATTAATTTTATCTTTAGATGCAGAATAGGCGTTTGATGGGGTCGAGTGGCCCTACCTTTTACAAGTATTAAAAAAAATTAACTTTGGGGAAAACTGCATACGTTGGATCAAATCATTATATACTGAGCCCAAAACTAGAATCTCTATTAATGGATCCCTCACAGACTGTTCTGGTCTGACTAGGGGTTGCCGCCAAGGATGCCCTTTGTCTCCCATTTTGTTTAACTTGGCCCTTCGCAGAGACCATAAGATATAACAATGAGATTCCCGGTATCACAGTCGGAAGGATGGAAAATAAGATTTCATTATACGCTGACGACACTGTTCTATTTGCTACAGAGCCTCAAAAATCCATCCTGTTAATAATAGAAGTTATTGAGAAATTTGGAGCTGTATCAGGCTACAGGGTTAACAAAAAACACATGCTTTACTTTTTAATACAAATCTCACTAGGCAACTTAAAGAATTGTCCCCTTTTTCCACAGGCGGGCTGTAATTACTTGAGGGTAAGTGTAACATCTGATCTAAAGGAGCTGTAGTTTGAGTCAAACTTCATGCCACTGCTTAGAAAAAATAGTGAAGAACTAGGAAACTGGAATCTCCTCCCCATTTCACTCCTTAGTAGGATTAATGTAAATAAAATAAATATATTACCTCGTTTTATATACCGTATCAATCATTACCATGTTACGTCGATAAACCATTCTTTAAATCGCCGAATAAACATAACACAATTTATCTGGAAAAAAGGTACACCTAGAATTGCCTACAAAATGCTATTCAAATCCAAAGATAAAGGAGGATTGAAGCTTCCAGACTTTCAATTGTACTACTGGTCATGTCAAACAAAAGCTGTTAGGCTGGCTTGATACACAAAGTGCTCCCCACTGGGCACTCATCGAGAGAGAACTTTGTTCTCCTGTTTCACTGGCTTCATTGCCACTTATTAATAATATAAAAAGGCTACCTCCCATATCAAGTATTTGTGTTGTGTATAACATTTTGTGTGCCTGGCAAGATGTTAAAAAACACTGTCAACTCAACATTCATATCAATGTTAGCCCCACTATCCTCTCAAGCTCAATTGAAAAATCATTGTTGGCAAACTGGAAAAAAATTGGATTAATGCAGTTCCATCAGTTATTTAAACATAACACTCTTTTAAAAACTTTTCCGATTTAAATGAATTAATTTGAAATACTAAATCATGATTTTTATTCATTTTTACAACTGCGACATTGTATTACTATGTTGATTAATCAAAAACATTTGGCAGTGGAGGTCTCAGAGTTAGAGAATATGTTATTAAATTTCAAATCATTGAAGGGGGTAACTCATAGGGTCTAGGGTCTAGAGTCATCTCTTCCTTCTCTAAGACATATATGGCAAAAAGATCTGGGTGTTGAACTAAATGACGAGCAGTGGAGTAAAATTACTAATAGTGTTTTTCTAAAAATGTCAAGCAATAGAATATTAGAACAAAATGATACATTTTTGCATAGAGTATATCTGACCCCACTCAGGATGAGTAAAATGTATGCTAGCTTGTCTCCTAAATGTAACAGACATAAATCTCATATAGGTTCTTATTTTCATATGTTTTGGGAATGTAATCATTTAAGAAAGCTCGGGAATTTAATATACAACTTTACTGTTAAAACTGCCAAAAAGTCCCTTAAGATATCTCCTATAAGGGGTGAGAGGTGGGAGGGCTGTAAAATGTTAACATGGAATAAAAAATATGAATAAAAAATGTAAGATGTAATTGACATGATTTTTCTGTGTTTCTAACAAAATCTAAATAAGCTACAATTTTGAATTTCCACTGTAGAAATGGGACAGTTGTTATAAATCTTTAGACATAATGCAAAACTATTGGGGAGTAAACATTTCTGAAAACTACTGTCCACTAAACCTGCAAATCCAGACTAAAGGTAATCCAAGTTTCCCCATTGAAATACATTTAACTTTTGGCTCCAATTTCCTCCATTTTGGAAATTAGAATTGATTTGTTAAAAAGTTTTTAAAGGATCTATAGGTGGCGTTCACCTTCGATAATTTGATGATGTCATAATCTCAAATGGAGGGCAGGGGCCTATGGGGATGTACTGTTTTTATTTATTTAGTTATTTATTTTATACTGACAGACAAGACGCTAAACTTTGTGCCAGTTTTAGTTTAATGTGGTAGACCCAGTAATTACAGAGATATTAACCATAAACCAGCTCAAATCTTCTGTACTCTGTCAGTCAAACAGCAAATTTCACCACAGAATTCTGACTTCCAGCTCAGTGTCTATATCAGGGGTCACCAAGCTTCTTTGACCTGAGAACTGCTTTATGGGCACTGAGTCATACGAAGGGCTACCAGTTTGATTTTCTCAGTTTGCCTTTAGTTTGATTTTCTCAGTTTGCCTTTAGTTTGATTTTCTCAGTTTGCCTTTAGTTTGATTTTCTCAGTTTGCTTTTAGTTATACATTATTGATAATGATAAATGATAATCAGCGTTTAGCTCTGGGCTTGTTCTGCCCATAGTGCGCGTCCCCGTGGGGAGTGCGCGCCCCCGTGGGGAGTGTGCGCCCCCGTGGGGAGTGCGCGCCCCCGTGGGTAGTTAGTGTAGAGTTTTGTGAGACGTAGTGAAGTGTCCCTCCACATTGTGCTGCTTTGCCATCACCACAGTCGCTCCGCAGATGAGATACGCGCAGGTTTCTTTTACAGTCTTAAATCATTGTGAAAGTGATCTCTTTATTTTCTATTTTCTACCATGTTTTGGAGTAAGAAACTGCATTCAGCGCATCCTCGCAGCGCATCCTCGCAGCGCATCCTCGCAGCGCATCCTCGCAGCGCTCGCGAGCGGAGCACTGGTTTTGTCACGTGCACAATACTGACCTTTGAAGTGAGTAGGTCAAAGTTCACCTTAACTTATCTAAACTTCACATATAATGAACAAATGTTTAAGATATTGTCATTTTTAAATCTATATAAACGCAAGGGTGATTAAAAAAAATAGCAAAAGAATAAAATTAAATTTTAGATGCAGCTCATTAGTGAGTTGTGCTACTTTTAGAACCGGTCTGTGGGTGACTCATGTGGGGCTTGGGGGCGACATGGCGCCCACAGGCACAGGGTTGGTGACCCCTGTTCTATATGAACCCCCTGGAGTTTGAAATAACGCTTGACTCATTTTTGGACTGTAAAACACTTTCTAATTAGATGCAGACAGTACACAGGCCTTTGACAATATTTAAATCCAGACTCAAAACAGTTCTGTTTAGCTGTGCATATGACTTATTCTGCACTCTTCTCTTTTAATGTTATTTTGTATTTATGTTTGGATTTGTGTGATTTATAATGGGTTTCTTATTCTGTAAAGCATTTTGAATTACTTTGTGCATGAATTGTGCTATACAAATAAACCTGTCTTGCCTTGCCATGGATGACTCACCTTAACCTCAAGTGCTGCTTATACCACATATATCTGTACTGGGGAAAGATAGATTTTGCACAAATACATGGGTATAAGGCCATTAATATATGTTTAAATGAATGAATACATTTTTTAGCTGTGTGGCTTTCAATTTATTTAGGCCTAGTGCTGCAAAATGTTGACCATGAGTCCACAGTGATTCTTAAACTAATACTAGACTTTGAAAAGATGATCCTACTTGTAACTATACATTATGGAATGGAAATTGCGAAAGAGTCAAAAGTCGAAAATCAATATCATAGAAAATGAAATCGAAAGACAGACAGTTAATAAATCTATAGATAAAATCTTGTGCATGCTGACAGTGTGGTGTCAAATGGATCATAAACTTTTCTGTCAAACTCAGAGCTGAACGCACAGAGTGGGTGTGGAGGCGATAGAGGTCCTGGCATGAACTAACTTGATTTGACTTTGTGTATTATTCAATTATTCCTGATGCAGTCCGAGAGGAGGCTGGGTAATAGTATTTGAGATGTGTGGATATGAACAAATCCATTTAATCCAGCTCTTTCAGTGAGATATTTATTACAACACAGTGAGGTAGTAATAGGGTTAGTGTCTGTCTAAATGTTTTGAGGTGAAGGACTACACAGAGAACAGGTTACTATAGAAAAGGTAATGAACTGGATGTTGAATAAATGGACCCTGCAAGCTTTTGTGTAAAAATGATTTCGACAGCATTTTGTAAAAAAAATTCTTGTTTCGGACAGCACATAGAAAACAGCATAGTTGGCCTAATTGTTACAAAGTGGAAAAAAAATCACCATTATTATTAGTTAGGTGGTGGGTGACGTCACCTGGCCAAGTTACAGGTCAGATCTGTAGAGTGGCAAGGCGTATGTTTTACCCAATATTTATTTTAGCAATAAAAAACTTAAATTGAAAAATAGAAGATTGTTTGATGACATACAGTAGAAAAATCCAGTCAAAACAATAAACACCAGAAAAGTTACACAGTGTACCTTTAAATGGGCTCATTTTTTTTTCTACAACAGCATTTACAACTCCCATTAAATACCAATGTTCCTGATTTGATGATTTTACAACATCGCCAACCCCACCTTTATAACTACTACTACTGCTACTGAAATGGTAAATGTTCACATTTTTATATAGCGTTTTTCCACCTTCACTCAAAGGGACATCAAGGAACCACTCACCCATTCACACACACATTCATACACC
Organism: Periophthalmus magnuspinnatus; assembly: GCF_009829125.3. Lineage (NCBI taxonomy): Eukaryota > Metazoa > Chordata > Actinopteri > Gobiiformes > Gobiidae > Periophthalmus > Periophthalmus magnuspinnatus. The sequence goes on from NC_047132.1 coordinate 15,874,467, forward strand.
AGTGTACACACACACTGATACCCTGATACTGTACAGAAGCAGACACACACACACATGGGAGGTGTACCAGACCAGTGACTGCTCCGTCAGGGGGTCAAGCTTGGACAGCTCCCATAGACTGACAACCATTCTTCACATACCAGTCCATCAGCGCGGCCTCCCCTCCATGTCTTCATCACCCATGCATCCTCTAAAATGCATCCTCAAAAATGTTAAATGTTTGCATATTTCTACTTATTTCAAACAAATTGTGTCTGTGTAAAGAAGTCTTTGCAGGTAAATTAGCTTGAGTTAAAGTTAAATATAGTGATGCTAATTTGATAACACTACTGAAATCCTACTTTACACTGACCTGTAACAAAAGCTATGCAGCTCACAAGTTAGTTAATTTTGGACTTGTGAAAGTAATAACATCGCCAAGGACACAAGCAGGTGACAGACCCTTCAGTTTAAAATTAACTAGTTTTATTTTCATTTTTAAACACAATATGTCGATGCTAACACCAAAATAGTGCCAGATCAGGTCACAATTAGATTTCAGAGTCATATCACCCAACCCTAGTCAATAACATTACTTCATGCACCTGCTCAGTGAACTACATTGACTCTTGCCTCTGCCCTTCTCTGTCCATTTCCCCCCTGGAGTTCAGGAATGCCACTCGGAGAATTCCAGAGCAAAATTCCTGTCTCGGAATCCCCTCAGAATGTTCTCTCAGATGCTCAGGTTTCCACGGAGATGCTTGTTCACAGTTTCAGGTTTCTCTGTTTGAAATGTCCATAATTCGAGGTGTCAAGGAGAAAGTGTGATGAGGACTGGAGTTTATTGGCCACTACAGACCAGGGACAACAACAACTCACTTTGAAAGAAAAGTTTCATGTAAGTTAATTACTGTATGTTAGCTGAATAGATTTCCTTCCTTCAAATTAAACCATATTCAACCTGATTATTTATTTTCTAAGTTACATATTCTTGTAATATTGACAAAAAATTCAACCAACTCCACAACTTTGCAGTAGTATGTAAGATACCTGCATCTCCCTGTAATCAGCCCCACTCCCTCACACACTGTCACAATGCATTTTCATTACAGTGCGTTGTAAATAAAGAGAACCACAGCTCTTGTAAGCCCCAATCACCCCCACCCCCACCCCCACCCCTGCCCCCTTCACTCACACCTATACATCCACGGGCTGGTCCCCACTTGTTTGGACCACTTGGAAAAACCTCCAGAAATGTACAGAAGAGATTACACAGACAGCAGGTTTAATGCTCCACTGCAGAAGAAACTAAAGTGTGCATACTGGCATTTAACAAAGAGCTACAGGTACAGGCAGGTAAGAGGAGAAAGAGAGGAAGAGACAGTGAGTGAGGGAAAGAGAGGGAGGGAGAATGAAAGAGAGAGACAGAGAGAGGGAGAAAGAGACAGTTGTGAGCGAAAGAGAGGGAGAGTTGGTGATGCTGTGATCCTCCCAGAAAATATATGAAAACTCAGACTTCCTATTGAAAACAGTGCAAAAAACAAAAACTATACTATATATATATATATATATATATATATATATATATATATATATATATATATATATATATATATATATATATATATATATATATATATATATATATATATATATATATATATATATATATATATGTGTGTGTGTGTGTGTGGGGGGGGGGGTGTAGGTGTGTGGGGTGTGTGTGTGTGCGTGTGTGCGTGTGTGTGTGTGTGTGTGTGAAAGCAATAACATCTCGGAGGACACAAGCAGATGACAGACCCTTCAGCATAATAGTTGCATAGTGCATCATTAAGATAAGATAAGATATGGCTTTATTAGTCCCACAGTGGGGAAATTCCAGTATTGCACCGCACAGTTAAAGAACAGAAGGAAAATGGTACATGCAATAAAACAAGATAATAGATAAATAGCTTAAAATATATTTTTTTTTAAATAGACTTAAAAATATACTAAAAATAGACTCTAATATAACATCATTAAGTCAAACCATATGGAGCTAGGGTGGTCAAAAGTATCAAAAATCAGATCCAATCCATACTAAAACTAATATCAAAATTAGATACTCATTTGAGCAGGTATCGATACTAAAAAAGTCACATTCACCTTCCTGAAAAGCTTTAGAATTATTTTGCGCTGTATCAGAACAAGTATGAGACCACACAGACTAGTATACACCCATGGACCACTATGGAACATACCTGGACGACTGAGGGATTGCACAGATTACACACAGAGGCCACATGGTAATATAAAAGAGAGTACCATGATTTAATGTTGAAACTCACACTATATTGTCTAAAGAAAGAGTGATTTTATTATTATTGTGGTATCGGAACTGATATCGAGGAGGGCTTGGCAGCACGGCTAACAAATAAAATCTAAATTTTTTGCACACACTGGAAGATTACAATTTTAATTGATTTTAACTTAAGCCAGAGCAGGGACACTGGAAACTCTTTGCATTTTCATTCTTAGTATATCCTATTATTTAAGAGATTGTAAACTGCCTTCAGTTATATTTGTATAGTTTAGATTTAATTTGAATTCATTAAGTTTAAATTAGAATGAGTCAATTGTTTACTGTACAATAATCCTGCTAGTAAACACCCTGCATAATAATCCTCGATTTCACAATTTTGCAATTTTTCAAACTCTCGATTATTAAAAACACAAATTAATCAAATTATTGTGATTAATTGCCCAGCCCTAGTACTGAGTATCAAGTATATTCCTGAGTATCGAAATCAACTTTGAAATAGTATCGTGACAACTCCATATGGAGCCCAGTTACCCAATAGTTAGAGAAGATTTCTTCTTTGACATGTGTCTCAAGTGTCAGTTCCTGTCCGGTCAGGATGAATCTTCCTCCTCATTAGAACTTCCCGTACTCCCTTAACTCTTATCTCTCCTCCTCCTCCTCCTCCTCCTCCTCCAGTCCTTCAGTAATTAAGGCATCTGGCCCAGCTGTTCATTAAACCGCAGCCAAAATAAAAACTAAAAACAATTCAAGGTCTCGCTAAGAAACTACTGTCTGTCCTCCCTCTGCACCATTCCAACTTCTCCTTCATAGACTTATATGGAGAAAAATCCATTCAACGTTATTCCAGGTGTTCTCTAGTATTCCAAGGTTGCCATGTCAGGAAAAGGGAGTTGTGTTATACTTTGACCCATGCTGACTGCTTTTTAAACTTACTGCATGTTAACGCTTACACATCTGTCAAAACGGTAGACTACTTTGGGCTATGTGGTTCAAAAAAGATGGGGTTTAGCACAGCGGAGATGACAAGTTCAGAGTTGATATGAAGCATGTTTCCATCTTAAACAAAAAAACATGCGTTCTTACTGTGAGTGGGCTAGCCTCTCGATAGACCTGACCTGTAATTTGAATAGGTGGTATCACACGCTTCAATTTAGTTTAATGCCATACTGTGAAATGTTCCAGGGCAAAGCAATAACATCTCCATGGAGACAGGTGGCAGAGCTTACACAAGAAAAGTTACACAATGCACTTATAAATATGTCAAAATTATGTTACAAGCCAACATCTGTATTTCATATGGAGTGTATAAAGAAACTAACGCAAGTTTTCTGGTGTCACCATAAACATGTTATTGCTTTGGTCTGATTGGTACAGGTCAGGTCTATGAAGAGGGGACCCCATTCACAGTTAGAATGTACATTTTTAAATGTATTTCTAGAAATACAAACACCTCTAACTGAACAAAGGCATTAGTTAAAGCCACTTCATCAATGTTTCTTCCTGTTAAACCACATTTAACTGACCAGTCGCAAGAGCAGTTTGCCAAGAAATTATATATTTTTTTCCGCTTATACTTGATAGAACTGTCCCTGCAGTATTAGATCACGTGCAGTGTTGAATGGATACAAAGTATAAGGAGGTTGATGGTAATGGCTGAAGACATAAGGAGGGTAATTCTTTCAGGAATTTGTAAATCCTTGAAATTTCTCTCCTGCCTCCCGGTCACTGCCCTGCCCTTGGGTTTTCACAAGACAGAAGCACTACACTGCAAAAAACAAATATAGAAATGAGCTTAAATTTATTTTTACTTAATTATTTATAACATTAATCTTGAATTGGGTAGTGTTGACTTAGAAATAATTGTTGTAAAATAAATAGCAATTTGAATGAGCAAAACTATATTGGATCCAGTCAATACGATCAAGAAATCTTATAGTAAATCTAAACTCAAAACCACCCAATAAAAATGTAATTCAAGTTTAATTTAAAGGTACACTATATGTCACTTTTCTGGTGTGGAGGAGCTGAACATCTACCTGTAAGACAATGTTAGTGCTTTCCCAGGAATATTCCACAGAATGGCATTTTACGTATCTATCTCCATGGAGACAAGCATCTGTAACCCCATAGCAGGTTACACAGCAGATCAGTGGTGAGGTGACCCCTCTCACAGTAAGAATATACTGAAGAAATAAAAACAGCTATAACTGAATAAATGATAGATATGTTTAACACTATACTGTGGAACATTCTTCATAGAGTCACACACTTTTTTTACGTAGTGCAGAAAAATTTATCATTGCATTATTTCTTATACTCTACTTTACCAAACTGGGCATCAATAGACGTCATCAATAAATCCATGGGTCTTTTAATCCATGGATAAATGCAGTCAATTAGCAAAATTAGTGGAAAAAAGTCACCAAATCTGGATCATATGTTGCTTGAATTGTCAATATTCAAGATTATTATAGGCCTGTCATGATAATTACTATATCGACTCATTGTTCAATATATGATACCTGGAACAGCATATTTTGGGGCTCAATATTTAGGTCGTGGGTACATTTTCTTTGCAATAAAATGGCGATTTTAGAAATTCTGTTGTACTATGATAAGAGTTGAGCTGTAGATGGTAGACTAAAGCGCAGCTCAGGCCTTTTAATTAATTGTGTATTTTAAAATAGTTTTACGGGGAATACCCTGCTTTGTATCAGTGGCATAAAGTAGTTTCAATATTATTGTTTATCGCAATATTTATCTGTAGCAATACATTGTGCTTCCAAATTGTAATCGTGACAGGCCTACAAAATGTTAAAACACTGCTTGCACAAAGACAAACTCATAAATTACATTGTGTTGCCTGTGACACTGTTAAAAGTACATGTTGTGAATGGGTGGTCTTATGGTGAGTTTCCACTTCCCCGGGCCATGCTGTAATGTCGGGCAGGACTGGATCTGTTCTGGAGCAGGTCTGTGGGGCCCTGTGTCCTCTGCACCCCTCTAAGACAGTAGTACATCACCAGTACATACTTTACTAACATACAGGCTGGCTAAGATAATTTCAGCATTTAACTCCCTGGAAGTTCCTGGAAAATATTAGGGCATTTTGAGATGAACTGAGATGGACTGAGATGGATGAAACTGAACAACATATAGATTAGAAATATGAACTAAATGCTTTCATACCAGGTGATTTTTTTATGGTTCACCACTTGAACTATTCAATTGTTGGATGAGATATAGATTTCATAATGACATATTATAATAATACTGTAACATTTCGTAATATTCAAAAGTAACTACAAGCAATCCTTATAATCAAAGGATACACAAATGGACCACAATGCAATGAAGCGACTCAAATGTGCCCTAAAAAAAAACAAAAAAAAAACGTGCAAAGCTGAGATTCCTCTCTCAGCTCGTACACAGACATGGTTTGAGTGGAGAGGAGCTGTTGACAGACAGCTATGTGCTTCGCAGGTCTACAAGTATGTCTTTTGGAGTGCATGGTTCAATGACGCTGTACAGTACAGAGGAGCACAGCTGTTGTATACAGAGCCTGTCGTACTGTGTGACATAGAAAAACCAAGCAGCAACACATTTGTTTTTGCAAAATATCATTCAAGTAAGATATACATATTTGCAACAAGTAGTTTCCAAAAGACCACTGTACTACTCAGTTTACAGTATCACTGTTTGGTTGTACTTTTGTTCTCTGCATTTGACCCATCCTTCAATCAGTTGAGTTTAGTGGCCTGTCAGGAGCAAAGGACTACTACAGTATATACAGTACTATATACAGCAGTAACTCTTCATTCACTCCATACTCAGTGCTGGTATGGTAATTAAATGTCTGCCTGGATACCAAGGCAAAGCTGCCAATTTGTCAGCAACTACTCACACACTATGGGTGGGGAAGTGCCTTGCTCAAGGGCAGAACAACAGTATGAACTGGTCGGAACAGGATTCGAACTGCTGGCCTTCTGCCACCCCATGTCCAGCTCTTGGTCAGATGGTTGAGGGATTCATTTATGCCTGTTTTAAGTCATGCTGCAATCATCTTATGCCCATACCACCCTGACAAAAAACGAATATGGTTAACTAGCCAGAAGCTCACTAAAGTAAGGCCTGGCTATGATTATAGATAGACCAATATATCGAAAGATACATTGGCACGATATTTGAACTTTTTGGTGTACCAGCTATCGGAATTACAGGCTGATATTTTGTTTGGCCCAACAGCTTCTAAATATGCATAAAGAATATATGGAAAAAGCTTTATCTGAACACTTTAGGACAAAGTGAGTACTGCAAAAATGTGTAGTAAAACAAGGTCATGGATACTAAAATCAAATTACATAATTTGTGGACAAATTACCAAGATCGGTGCCACATAGTGGCCGAAATAAATCAGCAGAGCATATTGACCATCAGTTTCTCTGGATTGGACACAAAAAAAATAAAAAAAATAAAAACAAATATATATATATATATATATATATATATATATATATATATATATATATATATATATATATATATATATATATATATATCGATTTCTAGTTATTATTACACCTACCATGGCTACCAAACAAGCTTGAAATAAGGTAAAATTAAATAAATATACTCCCAAATATGGCATATACAGGTGTTTTAAAATCTATTCATACTTTCTCATTACACATATAGTCACAGTTTAAAGGTTGAACAATATGAGCCTTAGTAAACATAAGATGGGCAGTGAATGTCTTAATCATGTGGTCAGCCTCTGACCCATGGCCCAGGTCCATTCACACTTTTATGAGCAAACCATGAGAACATGGCTCATGTTTGCATACCTCCTCGCAAAGCCATTTTGTGTTTGTTCTGAGGAGGGGGGAACATTCCTGCTAAAGCGACACCAACTAGCTAACAAGTCCAACCAACAACTAAACTGAGGTAACGTGGGAGATGACTCATGTACAAAGGTAAAAAATGGAAATATGTTAGTTGGGCCATAAACTACCTGACTTGTAAAATCCTCCAGCTCAAATTTAAAAGTGCACAGTATAATTTTTCAGGTCAAGTTCTGCCATCTGCTAGTCTCCATGGAGATGTTATTGCTGTGCCTGGAATATTCCACAGTATGGCATTTAACTTTTGCATGTATTCAGTAACAGGTGTTTTAATTGCCTCTCTCTCATAATAATCTTACCATTAAATCTTCATATTGTGACATAGACTTTACCACACCTTTAGTCCCTTTAGGTCGAACCATGTTCTTTTAGATGAACCTTTAGTATGACTTCATGTTTCCTGTGCCCCTCCTCTTTCTGTCTCCTGCCCATTCAACCCATCTACAGGAAACTGAAACTCAAATAAGTTGAGGTGAGCTGGTTTAAGCTAATATTGACTCCCCATTTACAACCTCCCCTCCTTCTCCTCCTCCTCCTCCTCCTCCTCCTCTTCCATTGCTACTTCTTACTACTGCACCTTATCGCTTTGTCTCGAATCCAAAAGTCACGGAAATGTTAGATAAGTCCAGTCTGGAAAGAGAAGATACAGTGAGATAATGGAGTAGGTTTGGCATTCTATTGAAGACAAGGACAAAGGAAAGAATGAAAGTTAGATTAGCAATTGAGGAATTCTTTGAAATGTGTGTGGAGTTAAATCTGAAAAGGAAAGACACAACAGTCAAAGACAATGCAATCCTAAAGAGAAGCGGTGGAACAAGATCTAGTGCCACAGATACAATTGATAGAAGATTGTAAATAAATGCACAACTGCACAATTTATTTATTATACACAGTGTCAAAATCTCTTCTCGAGGAGTCAATCTCGTGTTTTGAGGAAATGGTGTCTTGTCTCATCACTGAACTTGTAGTAATGTGGAGGTAATTACTACATGTTCAAAAATTCTAGTAATCTATTAGCAACTTTTTAATGCATGTTTAAAATGGGCATTTCATGGTCATAGTAAGTTATATCAAAATAAGTACAAAACAAAAAGTGTACTAGTGACCTTCCGGGGGGTCGTGACTTCAGCTGTTTTGAATGTGACGGATAATGACAAACCAGCCGTGGTAATTAAAGGGGAGTGAAGATGCCTGAGAAAAGCAGACGAAGAGGAGAAAGAGGAAGAGAGAAAGAGAGAAAGAGAGACGGGAGAGAGAAGGACCAGCTGGAGATATCCAAAACAGTCATCTGAACTCAAATGTCAAAACCAGAGTGACATTATCAAAGAGAGGAAGTAGTTAGAGAGAAAAAACGCTCTACACTTGTCTCGACTTATCACTACAAGAAACATACTGAATTGTAGTAAAGTAGTACTGTAATCAAATTGTATCTCAAGCCTCTAATCTCACAAATATGCTGTTAATATATTGCACATGAGAAGAAGAAGAAGAAGGTGGTGATGATGATGATGAACAATAATATAATGCCATTTATTAACAAACATAATTGCCCGATTAATAAAAAATTTAAATACAGTGTTTTGAATGATTTGGGAAAAAAAATAATAATTGGCCTTACTACTAAAACGATAATTATGTATTCATATGAGTAAAAAAAAAAGAAGAAAAAAAGACTAATATTTATGTACTAAATCTTGTTGCACTCGTCAGGCATAAAAACAGAACCTGTCAATCACAGGTCAAAGGTCAGAGGTCATTGTCAGACTCTACTTCACTTCCTGCTGCTTTGAACTTTGCTGTCATTCATCTGTGACTTCAACAGGGCAATTTGTACTTTCAAAGACCATACTTAGGCTTATATATAACACAAATGTACCAAAACAATGTATTTTTTTTATTGATATATTTCATTTTTACTATTACTGTCAATTTCTTTTATTTTACCACATTTTTTGTTAAAGGTTGTGTACTTTTTTTTTTTTTTTGTGGAGAACATTTGCCTTGCCGCAGCACAGATACATTGTATAAGCAGTTCTTGAGGTCAAAACGTCAGCATCTAATTATAAAGCTTTTTACTGTCCTCATGCGTGGTTAGCATACTAGTTTTTGTTAGTTTTACCATGACAATAAAGTCCGCTCTGGGCTCTGAAAATTGGGAAAAGCGCTTAAAACTGTAGTTTGATTGAGATTGATTTGGATGCTCGGACCTCTGCAAACAGTTACAAATGTTCTTTTCTGTTTTCCACTTTGTATGACACCTTTAACTAATATATAATCTCAACCATAAGACCGACCAAACTTCAAACCAGTCAGTCAAACCACTCTTAACTTGTCCAATCGCATTTGCCGGTTTCACCTCTGTCTCCTCTCTCCTCTGTCCTTGTCTTCTAGCGTGCCTCCTAGCTGCTGCGCATCCAATTCTCATTCTCATGCCTCGGACCCTTGAACCCTTCTTTTATCTGCTCCCTGCGGTCAAACTAACGCAAGGTCGGGGCAAGCGAGGAACAAGGGTCAGAGGGGAGAAAGAGAGGATGATGAAGACGGATAAAGACACAAGGACAAGTAGCGTCAAGAGAAGTACTGCTGTGTTGTACTGCATTCAAGGACTTTTAAGGAAGTTAGGGTGTTGTTTTTAAGTTGGTTCACTTTATAGCACATTGAGTTGAATATTAAAATAACTTTGAATAGAATAATATCAATCGCAAATATAAATCAGATATTTCTCCCAAATCATTCAGCCCTATTATCATCCTTCCTTCATCAGAGCGTGCTGTCCTGTTTTAAGGACTTCAAACCACTTTTCCTGCGTTTTAATGAACTCCAGAGTGTTCCAGTGGAGGACTGGAGCCACTTGAAGGTTCTTTCAGCTCAGGCCTGTTTCCTCTGTGTTTGTGCACATGGAGTTAGAATGGACCTCTTGCTCTCATTCGCACAATAGTGAGAGGAGAGGGGTACAGGGATCCTTTCTGAATGTTAAGTGATGGGGAGGCTGTATCTACAATAGCAGCCGGCACAGACGAGCTAACTGCAAGACATGACAATGGCACTCAAGACAGCAGATGAGGAGTGTTAAGCAGATTAATGTATAGCTAATATGGATGAAAGCAGAGAAAGTGTGTGAAAAGAAACGTTAGGTGGATTTCATTTTGCCATTTATTTCTATATTATGGATAAAGTGTAGCTGTGTAATTAATCAAATCATGATCCAATTGTTTAAAATTGTTTTTAAATGGAAAGGTCAGCCTACCCTCTCACAGTAAAAGCATGTGGTTTGGAGAAGAGGTCAGATTTTGAAGTAGGAATGGGAGGATAAACAAGAATATCGTTTATCGTGATAAAAAGGGCAGAAAATAATCGTTCGTGGGTCGCCAACAAAGGCAATCGCCATTATATCACCATGTTCTGAAAAAAGATACTTATCCACAGAGGAGTCGACAGGGTGGGACAAAGGGGTCGGTTGTCCCAGGCCCCAGAGTCTTAGGGGTGCCCAAATTTCTGTCGAGGGCCCTGCTTTTCCATAATGTTCTCCAAAATACAATTATGTAAAAGTTGCTTAAACATGGAACTCATCATAACATTAAAATTATAATGATTCATATCTATACAATTTTTTAACTGTCAGCAACTTCATTATCATGATATAATCGTTAATCGAAATTATTTTGGCCATGATAATAGCGACGTAAAATTTCAGTATCGTTGCATGCTTATTTTGAAGGAACTTTTTTTGAGTTAAAGCAACATTGTGTAACTGTAGCATGTCATCTGCATGATTCTATGAAAACGGATAAAACCATACTTTTAAACATTCTCTATGGATAAGTTTAATGTCAAATTTGTGGAGATATAAACCCACTCGGAATAAGCGTGCATGTTTTTACAACAAAAATTTAGTGCAATAAAGACAGCCAATTTGTAAATTCATTTCTTTGTTTAAATTTACATGCTGGGGTTTAAAGTGATTTAAAAGTACGTCTTCGTTATGTTTAAAAAAAATGTAAATATAAAGTCATCTTAAGTTTGTTTCTTACTTAAAAATCAGAATTCATCAATACAAGGTTTATAATGTTTTTTGCCATATTGTCTTGCCCTAGTGTGCCTTATGTATTTCTAATAGTGCAGACCACATAAATTCATAAAGTTAAAACTATATATCGTTTCACTTTTTTGTTGACCCAGACTGACCCACTATCTTATTCGTTTGACTATAAAAACCTAGATGCCCCGTCGAACTCTTGCTTTCAGATAAACCCCAGACAGCGAAACACATCCAGTCTTGTTGATTTCTCCATTTTGTGCCAAATGGTTGGACCCAGAATAGTCATGTCTCCACTATCACACAATGAGCTCATTCACTTTGCACATCACCGGATTTGAATGTGCGATAGGCTCTTGAGTTTTTCCTGTACTTTTTCCCCATAGGCCTGGCTCTAACACCTCTTTAGTTGGGCCTAATCTAAATGTCACAATCTGAGCAGAAACATGCGCCCTCCAGCAAGACCTGCTTTCTGAGTCGTGCCAAAACAAATCCCATGTCGGTATTCCATTTCCATTGACAAGAAGATTTATATTGGCTTGATTTCTAAAGAGGCTAAGCTAGCAAAGTAATCCAAGAAACTATCCGTATCAATAATACAAAGTTATTATCTTGAATGTATGTACGGCATTAAACAAATCTATAGTGCATATCGTCCTAATATACAGATCTGACTTGACTCTGACTTAGCATGATCTCATAGCATCACCTGCTTGTCTCCATGGGGATAGATAATTTTAATGCCATACTGCGGTACATTCTAAGCAAAGCAATAACATCGCAAGCAAGTCCCGCATCGTTGACGAGTCACATAGTGCCCCTTTGACAATAGTTAATGGCATGGTTTAATCTTATAGCATTTATTTATTTGTAACCAACTTTGCCAAAAGTGAAAGTAGAATTACTTATGTAACTTTTCTGGTGAAGGGCCTGCCATTAATTAGCCTTGGATATTCATCAGGCCAAGTTACAGGTCAGCTCTGTGGAGTAAGAATGCATTTTTCTCTGTGGATTTTTTAGCAGTAAAACACCAGTAATTAAATGAATGCAAGGTGCATAGGTTTAATGCCATATTGTGGAATATTCCAGGCAAAACAATAATATTTCCATGGAGATAAGCAGGTGGCGGACCGCTCACTGCAAAAGTTATGCAATGGACGTTTATAGTAGATTGTATTACCTGAAAACTGTCCAATCCTTTGATTACAGTCCGATTTGCCTCTCTAAACCTATTTTCCCTTTCACTTGACAAATAGAAAGAGCACAGTGAGGGACGACGTTTGACCCAGAGCAGACACAGGGACGGGGGGACACAAGGGGACAAAACATTCTGCTGGGGTCTCATGTGGGGTTATGTAAGTTTGTCAGGACATGAATGACTCAGGACTTTAGCAAAAAGCTTTAATGAAAAATCTTGCAAAAAATGTATAATAACAAGAGTACACATACAAATCCTTTCACAGTGTAGTTCTGAGCAATCTCATTTCGTATTTTAAAAGGAGATACATGAGCAATGAAGCTAAAGAGGTGGCTGCAAGTTTACACAAGCATCATTAGGAGTTAATCTCATGGGCTATCCTTAAACTTTTTTATATTGTTTCTTTTAAACTTACATACAACTTTTGGACCATGTAGAGGACAGTGTAGTTATAAGAACCACAAGAAAAATGTCATTAAAATATGTCACGTCTATATTCAATAGGAAATAATAAATAAAATAGTACAACTGTTGAGGTGACACTGACAGAATGATAAAAATGTATGCAAATATTAATGTTGATGGTATTACTTTTGTCTCCTTTTGCATAAGTACATACAAAAATGTTATATTTCTATCAATCCTATGACAACGCTTAGTTTACTTAAGGAGGTGGTCTATAACAGACAACCTCACCTGAGCAGTATGCGTTCCCTCACTTCCCAGTCTGGAGTACATTCCGGGCCTAAGCCAATATTGTTCCATAATAATAGGCCGTCAAACCAACTTCCTGGCTCCATCTGTCATCTGCTGCTTCTTTCCATAGCCCTGTTCACTTTTTCCACCTGCCGCTTTGTCTCGATGTGTACACACATGCAACTCCTATTGTTGATGGATGGCATGGGCCCGCACAAGAATAAGCTTGGCTGGAGATAGCTTAAGGCTTATTGTCAAATTTGTAAACATTTTTTTTTTTTTAGATTTTTTTTTTAAGACAAATGGAATAATATAACTCACAATCTCTTAATATGACAATGTATGTGTTTATTTGGATCTTTTTTTTTTTAATGGTCTGATAAACCTTGCTTTGACAGCCAGGTTAATTATGTTAAACAATGCATTCATAATCTGCACATATTAATATCAAAATCTATAACATTAACGTTAAGGTACATTTTATTGTCCCTATAGGGAAATTTGTCCTCTGCATTTGAACCATCCTTCATTGCATCTGGGGCAACCTGTCTGGAGTACCGGGCTACAGTGCAGCACCCGGCGGACCCGACTCCAGATTTAGAGCTAGGCTTAGTAAACTCATAACTGGGGGATATCATACTACGAGGATATGGACTATAATGCAAAGAATAGTTGATGCTGAATTTGTTTCATAGCCAGTTAGCTGGAGGCAAACTGCTACTGTGTCTTGTGCTACTGGGCAAAACACTTCAACTATATACAGTGGGTAAGGAAAGTATTCAGACCCCCTTAAATTTGTCACTCTTTGTTAGATTGCAGCGATTTGCTACAATCACTAAAGTTCTTTTTTTTTCCTCATTAATGTACACACAGCACTCCATATTGACAGAAAAACACAAAATTGTTGCCATTTTTGTAGAATTATTAAAAAAGAAAAACTGAAATATCACATGGCCATAAGTATTCAGACCCTTTACTCAGTATTTAGTAGAAGCATCCTTTTGAGCTAATACAGTCTTGAGTCTTTTTGGGAATGGTGCGACAAGTTTTTCACACCAGGATTTGTGGATCCTCTCCAGTTCTGTCAGGTTGGATGGTGAATGTTGGTGTACAGCCATTTTCAGGTCTCTCCAGAGATGCTCAATTGGGTTTAAGTCAGTCTCCATGTGGGCTTTCACGTGTCTTGTACTGAGGAGAGGCTTCTGTCGGGCCACTCTGCCATAAAGCTTGGACTGGTGGAGGGCTGCAGTGATGGTTGATTTTCTAGAACTTTCTCCCATGTCCCAACTGCATCTCTGGAGCTCAGCCACAGGGATCTTTGGGTTCTTCTTTACCTCTCTCACCAAGGCTCTTCTCCCCCGACTGCTCAGTTTGGACAGACGGGCAGGTCTACGAAGGGCTCTGGTCGTCCCAAATGTTTTCCATTTAAGGATCACAGTCTGTGCCTTGCCACAATTTTGTCTCTGAGCTCTTCAGTTGGTTTCTTTAACCTCATGATTCTCATTTTCTCTGACCTGTACTGTGAGCTGTAAGGTCTTATATACACAGATGTGTGGCCTTCCTAATCAACTCCAATCAGTTTAATCAAACACAGCTGGACTCCAATGAAGGTGTAGCGCCATCTCAAGGATGATCAGAAGAAATGGACAGCACCCGAGTTAAATATATGAGGGTCACAGCAAAGGGTCTGAATACTCATGGCTGTGTGATATTTCAGTTTTTCTTTTATAATAAATCTGAAAAAACTTCAACTATTTAGCGTTTCTCTGTCAATATGAGGTGCTGTGTGTACATTAATGAGGAAAAATTTTACTTAAATTGTTTTAGGAAATGGCTGCAATATAACAAAGCGTGATAAATTTAAGGGGGTCTGAATACATTCTGTACCCACTGTAGTCCACTCTGATGTAGCTGGTTGTGTCAGAAAGGGCATCTGACATAAAACAAACTACTAAATTAACATGAAACTAGTTCTTTTGTATGTAACAAACAACTGGAAAGATAAGAAAAAAAGTAAACTTTATGTAAGCCTTTCACTGTGAGGAATTTAGATGACATTTTCATAACATTTACACAAAAGGTCAGTAATATAACCCCAAATTTTAATATTCCCTATTTGGTAATTGGTAATCATGAACTATAACACTCTAAAATGTAACCTAAAACATTAGCTGAAATCGTGTCTATATATGTCCAGGGATCCTTACTAGATTACCACCCTTTCTGATGTGTGTAACTCGTCAGTAGCTTCATTGTTTTGAGAGCATGTAGTCACTTGGTGCCAGTGTCTGTGGATGGAACACTTCCTCTCATTGATGTGGTGAATGTCAGGCTTGCTTTCTACTGTACCAGCCTCCTCCTCCTCTTCCTTCTCCTCCTCGTCCTCCTCCTTCTGCTTTTTGGTGCAATTGGAAAACCCCTGCAGTTATAACAGAGGCCAAGTCCTGACAAGTTTATATGCCTATAGTTAATGCAAGTTCAGGATTTTGCATTGCATTTTTCTATTTGGTGCAGCCTGAAGATTTTTTTTTTTAATATTTGTATGCATTTATTTATGTACGGGCAAGGTGAGTGAAGTGTCTTGCCCAAGGACACAACAACAGTATGCGGTTGGTCTGTGCTGGCATCAAACAGCAGCACTTTGAGTTGGTGGGTGAAAATACATCATCGGAATTTACATCAGATGCCCTTGCATGCATATCCTTCAGAACTG
The DNA here is from genome assembly GCF_009829125.3 of Periophthalmus magnuspinnatus. Lineage (NCBI taxonomy): Eukaryota > Metazoa > Chordata > Actinopteri > Gobiiformes > Gobiidae > Periophthalmus > Periophthalmus magnuspinnatus. The sequence goes on from NC_047132.1 coordinate 15,890,292, forward strand.
ATCCATGATTGGGGATGGTACAGTGATTACCAGTGCCATAATAGGCTTGTATTGCACTTTAATAAAAGCTTCTGGTGAAAAACAACTTTTGTAGCCACAGCTGCCCTGATACATGGAAGGGTGTCTGCCAATCGCCACCTGCACTGCCCTCAAAACAATTTTGCTCAAGAACAAAACAGTAAGTATAAGTGGAAGCTTGGATTCAACCACCTCCTTTTCAAATATTAGATGTAAAGTTGCACTATGTACTTTTTCATGTTTTTGGGGTCCTGTTAGGGATGGGACAGTAAGCAATAATATGGTTTTGTAATGATAAAAAGGGTAGACGACAATAATTCGTGGGATATTTTATAGGATTGTGATAATCACCAACAAAGATAATCACCATTTTATCACCAGAAAGTGCAGAACAAACCTACTTCTCCCTGACGATCTCTTCTAGATCATTGTTGCTGTCACTTAGAACAAAGTACAATACTATAACAGATAAATATTGAACTTATTCATACTTTTAAAATTATAATTATTAATATCCATAAAATTTTTAAACTGTCAGCAACTTTAATAATTACATAATCATAAATCCAGTTATTGTGGCATGATAATTGTGACACATTAAAATATTATTGCTTTGCCTGGAATACTAAAAAAAAAAGAAAAAAAAAAAAGCTATGCAAAGTTACATAGTGCATCTTTAACTAACACAGAATGATAATGTAGGATTGTAGGAGTAATGTAGGTGACAATAATTAAGAAGGTACTAGGTTAGATAAAAATAAAAGATAGAAAATATTTATGCTCTTTCTGTGCTTTGACCAAGTTCCAGTGCCAGTTTTGGCTAATGGGAAGTCCTGATAAAGTCAATCATGTAGATAAGATTTTTATAACTCCACACACAGGCCACACACAGCAGTCATTTATCATGTTTCAGGATAAATTAAAAATAACTGTTCAGTCTTTATATGTGACACCATAGAAGTGCAGATCGATTCAGACTACAATTGGATGTTTACAATATTCACACTGACTTGCTAAAAGAATTAGTAATACTGATGCACAAACTCTAGATAAAGTTAAAATAACTTACATCTGCATCTGTACACAATTTTAAATAAAATGCTGCCAAGGAAACTCCAAAAATGAGAATAATGTATCTTCCATCTTTACTTGTCAAGGATCCACAAGTATCCACAATTCTAGTGATATTTACTTGGCAATCGCAAAAGTGCTAACCACTCTGCTACCATGCACACTCATTGTTGTGACTCATTTTGTTTGAACTGTTTTTTTTATTGTAAACTCATAACTCTTATCTCCAACCCCCCTCAAGGCTAAAAAAGAGGAGACAGTTTCAACATGTTACTTTCAAAATGTCTGACAACAAAAACATGGAAAAACTCTTGAAGGAAGAGTTGAGATAGACAGACAGCAGGGTGGTGATAGGAGGAGTCTAAATCAGGCAGGGTTATCAGGGGAGATAGGCTCATGTGACTTAAGACAGAGATGGTCAATTTGTAACAACTAGAGGATTGGCAAAGTACACTGGATACAACTAAACAGTCTTTGGTTAAATGTAATTGGATAGATATCAATTATTGCCAATAAAAGTAGATGCTAGGCCAAATTCTGATTAAGCCATCTGATGTAATGTAATTCGAGACAAACTGGTGTCCCATCACTTAGAACGTATGTGTCAAACTCAAGGCCCGTGACAAAGTAAACTAAAAGGTATGGTTCAGGAGATACACAGTTAAACAGCCATTTTTTCATATCTATGCAAATCCATATGCAACATTTGTAACTTGAATAAGTAATAAATATAGGAACGGTTAATTAACAAGATTAAAAACTAGTTGCATTTATTTTACATTACATCTGGCTCTTTGAGAGCAGCCATTTTGTTGATGTGGCCCTCTGTGAAAATGAGTTTGAATTTCCTATAATTTTAATCTTAAAGAATTATCCAGAGACTAAAATGTAGATGTAGTCTATGCAATAATGGATGCAGAGCTGGTGCAACACAACAGCCATAGTGTGGATGTGATCGACTAAAAAACATGCCCTGCCTATCGATTAGTTGATTTATCGTGGCAAAAACACAACTAACTGTAAAAATGGTAGATTAACTCCTAAATCTTGAGATAACTCACACCATACATTCAAGTCCTTAAACACCAAAATAAAATGATCAGTACAAATTTAGGTCGACTAAGACACCATTGACTGATTAATCGACTAAACAGCTAAAGACCTACAGCCCTAGTGGGGACTCAACCACCAACTTTCTGGTTAGTGGGTGAAACTTTCAAATAACTATAAACCACGTACAATAAAAACATCAAACGCCATCAAAATTTTGGATATGTAAAAATCACTTTGACTAAAAAAGGTAAGATGTGTGGCTTTTAAGAGAACAACTAGCTAAAATAATGCAAATGTTCACATACCACTGCTGTATTCTATAGTCTGAGAGTATGTGATTTAGATGGAATAGGTAGATGACTAATGTTAATATGCTAATAATCCATAATGCATTGGTTACTGATATTACCATGGCGATGACATATAAGTCACAACACACATTAAGTTTCACTACCTTTACATTGCTGCAATACTGAAACCTACTTGAACCATAAAAACACAGTAGGTTTATTTTACTGCTATTATTGCTCATTGACTTTGGACTTGAGCCTAGCAGGTGACAGATAACAGCACGCTCATAAAAACTCCACTGGATATAGAACAGAACTAAGGAAAAAGCGTAGGATGTCCCAAAAATAGGAATCTTTACAGAGTGGGAAAAAGGGGTAAGGCATAGGGGGGTGAGGGTGTAATTTAACAAGCCTGTGAGCGGGCCGGGACAGGTTAACTGGCATTCCTATCTGGGACTGGGAGCGCGGTAGTCAGGTGGAGGTGCCCCAAGCCCACCTACATTCTTTAGGACAAAAGTAAGACCGCTGCTGCCTCCCCTCCCCCAGAACATAAGCGGCAATGGGTGACAGGGAGGTAGAAGTGGTTCAATAGCTAGAGAGGGCTTAAAATGCATTAGCTGGTGTATTAGTAAGTGTAATATAACAAATAGGAGTGTATGGAGTGATATTTACCCTGCAGGGCTACCATATACAGGTTCAAATATGGAAAAAGTAAAAATTTTTAAAAGCTGAACAAGGCTATAGGAGATCAAATTTCTGCCCTTCATCATTCATAATACTTAAAGATGTACTATATGCATTTTTTGGTGGGGTGTGCACTATCTACTTGTCTTCATAAAGATGTTATTGCTTTTACATTAAACTTATCCATCTTCCAGGAGACACCGCTAGGCCACGTTATAGGTCTGATCTACCGAGAGGCGAGTGTGCTTAAAGTACAAATACTTGTTTTTCAGTGTATTTGCTAACAACAAAACACCTCTAATGAAATAAATGTAGGATAGATAAGTTTAGTGTGATACGGAGATAAGTAGGTGGCGGCCCCCCAATAAGAAACGTTACATAGCACACTTTTAATTTGAATCATCAGTCAAAGCCAAAAATCAGTACTAAGCCAGAACCAAAATTAGGAAAATCAGGACTAAACAAAACCAAAAATAACAACAATTGGCTTTAAATTAAAATACAGGAAACTGAAGACTTTCAACGCTATGCTCTATATTAGCTAGCATGGCCTCCTTACAACTTGAGAACAATAGCAGAAATACCTTGTGCAGGTGTATTTGGCTTCTCTACAGTTTTCCCATATTGTTGTGTAAAGATGGTTCATTCATCATTTCATTGGTGCCACAAGGTAAACAAGCCCATAAAAGGTTTACTGGCTCCTTCATTCACAAAGCAGCCAAGATGGAGGGATGCAACAGAGAGAGAGAGAGAGAGAGAGTGTGAGAGAGAGAGAGTGTGAGAGAGAGAGAGAGAGAGAGAGAGAAAGAGAGAGTGAAAGAGAGAGAGAGTGTGAGAGAGAGAGAGAGTGTGTGTGAGAGAGAGAGAGAGAGAGAGAGAGAGAAAGAGTGAAAGAGGGGAGAGGGAGAGTGGACAGAAATACTCTCTAATAGGACACAAGGGTCTGGACAAAAAGCCACTCGACCAGAGGACCACCACTAAACACATGTATTCAAGAGCTAGACAAGAGCTACATGCACAGAGAATAGCTGTTCAGCTGTAGGAAAGTGTGCATTGAAGCTACACAGTCTGTTCATTAAAGTTTGTCTGCTACCAAACATATTCAAAAAGGGATATCTTAAAAAAGTACTATTTACTAAGTCAACCAATAAGCCAAAATAGTCAAGTAACTTTATAATTTGGTGCATTACACTACGTATTACATTAACTTCTCAATCATACTTGTAGTAATGGTGAACTTATTTGTGGATGGGCCATTTTGAGTAATTGTCACCATTAAAAGATGAAATATTTAGTTTTGAATTGTTAATTGCTATGGCAACATTGCTCATTTTTATCCCTCTGAAATCAATTTGCAACTACAGCATCTTGAACCACCAGCAATAATACAATTATGCTAAAGCATAAAAGGTAAGATGGCAAGATCAAGTAAGTAAAGTGTTTTGCTCAACGGCACAACAGAACCATGCAATGTTGGTAGCTCATGGGACCACAAATATTTAGAATAATGGAATGTTTTATAGCTGTTTTTAAGCACTTTGTATTTTCCAAACATACTTAAACATGAAACACTTTTGAGCCAAAGTCTACACACACGTCTGACACATGTTTCAGGTGTGTGGATTTGTACCTGTCCGAGATCCAGGGTGACGTTGACCTCATTGAACTCAGTATTTCGGGAAAGGGGAGGGCTCTGCCACCACCTTTCTGTCCCGTCGATGGCGTTGGTGATGGGGTGAGCACGGTCGCTGTCCCCCGGGCTGCAGATGTCACAGTACTGGCCCTGGAAAAAAGGAGGTGGAAAAGTAGAATTGAGTTAAAGGCAATATATAAAATGTGATCATTTGTAATAGAAGTTTGTAAATGTTTAATACTTTAGAATATCTTTGCATCCTTGCTCAGTTGTATGGATTTTAAAAATACAGAGGAGCTTTCTATGGTTAAAGTTGCACACATAGACAACCTCACACTTTAAGTAAGATGCAAGTATGAGAGGCAATATTTTGTGTAACATTAATTCTCACTGTATGGTTTTGAGGTCTGTGAGGTTTGGCACTCAAAATAACCAGGCAATTCATACACACTATACATTGTGTTCACCTGCACCAACACGTGTCCTTAATAATGGATAGGATTGGGACGTCATGCATGCCTATGAACCTCGTTTATACAAGCCAGTGTGACTGATAGGAAATTTCAAAACCACGCAAGCATATAATCTTATAATTGTAGATAATATAGTGTTTGTCTGCAATGATTCATGTTTGCAAAGGTATTTTGTTTTGGGCTGCAAAATGAATAGTCAAGGCAGGAAACATAGAGAATTGGCTTGTTTTGAATTGTTTTGTTATAGACTTTGTCCTAGTTGTGTATTTATTTTAGTATTGATACCTTCTCAAATGAGTATCGTTTACTTTTAGTAATGACAGGGGCAAAACTTTAAGTTTAGTCTGGGGGGGATGATGAATGGAAATAAATTGTTAAACAATATCCAGGGAGGGTTGTGACGTATTATTATTATTAGACAGTATCATTTATTTATAGCCAATTATTAAAAAGCATAGTCTGACCCTACCAACTAGGAATTAAATTATAGCCACTTGTGCAGGAAACAGTTTGACAGATTGGAGATTGACAGACAGAACGAATAATTTTGAAGACAGGGGAAGCACGCTTTGTGGAGGCATAGAAAGCACTGTCTCAGTGCAAGAAAAACTATCGGTGACCAACAGTTAAAACACATTTTTACCTTTTCTTATCCCTGTTGTGGGACAACAGTTGGAGAGTTGAAGATACCCAGATAGTGATCAGTGGTATTGATCTGACTATCTGGGACAACCCTAGTGGTAAGGTGAGACTGCTAACTTATCCTGGTTTGATTCAACTTCCTTCCTACTATTCCTGTAGACTTGGTTGAGGCCTGTTCTAGTCCTGGTATAGCTTTGGTCTAGTCCAGATTTAGTTCTGGATTTAGTCCATGTTTAGTCCCACTGTGGTATCTACAATTGTAAATGCAGCCTAAACAGCCACCATGCAACTACTGTCCATTCTACTAATACAAATTTTTCTACTACAGTTGTCCCTCGCTATATTGCGGTTCACCTTTTGTGGTCTCGCTGTTTTGCGGATTTTTTTTGGGTGCAATTTTGCATGCTTTTTTTTTTTTACACTGTATGAACGCGCATTGTGTTCTGAGTCCTGATTGGCTAAGGGACGTGCCGCGTCTGTACAGTACAGAATGCGTTCAGCCAAATTTATGTATCCTTTGATTTATTTGACGTATATTATTTTATGTATTAACATTTATTTGAGTCATTAGTATTTTGTATAATTACTTTGTACTTTATTAACTATGAATATTATTATATTATGTTGGATACATTATTTACTTTCTTCATAATAATATTGGTTCCTACTTATTGTTGCGGTACAGTGCATTTGAGGAGTGCACCGATAAAAATGTAACATGAGTGAGTGAATGCGCACAGTGCACGCACCAGATGAGATGAGTAAAGTTGTTGAATAAAGACGAGCTGTAACTGTCCTGCCGTGTTGGTCTATTTAAGCAGGACATGGACACGCTGAGGTAGAAGTTACGCCGCTGTAGGGCATAAGGATGAAGTCTACTTTAGCTTTGTAGATCAGTGACTGCAGGAAAAAGGACATTACAGTGGATACTAACATCATCTGCACAAAAGCTAAAACCCTTTATGAAACACTACAGTGGAGTGGTGCCAGAACAAAGAGGCGTGGTTAGAGGAAGAGGCGCGGTCAGAGGAACTGTGAAATATACGTGAGTCACTATTAATCATTTCTTATGTGTCCAGCTTCGTAGGTTGATCATTAAAATTTAATTTGTTACAGTATTTCTAAAAGGTGTCATTTTTATGTACAATACAGTATAGTATTTGGTTTTGTTCTATAATACTGTGCTTATTTTTTTAATCTATGAAGGTTTGAACTTTGAGAGTGTTTAAACAAGAGAAAAATGTGAGAACATGTTCATACCTGTCTGAGAAAAGTGTATAAAGTGTGTGGTGAGGAGTTTTACAGCCTTAAAATATATATAACTGTAAAAAATAAATCTTTATACTTTCATGGATTTTGCCTATTGGGGGTTATTTTTGGAATGTAACCCCGCGATAAACCAGGAACCACTGTATTATAAGAACATTACAAATCTTAATGCATTAATAATGTAATTCAAATCTACTTAACACAAAGCTACTCTGAGCTGCAATAAGCGGCTATTAAAGAGTTGTACCACAACAATTTGTCCCTGAAGCTAAGGCTCAACTCGAGTTTCTCATTTTTAGACAGAAATCTGATCCAGTGCAGGTCACTGGAGCACTGTCTACTGTCACCATTTAAAGTGACAGGCACAATGCACAATGTAAGTGAGAGACATAATAGTGTAATGAACAGGGCCAGTGAGTCAGTCGTCATGTGGTAATTGCAGAGTGTGAGGCTTGTAATAAATAGATTTCTGTTGATGGAATTTTAAATTATAAGGGAACGAAAAATAAATTGTGCAGTTCAAGTTGATACTACTTAATTGTGCTAAACCATGTACCTGTAATGCTACTGAAAAGGGGTTCTTTAAGCTCAACACTGAGTTTAAAAGGTTACATCTAACAACCTGGTCAGCCATTTCAATTTGAGAGTTCACAAACCCAAACAAACCAAAACAAACCAAAACAAACATGCTGATGTAGACTATTTTAGCAGAAATACGGGCTATTTAGTAAAACTGAATTTAACAAAAGTTTGACTTCTCAGCTTTTTCTTGCTTTTAGCGAGAGCTGTTCTAGATTGATGTGTAGAGCACAATTCAGAGTGCGACACATAAACAGCCGGGCTGGAGCTAGGCTATGAACTTGAGCCAAAGTATTTGAGTATATCTTTGGGCCTATGTTATTGCCTTCATTTCAAAATGATCCTGTGGACAATATATCACCCATTTACCTCAGGCCCAAAACAGCAGTAACATAAGTGGTAGCAGATACAAGTCTGGACTGTCCTGTTAGCTGGGGGTCAAATTACAGAGCCATAATTGTTTGGCTTGACTAAATCGAGCCTAATTTATCTCCTCTTTCCCCATTTGTCCTGCTGGCTTAGGGTAATCCACGTGTCGATCTGCTCTCTGATCTGTGCTCTAAGTGTCAAAGTAAACCAAACACGTCCAGGCCTGAGCACAAGCCGGGGTGACGAGATGTTATCACTGTGGACCTATGGGGTCAGAGGTGAGCGCTAACCGATAGCTAGCTATCTGGTCCCAACCACATGCATTTAAGATCTGACAATTTGTAATAATCATAGAATAATCTATTTAAACTGATATGGCTGTTTTTTCATTCACAAATCATCAATGATCAGCTTGTGTGGTTTAATGGAGAGGTCTGCTTACATCTGTCAGTAAAGACATCCGGTTTGGAGCAGAGGTCAGAATGAACTGAACTATTTTTAGTGTTAAATGAGTTATTTATATTAAAGAAATGAAGATCAAAAGCCACATAAAAGTATTTTTTTTAACTAGAACAAATCTAATCACATTCAAAATTGTCATCAGTCAATATGATAAAAAAAAAGTGATTATTATTTTTGCCGTATCATTCAGCCCTTTAGTATTTTCTTCTTCAACGCTTAGTTCCACTTTAGGAAGGGCTCCTCCATGCTTTTAAAGTTCATACATTTTTACCAGACTCTACAAGCTATCATATTAACTTTTTTTCTTTGCACTTTCTCACACTATGTAACAACAAAGTTACATAGTGACAAAATGTGATATTAAAACTTACTGACTTTATTGTCTCAAAGCAGTCCTTACTCCTGATGTCTGATCTCCTGTGGAAGCCGAGGAAACCCAGTTGTGAATAATCCACAAATCTCTCTGTAGAATCCATGTCCTCAGGCTACAGCTGAAGTGTGCTTCAGTCCTGACGCTTCACCTAAGTCAAACTTCATCTGTCTCACCTGCTTTTATGTGCACTTATATAATATATGGTGAGATGATAAAAGGCCTATGTCAGCACTGAATTAAAGGCACTGCACCTAATTCTCCTTAAAAACCTGAAAAACAGAACTAGCTCATTTTAAAAAGTTTCTCACTATTCATAACTAGCATCTCTATATTTCACCAGAATGAGTTTTGCAGTCACAGTCGGGTTGTCAGAAGTATTGCAAATCAGATATTAATTGATACTAAAACTAGTATCGAAACTAAATACTCATTGGAGCTGGTATCAATACTAAAAATGTCACATTCACAGGACAGAAATAAACCTTTCCTGAATAACTTTAGAATGATCTTGAGCTGTATCAGAACAAGTTTAAGACGAAAATAAGGACACATGGTAATATAAAAGAAAGTATTATTATTTAATGTTGAAAATCACATTCTATTTCTTTTTTTCATTATCATCATGATATCGCAATCAGTATTGAGTATCAAGTCTAATACTAACAACAACTAGCATGTCAACAGCACACTTCCTGTTTCACAGAGGGCAAAACAAAAGTTTACTTTATTCCATGGAAAAAATCAGGTACTTTTGTATGAACAGGTTGACATTCTTATGCTCCATTCTTGGTTCACAGAAGTTTTATAAGAGCCAGATTGTATCGTACAAAATGTTGCCCATATAAGTCCACATTCCTCACCCTCTCCTACTGTTTAATTAATCACAACAGGCTGGCTTCACGCAGTCAAATCAAAACAGACTTAACCCCCACAGACTGTTAAGAGCGCGCTCACAAGTGGGCCCAAACCTGAAAGACAAACTCCTAGCCTCTCGCTGCGCAGGCATAAAGCATTTTAGCTCCAGTAATGAGCAGATTTCGAGGGTTTTTCTGGGAGATTTCCTGAGCTAATGACATGCCAGAACATCCACTCGACCCGGGCTGATCGGAGGACAAGGACTCAAAGGGAGAAAGCAGGCAGTAATCCAAAAGGGAAGCCCGGGAGGTGCTCAGGAATTTCGGAGAAGACAGAAGGAAAGATGGGAGGGTTAGGAGATTATTGGAAGTAGTTTCACAGCGAGGAGGTCCCGGATTTGATGCCTAGGAAATTCTGTGTCGAGTTTGCATCTTCTCCTCGTGTCTGGGAGGGTATCCTTTAAGTGCCCTGATTTACCCAATTAAACTTAGTTAATTAGAGCTATATAGGCTTGACCATGATCCTCCTGGATGCCAAGTTGTCCAATCTTCCTGACAGGTTAACCCAGTGGGCAGTGAAGTATGGGATAAATGTGCAGAAGTAACTTTTCCACAAAAAAACAATAATATGTAGCTTAAAGGTGCAATATGTAGCTTTTCCATCTGCTTGTTTCAGTTGAGTTATTGCTTTGCTTGTAATGTTCCACAGTATGGCATTAAGTGTATCTATCTACATAAAGACAAGCAGGTGATGCCACAAGGCAAGTCAGATCTGTGGAGAAGCGAGTTTATCAATGTTTTTTAGGAATAAAACACCAATAATTGAATAAATGCCGCAATATAGACGTGTTTAATGTAATACTGTGAAACATTCCAGGGAAAGCAATAATTTCTCCATGAAGAGAAGTAGGTGGTGGTTACCTAATCCACCTTTAAAGTGAAGTGAAGTGCTAAAAAGTGACTTGACTTTTCAAAAACTGGAGAATCAAACTAATTATTCATTCATTCAAGACTTGACTTTTTCATGTCCATCATATAAACATATACTACTATTGTATTTATTATCCATGAAACTAGTTTTGTTGCTGATGACTTTTTGATGAGTTTGTTGTTAAAATTCAACTGGTCTTTAAGTTATAATTAAGCCGCAGGTATCCAGGCTCTAACTCCAGCCAGGATTATAACAGCTTTATGGGTTAACCATTAGAGAAGTCCTCTGGGAGATAACCTCACCTCACTGCCCTCTCTCTCTTTCTCTGTATCTGTTCATTCTTTCTCTATCTCTCTTTTTCTCTCTCTCCACCTGCTCTCTCTCTCCACATTCCTCCCAGTGACTGACCCGTGTCCTGCTCCAGACTGGGTTGATCCGCTCAAAAAGCTGACAAATCATTCAAAATCGCTAACGTTGGATAACTGTATGCAACAAACTTTACCATTGCCCCAAACAGAAGAACTGGCTTGTATAAGAAATGCCACAAAATATATATATATATATATATATATATATATATATATATATATATATATATATATATATATATATATATATATATATATATATATATATATATATATATATATATATATATATATATATAAAATAACACACTCACGTTTTAATGCAGATTTTATATAAGGGGGAGAGTAGTAACATTAACTTCTTAGAGTTGGCATGAGCATGAGTTATTTAGCCCTTGGACACAGGCAACTTAGGTATGCAATTGATCCTTCTGAGCACCAACTGGAATTTTCAGTACAACAATGCATTTATCAACAAGTACTAGTATGCTGTAAATCCATAAATGCATTCTCAAACTGTTCGTGCTTTTTTGTTTGAAATAAATGAAAAAACACATATCTTATATACCATATTAATTCCATCTGATAATATATATTTGACTGTGCAAGTACCACTTAGACACTAAGATTTCACAGTTGTCCCTGTTTGGTCCTGTTTCAGTCCTAGTTTAGTCCTGGACTAGTCCAGGTTTAGTACTATGAGTTTAGCCTCACCTAGATTTCTAAGAGGTGTGTACACCACCAATTTATATGCTGTGTTACTTTTCTGGTAGATGTAGATGTTAATCCAAGAAATATTTCTCAGTATAGCATTAAGGCTATCCATCTTCATGAAGACAAGCATGTGATACGGGTAGACCAAATTACAGGCCACATCTATGACCCTGTGACTCCTGCTTACAATAAGAAAATGCATGATTTTCAAGGCATTACAAACCCCCATAATTGAAAAAGGAAAGATATGTCAGTGTAATACCTTATTGTGGAACATTCCTGACAAAGCAATAACATCTTCATGAGACAAGCATGTTGCGGACCCTCCACCATAAAAGTTCTGTAGTGCACCTTTTAACATAGAGCTAAAACATATAGATTTAAAAATAAAAAATTTAAGATGGAACTAGAACCACCAGACGACTAACATATCGGTGCTTGTTGCTATGATGCTACACAGTAGTAATATATTGTAAAGCCCTCGGGGATAGAAATGTCCACATTGAAAGATTTGTTGAGCTTATAGTATATGAGTTTGTGCGGAGTGAAGACTGGTTGCCTGTCCATTCCCTTATAAGTAGGCTGAGTCATGTGCTGCCAAGTTCTACAAAGGAAGCACTGCACGGAAAAATGACTTGGCAAAAAGTACACAGATCTGACCTCCACTCTCCTGTCCACTCTAAGATCCAGAGACAAGGGACCTACCCGTAAAGTGGACATAAATACAGTTCAGTGGTATATGCTTTCATCTGGTGGAAAGGGAAAGTAGGACAGCTAAAAGTGTATTGTAGAACGAGTATCTTGGTAAGTGTTGTCACGATACTAAAATGTCAAACTCGATTTTAATACTAAGGAACTGACTCGATACTCAATATTACCTTGTGATCTTATATCTGTGTAATCCCTCAGTCGTCCAGATATGCTCCATAGTGGTCCATGGGTGTATACTAGTCTATGTGTCTTATACTTGTTCTGATACAGCTCAAGATCATTCTAAAGTTATTCAGGAAAGGTTCACTTTTGTCCTGCGAATGTGACTGTTTTAGTGTCAATCCCTGATTAGATGAATAACTAGTTTCGATACTAATTTAAGTATTGCTTAGTATCTGATTTGCGATACTTTTGACAAACCTATTGGTAAGTCGAAAGTTGAGAGTTGAATTCAGGGGGAAGCAACTGATCCCTAAAGAAAACTCCTCAAAAATAGATCAGAATGTAGTGATAAAAATAAAAATGCATTCCAAATTAGATTACTATTTGGTGGTTGGTGAAAAAAATCAGTTCCACGTTTGGCTTTTTTATATTCTTCACTAAAATGTAGCTGTTTAAACTTTTTTTTCCAGGACACACATTGATATAAAAGGTTGTTCATCAGATTGATTGAACTGTCTGCTGTCAAAACATGTTTCAAATTGGCAGGCATTATAACAACAAAAGCAAAACTGCCGCTGGGTTCTTCCCCAGTCTTGATCTCATCTTAGTTTGCACTTTTGTCTTAATTTTCTGCCTAAAGTAATCTAAAGCCAATAACTGCTCTATAACTGTCTTAAACTGCTATGTAGCTGCACAGTAAGAACAGGGTGGTCAATTGAAAGGAAAAAAAAAAAAAGTCTTGTTTTAGACTTATTTGTTGAGGCATCAAATTGGTGAATAGGTTTGTTAGATTATAGTGAGTATTACCTATAGTTTTGCCCTAGGATTTTGTTTTTCTTGAGTTACTGTGTTAATATATTAGTTATTTGTCTTTCTTACATATATAATCATTTAGTGCTGCTTAACTATACTTTACTCTTCATGTCCTATCATTTTAGACTTTGATTTAATCTCTTCTCAATGCTAATTTGGCACATAATCAAATCAATTGGCTTGCACAAAACCCCCACTGCAATGTTAGGCTCTTGACACAGGTGCGCAAAAAGGATGCGTAAATCACAACATACCTTTTTAACGACATAATAAGTTCAAATGGTTGGAATAAAACGTGCTAAAACCTCACCTGGATGGTTTGGCTAGGGTCTCCGGACACGGGGCCTCCCACAAGTTTACAGTACAGGTCATGCACCGCTCTGCCGCTTTCGTCCTCGCCACACGTCGCCGTAGCCGTGATTTTGGTGCCCTCTGCCAGGTTAAAATACGGCGGGTGCAAGCTGTACCCGTTCACTCCATTCGTGGGCAGCTCTTGCGCGTATCCCGAGGTCAAACATGCCACCACTACCAGCACCGAGAGCGGGCAGGGTGACCCTCTCCTGGCCGCCCGCACTCCAGCCCCGACCGGCTGCATCCTGTCCACCTGTCTGCCTCCTCCGCCAAGCACACCAAGAGGGAACAAGCGAAAAAGTCAAGCAAACTTCTAAAACAGTAGCATTTGATAATCTAATCTTTTGGATTGTATACTAAAGTTACTAAAAGGGACCGGGGAAAAGCGAAGTCCCGCTGGAAGAAAGTGCGACCAGGCAGTTGCGCGCAGAGTGCTGGCTCCGCGTCGCTGCACCTTCTGTGGCCCGCGGGATGGACCTCCCCCCTCGGCCTGCGCAGGCGAGCGAGAGAGGCAGGAGGAGGGCACAAGCTCTACCAGCGCTCCCCCTAAAGAGAGATCGACTAGAGTGCATGGGTTGGTGCTTTAAAAAGTAATGCGTTTTGTTTTAGAAAAAAGTTAAGAATTACCAAAGCCACGTGGAGAGGTTGGGACAACAGTTAATAAGGCTTTGTTTACTCTGGTTTGTTTCTATTACTGTGACTCCTAATAGAAAAATAAGACTTAATCGGGTTGTTTGAGCTCAACTTAATGTAATCCTGACGTTTTGAATTAGACTGTGGAATCGGTTAGGCTTGGTTCAGTCATGGTTCAGTCCTGGTTTAGTCCAGTGCCAGTTTTACAGTCTCATTAAACCCTCATTCCTTCATAGCAAACACAAGTGACCAAACAACAAATGGCCTGACCCCCCTAAAACCAAGCACCCAGGTGTGAAAGTCAAATGCGGACAGGGGCCACACACACTTCAAATTCACTCACCAAATATCCACACACAGTGACGAGAAGGATGGATCATTTTAGATTTAAGTCACAGAAAACTGTGGCTCCTTATTTATCTTGCATAGTTATCATTTTTAGATGTAGTTGTACTTTTTGTTGCAACACTAAAATTATAGAAGGTTCTTATCTTATCAGTATGGGACTAAGAATAAAATGTAAATGTATGTTTTTATAAGGGCCTGAGGTTGCTCCAGCAGCACAGATTGAAGGATGAATTGCAGAGAATAAATCTCCAGGAATCACAAAGGGGTTGATACCTTATGTTAAGTTAGAGGTGCAATTTGAACTGAGAGTCTGCCATTTGCTTGTCTCCGTGTTTGCTTTGCCTGGAATGTTCCATATTGTGGCATTAAACCTATCTATATGCATGCACTATACATTCAGAGTTGAAATCTTCTATAGTAGGCTAAAAAGGGATTACACTGTCTTATTACTTGGATCTTACCTCCCTCGTCTCTTGCAATGGTGTATGTAAAAAGCCACATCTCTGTTGATCTGTCCCGGGACAGTTGTGACTGATTTAGTTCATCTCGATCTGCATGAGCTCCAATCGTCACCTCCTCATCTCGACCCTGATACCTCGCTCACAGCAGGGCCGTCTTCAGCGGTGGAATAATGGAATAATCTTGCCTCAAATCTGACATGGACTCTATGCCAAAAGAGGCCCTCCTTGACATACACGATAGTACCTCTTCTGTTCTGTGGACGTATGGCTTAGCAGCACTAGTGGTTAGTTTTCTCACCTCACAGCCAGATGCTCCAAGGTTTAAGTCCCAATGTATCTTATCTAGGTGTTTTTATTTGTAATACCTACCTTGAAAAACATGCATTCATGGGGGTCACTGCTCCACAGATATAACCTGTAACCTGGGAGCCTGCTTACCTCCTTGGAGATAAATATGTTTAAGACCATACAGTATAACAATCTAGGCATCTCCATGGAGACAAGAAAAGTTACACAGTGCATATTTAGCAACAAACATACATTCCAAATAATAGTTAAAATCATGACATTTTGTTACAAGAGCAAATGGGCACATCCAAATCACATGTAGACTTGTTTTCTTTTCGCCCTGCGCTTCCTTCTGGATCAGGGAACAGCAAAGTGAGGGTCAAAGGTCACGGGGCCCACAGACATGGTTTATTGGTAAAATCCCCAAAGGCCAAACTACTCGACACCAGGAGTGCTAGTGTATCAAGGGTCAACCGGGACACCAGCCATGTTTCTGTTCCAATTATCAACAAAGAACTTTAAACATTGTAACTGTGAAATCGCTGCAAGGTCAGACTCTTAAGAAAGGACAGATATGTTTCTACTGATAGCTGGTGCAGAGTTATGAAGTTCTTTGAAGCACTCTAGGCTACTGTAATCATGTTTGACCAGGTGCACTGATTACACACTAAGCACCAAGTGAAATCAATTTATCATTAACTACTTTTAGCATTTCATAATAGCATTAATACGTGCTCCTACATGTCTAAACTTACATTACCTCTCTTTTTTCAACAGGCACCCTCTAAACTTCATCTCATACTCCACGGTAAATTGTCAATTCTTACCATTGTTTTCCAAAATCTTCCAAAACATTCTTAAATGTCCTGTACATGATATCGTATAAGCCACTCTTGAGGTCAAAATAAGTCCACTGTGTGCTGTCTGCATCTAATTATGAAGCATTTTATTGTTCAGTAATCAGGAAGTACACTGTTAGAATGCTAGTTAGAGATTGTTGTTAGAGATAGCAAAACTCGTCTCTGGCCTCTGAAAGTTGTGAAAAGGCGCTTATAAACTCACAGTGAATGGATTAGGATGCACAAGGTGAGTTTGGACCAATGCAAACTGTTATAAATGAACTAGTTCTGTTTTTCACCTTTTTAAGACAGTAAAAATCAGATACTGTACTCCTAAGGATGTAAAATGTTCTACAAATAACATGTTTTATTCAAATACTATTCAGTTTTAACTTATTTTAAAATCTGAATCTACTCCAAGTACCTGTACCTCCTTTGCATACACCCAGAGGTTCCTATACCCCTGGTGGAGAATCACGGGGATAACAGGCCTAGCCCCTCACAGCAGTGTAGCAGCTGTGTGTGTGTGTGTGTGTGTGTGTGTGTGCGTGTGTGTGGCAGTGCTGTGTTTCTCATGCCTCCTCTCACAGCTGTAGTGTCTAATTAGCACAGGAACCTCTGGAGCTGATGACAGAGAGCACACCTGCTCAGGTGAACATACACTTTAATATACACTCAGCCATAATACACTGGGACAGGAAACACGACAGTTCGAGGAGGGCACAGTTTAAAGGCTTTTTTTTACTGTCTTAAAAATGTGAAAAACACAGTTCATTTAAATGGTTTGCAATGGCCCAAACTTTATGCATTTAGAGCATCCTTATTCACCACATTGACTTTATAAGCACTTCTCACAACTTTCAGAGGCAGAGTTTTGCAGTCACACTAATGGCAACAACAACTAGCATGCTAACGGTGCATTTCCTCTTTATCAAATAGTACAACGCTTTATAATTAAATGCACATATTACACAGCGGACGTATATTGAGCTGCTTCTACAATATAGCTGTACTGGGACAAGACAAATTTTGCTCATGGAAAACACTGAATGGTCATTTACATTAGTGTGTCCAAAACTTGGACATTTAGGAAGTCCTGATAAAGACTTGAGGTTTAGTCCAGATATAGTCCGAGCTGACTCCTAGTCTAGTCAAGGTTAAGTTTAGATTCTGATCCCTGGGGAAAGTACAAGTGGTTGGGTATTGTTGTAGTCTAGGTTTAGTCGCAAATTAAGGGTAAAAAATCAGGACCCCATAACGTAAATCCTTCATTATTTGAGCAATGATTTAAAATTCAAATATGGGTTGAAATAGATTAAGGTAAGGCTTTGTTTAGGTTAAGGTTATTGACTAAGGTTAAGGTTAGGATCAGTCTCCAGGATATAAATGTAAGTCAATGTAATGTCCCTAAGGAGCAAGGAAACTAAGGATCTGTGTTTGTGCAATTGTGAACAAAGCCTCGCTGTCCGAATTTGATACTGTTACATCTTTCATACAGTTTGTCACAAATTTTTCAAGATAAGTTGCATATAGACTTCTTGGCTTGGAGTTAGCACATTCTTTTTATTTAATTTTTTTTTAGATCGGGAGAGTGAGAGAATAAGTTACTAAGTTACGGTTTTTCTCTGTTTGAGTAATAGTGAATTCACTGTTTTACTATAGAAAATATATCAGTTGAATTCATATTGTTTTACAGGTATCGTTGTACTACATGTATATATTTGAATCAACTCTCTGTTATGAGGTTGCCTGCTGGTTGGTGATACTCTCTCCCTCACAACGTGGGGGGATCAGTCTCCTGTTGTTTTATGACTCCAAACCTTATTCAGCAACACACACTACATTCCTTTGGACACAGAAAATGAGCTTGGACCGGAAGACTCTATAAATTTAACACAACTTTCACTTATTTACGTTACAGTTATGTTTAGAGTCAAGTAGTAGAGGAATGGAGGGTCTGCATTTGGCCCATCCTTTAATTCAGCTAATGGATGTGATTGTGGTCTTGGGTTAAATTCCCACATTTTCTTCTGTGTAGAACAGTTGGCATGTTGACCTTTCTATAATAATGGCAAGAAAAGTTGGTCTGCATAACTCGTATGCCCCAAAACTCACCTCTGTGATGTTGTGTAGCACAGAGATACCTGTTATATAACATTGAAATACAGAGCTATAGAGAATGCAATATTAATTAATAGTAGTTCTATTGAAGGATATATATATATATATATATATATATATATATATATATATATATATATATATATATATATATATATATATATATATATATATATATATATATATATATATATATATAAACAAACAACAACAAAAAAACACTGGTTGTCCCGGCTACATTGAATATGGCTATCGATATACCCACTGTCATATAAATAAGTGCAGTGTATACAGTATTTACACATTTATAATAGCAGGCAAGGTTTTTACAAGTTATATTGTCAACATTAATGGCCTATATTAGATTTGTGTGGATGACTTCCTGTTAGATCATGACTAAAAGATCTTACACTGTGGCAGGATTGTGGTCCTGACAGATTTCCCTGTGGGATCACAATTATACAGTATGTGTGATGAAGTATGTGTGAATCATAGATTTAAATTGCAATATTCATCCCCTGTCCACATTTTAGGACTGCAAGATTAATCACAATCAAATCAGAATTGCAATTTCAATAGACAAAATTAGCAAATCACAAAGGCTGCAATCTGAAGCACAATCATTTCCTCCACAAACAGCCAAATATACTGTCTTACTCTGGTTTGGTACCTTCACATTTGGTTCCTTCTGTAGCCGTGTGTCTATCAATTACTCACACCACATTCAAACAAGGTGGATGAAGTGTCTTGCTCAAAGACACAGCAAAAGTATCCTGGGATTGAACCAGCAATTTATTAATTAATGGAGAACCACTCAGATAGACCACTACTGCCTGATAGGCTCCAGTTGTATCCATAAAAGGAGCCGTGAATGAAGCAAAAGAGTCGTTTCACCTCACTAATCCTGCCTTTCTCTGTCCCTAGGCCAGAACTAATCTACTTCCTGGTTTCCACGGAGACTTCAAGAGAGGCATGGGATAGGTCGCTGTAGAAACGCTGAAGTGTCCCATCAGCGGAGCCGGTCACCCCCTAATGGTCGCAAATAGACCAGGAGTAAATCAAGTGAAAGAGGTACAAGACTGTGGAGGCGGTGTAACTACGAGAGTAACCATAGTTCTAGGAAATAATGGCAGCTTAGATTTGTGATTATGTTGGTCACTTAGTGTTGTGGTTTTGTAACTATCCTCCTTAGATCCTTAGACTGCACTTTACTAGTTCACATTTTAATTGCAACATTCCCTGTTCATTGCCAAAAAGTAGGCCTATATGTATAATAATAAATCATCAAAATACTTTCTAGGTGCACAATGGAACTTTTCTGGTGGATGGTCCATCACCTGCTTGTTTCCATGGAGGTGTTTTTGTTTTGCTTGGAATGTTCCACAGTGTGAGCTTATTTCATCATATTGTCTGTTGTGTGATCTGTTATTTGATTTTCTTTTTCTTTTGCTATCCATTTGATCAATATAATTTTTTCTAAAATGTATGTAGATTTTTATTTACCAAGACTCTTTTACTCGTTTGTTATGGATTTTCTTTTGTTTTTTCTTGTATTGCTCAAGATTTTGATAGTAGCGTGATGAACTTAAGCTTATCAAAACATTCTAAAATATTGTTCATGAATTCACCAGATAACAATTGTTCATGAATTAACTGGATAACATAATCAGATTCCAGAGTGGGAGGAGCCAGTCGGGTGATGGGTGGGGGTCTGTCCTCTGCTCCCCACTGTGCTGACTCTCCACAGGGGACAATTCTCTGGACGTCCCGAGGCCAAAAGGGCCAATCACAGGGGTCAATCATCACACTATTACACAAACAGTCAGAAAGTGTAGCAAAAGTTTAAGAGTGACAGTAACAGGGATAATCCAGAGTTATTTTTATCAGTCAATGTAATTAAATCTAACATAGAACTAGTGCAGAGAGGTGGGAGGAGGAGGGAGACGAGGGAACCAGTGGATTACAAAGAACTTCTAACTTGAAAACAGATATTTCCTCTCAGTAAAAGTGTGTGCTTAATCTATTACTATGCCTATGTTTGATAGAGCTGATCACGCCTCTATACAAACTATACAAAGTGACGTAGTAGTAGTATAGTAGTAGTAGTAGTAGAAGTAGTAGTAGTAGTAGTAGTAGTAGTAGTAGTAACTTTTTAGATCCAATGACCTTTGTTTCTCTACTGATAATAATATTATAGAAATATACTTTATGTAGTTCTGTAATCAAGTATAATTACCAGAATTATAAAACATTAGTGTAAAGCATTTCCCCATAAACCAGAGGGTTGTCATTTCAATGCTTTTCTTGTAAATTATGTCCCATTAGCATTTGCATTAGCAGCTGCAATACTGTTAGCAATCGCAGTACAGTCTATTTTTTTTTTTTTAACAAAATACTAACATCTAAGAATACATAAAGTACTTTTACTTAAGTACAGTAAGTACTTTTCTTCATGCACAGATTTGTTCCAAGTCTGGTGGCAGCACACACAGGGTTGAATGAACTGGCAGCGTGGGTAAACAGCTGACATCAGAGGTGCAGAGAGACGGAGAGAGAGGGCCACCAGGAGAGTGCCTTTGTTCAACGGCACAAAGGAAGGACAAGCTCGTACCTGCCTCCACAAGACAAGGGCCTCGCCAACCCAAAACATCCCCGAACAGCAGCCCCTCCCTGGCCCCCAGTGCTGCACCCCTTCCCTCTGCTCCTGGAGGGTCCTGAAGAGTCCTATCTGATCCACTGCAGGAGAGAGAGGGAGGGGAGGTTAGGAATGCACTCACTACTAGACACTGGGTAGAGATTTTTGATGTACTTTTAAAAATTTTTTTCAATTGTACTATCCGTGGGTTTCAGAAGAACCGACTATAGACTGAGATGGTTGCCATAGCAATTAAAAAGTTAGCAAATTATTATATCTTTGGAATAGTGAAAAGTCCTCACAATGTTGCCTATTTTTATTCGTGTGTTATAACCATCCATATTCAGTGTTTTGGCATTGTTAATTTGAACATATTCCTATTTACTTACAGAATATTGAATAACTGCATTGGAATGTATTTTGTAAAGTATTGCATTCACTGACAGAAGAAGTGCTCTGTGTTTTTTGTTTTTGTTTTTTTCATTTCTTGAAAGTAATTGTATTCTGAATATCACCAAATAAAAGATTAACCATAACTAAATGCAATACCTCAAAATGAGTATTCTGAATGTGAAAATGTATTTTGGTACATATATTTAGTTATGATCCAACAATTCACTTTCTAAATCTGTTCAAACATAATTGTATAACATTGTGCAATTTAAGCCATCATTTGTAAAATAGTGAGCACACTTAAAAAAGCAAATCAAGTTTCATATGGTTAGGACATGCACAGAGGATGGTACTCACATGGGCACAAAAAGAATGAAGAAACTGGAGGCCTAAATCAACAACAAATATGAGATTGGTGGATGTAGTGACAGAAGACATCAGACAAAACCTTATCAGATGGAGTAAAAGTCTAAATAACAGGCTCCAGCAGTGAGTGCGCTCTGCGGATATCTACGGGTATGTCCACAGTAGTACTATTAAACTGTAGTAGCCTGTGTTTAGCAGTACTATAGTGCTAAGTGGGAGAATGAGGGACTGTTAGGCCTCGTAATATGTGGGAACTGCAGCTCACCTCTCCTCTGTAATCACTGACCTCACCTTGAACAGAATGCTAGAAATCAACTCAAACTATTGTTACACATTGTTACAAATTAATTATAGTAACTGTACTTAAATTTAAATGATTGGTAACACTTAATAACTACACTTATCCATGCTGTAATAAAGCATGAAGAAATACCTAATTGTACGTAGACACGGTGCCTGGGATTTCCCGTGGATTGCCCGTGGTCTGACATATGGGAGTAAGTCAAGGCTACACTTCCTGCCACTCAGGTTCCCACATGCAGGACATCAACAACCCTGCCCCATGGATCCTGCATCACCTGTCTGTGTCAACTATGGGAGTTCATGTGGGCAGAAATGACATAAAATTGCAAAACACCAAAAAACTTCAGGCAGTTGTATGACTCAAAGCCTTTTGTAGTACCAAGCAAATCCCATATGCAGACAGAGATTTAGCTTCTTGTAAAGACCCGAACTGTTTAATGGTGATTGCCTGCATCCTAATATATATGACTTTCATCTTCTCTTATCAATTAATGGATTGATGCATCCACTGCAAAATGTGGACATTTCATAAATAAAATAGAGATGATAACATAGATATTTTGTATAAGCTCCTCTTTCAGTTAGATGGCAAAAACCTCATAGACATGACATTACACCTGAAATACTCTGACTGTCCCACTGATTGGAACTAGCTGGCTACCACTTTCCAGTCAATTCATTATTTCCTCATGTTTTGTTAAGGCTAATTATGGTGTAGTTATTATAAAATGGTACCAAGTAATCCTATGCATTCAATTCAGATAGAAATGTTCTAGACACCAGCTGCGGTTACATGCACACTCTAAATCTGATTATTGTCAGAGTTATGAGACAATTAAAATGACATATAAACAGCAAAATAATCTAATTTCTCTCTGATCATGGTCCCTCTGTTTACTCACATCAGGTTTTTTGGTTTTCATGTCATTTAAATAATCTTAAATATCCAGAAATTAAATAATAATCACATTCTGGTAGCCACTAAATTCACTATTTTGTCATTTGCTCCTCCTTGGTCACACACTGGTGTTAAACTACTTCTTGTCAAAGCTGCCCTGGACCAGACTGAAAAGGTGTTGCTGCCGATCAATATTGGTAACAGTCAGATGTGTAAAATGACTTACTCATATCCCATGCCGAGCGGTTGTGGGGATGGATCTAACAACGTTTGCATTTTGTGAGTTGTAACCCTACTGTCCCATAATAGTATTATTATTCAAGTAAAGGTTAAGTAGACTTATAATTTACATTTTGCCATGAAAAATGTACATATATAATAGACTACAAAGTCTCAAAAACTCTTAAGAGACCTGCTTGTTTCCATGGAGATATTGATTTGCCTTGAATGCTCTACTGTTTTGAAAAGCATTCAAGCTAACCAGGCTAAGTTACAAGTCAAATCTATAGAGAAGCGACCCCACTCACAGTATGCATGTTTGTCAAAGTGTTCTTTAGCAATAAAAAGCAAACTGAATAACTGCAAGACAGATCTGGTTTATTCATACAGTGGAATATTCTTGGCACCTCGTTGGAGACAAGCGGCTACACCAGAAAAGTTACAATGTGCACCTTTAATTTGGCTTCATACATGAAATTATGCTGTTTGATTAGTTGATGTAAATCTTAACTAGTTTATTGTCTTTTGTCTTAAAAAAAATAAATAAAATCAACCCCAAAAAAGAACACCAGAGACATCTAGTAATCATCATGACATTCCCATGGACTGTAAGTACATGTTGTATCCTAATGCTTGTAATAGCCTACGTGGCCGTTTCTCCTGGAGGCAGTGACAGTATTGTGTGGGAAAATGCCCGTAAACCTGCTCTGATGAGGGGGCTACATGTTGGGACGTCCTGGCTCTGTGGTTATCCTAAAGACCACATGGAGAATAACAAGGCAGGGCAATGGACAGGTACAGGCCAAAGCAGGTGAGCATGAGGAGATATGACTACTTTTTGGTGCAGCTCAGTCTAGTCTAGTTCATTTCTGGTGGTTTTCTGAAAGTCAAATATAAAATCAAATATTCACTGCAAAAAAAAATACTGGTCTACAGTATTCTTGCTTTCATAAGGCGTAATTTAAAGGTTGGTATAATTCAGGGTAAGCTCAAAATCGTTTTAATTCCCCCAAATTTGCAAATGTTAAATATATTCTTTATATCAGCAAGTGAACAAACAATTTGGAAACAGGGCTAGGGTTTTCCATGTTGATAAAACAAATATCCTTTTAGGAAATACACATCTTACTATAATGGCAATGCACTGGATGTACAGAACATCTTTTAAAGATACCAAAAGTGCATTACACAGAGCATACATTATCTAATGATCATTTCTCATATGGTTTTGTGCTCCTACTTTATATTGCCTAATTATCTGAAGCTGGAGTTGTAGTTATTTGTCCTTTTGAGAATTGGCACATTCAAGGTCACACACTGCCATCTGCTGGAGACTTCATAATTGATATTATACATCTTTTTACTGAAAAATTATACTGATTGAACATAGAATGTGTAATTGTGGAAGTCATCATTGTATATTGTAAAAATGTGCTCTGCTGCCCCTCTACTTTGGCCCACATCAAGTTTGTATTTTGCCAAATATCATTGTGTGGGTCTTGCCCTTTGCAAGTAATCTGGTTATCTGTGCTAAAAACAGAACACAAACAGGCCAAGTATTTTTCCATTTTTATTTAACAAATTTCCACAGCTCCAGGGACATCTTCAGTAATTTCTGTGAGGATAAAACCAAAAGGGTTCAATTAGAATAAAATGCAGCAACTGGATTTTATGTCAAAGAATATTTAAAATTATTGACCAATATTCTATAAATATATAATACAATCTTAACAGTTTTGACATGCATGAATAAATATTGCCCACTGCCTAGCATGGGCCCAAGCCACTACACTGTACTTGCACTCAGCAATGGAAGCCAAGCATATGACTTCTACCATTTAGGGTTTTATTTCTGACTTAGCTGGAGCATGGTGTATTGGTCGTTACTCAAATATTGTATATACAATGCTATAAAAATTAAGCGGCGAAAAGAAATGTATAGTTGGACTTTACTTACTTGGCAATGATGCCATCATTTTTAGACAGCCTCAAGATGGAGTCATCAGACTCTCCCTGTCAATGACAAAAAATGCCAGATTGGCTCAGTTTAATCAAGTCTCCAAAATTTAATTGTGTGAGAGTATACTAAATAGAAATAACTTATTACAGTTTAGCTAGCAACAAAACTATGCAACAATATATCCATGTTCCCAATACTATATTTAAATACATTCCTTTCCAATCACCCGAACTACCGAATACAAAATCATTGTCCAAGAAGTGTCCAAGTCAAATGGTAGGTACATTTTATTTCCTACATTAGCATGACTGTCTTCGAAAACAGACTAAACATTTTGTCAAAAAGGATAATAAAATCAAGCAATAAAAAAAAAAAAAATTGTTGTGAGTAGCAGTGCTCCAGTGAAAAATGTTTTGTCCTTAAAGACACCCACGTTGCCTAGTATGGATGTGTTGTGTGAGTGAGTGTTAGTGGTGGTCAGAGGAACCAATGGTGCCGTTTTACAACAACATTGCATCCATTGGCTTAGCCCAGACTGCAGTGGCTACAACAGTAGATTGTCACCACCAAGTTTATTGTGATTGAATGCTTGTAAAGCACCTTCAGAGTGTAAAAAATTATAGATCAAATGCATTATTAAAACGATTTTCAACAATATTTGGATATTCCAAATCATCATTCATATGAACAGGCTGATATCAAATACTATGTAAGGTATATAATCATTTGCCCGAAGTCTTTAGTGGACAGGAGAGCTTCATTGTACATTGGGGACAGTGAGGCGAGACAAAAATTGTCATTCAGGAGCTGAAATCATGACATGGGAGGATAACCAGACGCGCAACAGCTTGGACCACTACATCGCCATTAACCACATCTCCGACATCCATATTTTGAAATCGTGGTGAGCAAAAATATCGCTCTATAGTATTGTTTAATTTGATGATACAGTATTGCTAACATGGGCTGCTGTATCGATATATAGCCAAGAGTGTTTTTACCAAATTATTCTTTCACAGCGCTACAATTGTGTGGCCTATTTAGAAAACACTCGTTTATGCAATACATTTGATATATTCACCATTTTGATGATTAAAATAGGTGTCATTGGACAGGTAGTGGCTTAACAAATGTTCAGTTTAACTGCTCTAAAGAATCACAACATGTCTATCTGTCCTTACAAACATGTAAATGTTGAGCTCGTGTAAGCTGTGAATGATTAATACTGACCAAAGTAACTGTTTAGTGAACTAGAAGAATTCAAACTAAATGCACTTGGTTATGTTCATTCATTTTCAATAAACAGAAGATAAATGCACCATCAATGATTATTTTTTGTAAGAATGGGGCAGATCATTAAGGGTCCTGAAGGCCTTTATTTTTCACTGAATCATATCAAATCGGTTTTAAATATCTTGTATCGTATCAAAAGTGCTCTATATCGAGATATGCATAGTATTGTGGCCTATGTATCAAAGTATATATCGTATAGGCAACTTCTTAATGATACGCAGCCCTAATTTGAAGGTTCATTTCAAAAATAGTGAGGCTTTCTGCCTCAATCACACAGACCAGTCTAACCATATAGTTGTACAAAGGAAAAGCCCTTACCATTCTGCGGATGGCTCCACAGATGGCATAAGTCTTGAACTGGCCATTGAAGCGACCGGTTGACTTTTCCACCTATAGCACAACACACATTGCATCATTAATATGGAATGCACTGATTAAGTAGTTTCAGCCATGAAATGTAAACAGTGACAAAAAGGATTTAAAGTCCCCATTTTTAAAGTGCTGCTTCAGACTGCTGACATGATAAAACTATTCCATGTGTCTGCTTTACCTCGGCAATGTTGATCTGGACAGAAGCGTGGTCATTAGCTGCAATGATTCTGTTGCTTGCAGAGCTGCACCAAAACAGAAACAAATCACAACTCTGGCAAATATATGTTTGGACATTAGGGTGTAGAAAAAGAATTAAAATTAGAACCCCCTTTCCCACCCACACTGTAAGAGGACTGCACATTACATACACTGCAATGTTGTAAAATGCTAAAGCAAAGTACAATACAAATGTACAAGTTATCTAGTGACTGAAGAACATTGTACTTCGTTTCACTCTGTCCCTTACAGTTTTTATCCATATAAAATGGATATAATATAATAAAATGAAAAGTTTACAAATTCTTATCTAGTCATAGATTCATTTAGACAAATATTTCCGTTACAATTTGTAATACATTAGAAATTTTAAAGTTCTACGTAAATGTATAATTTCCATTCATCACTTACCATTTACGTGGGACGTACAAGTCCACGAATTCACCAGCGTCGTTCTGCATGTCTGTAGTTTAGACGGAGGGTCCCCTGCAAAAGAGAAAAATAAGAACCACCGCATGAATACGATTAGTGACAATGACATGACAGTTTAGAATAACTATGATCACACTGCGCATATATATATATATATATATATATATATATATATATATATATAAATAAAATAATTCTGCTGTGGAAATGTATATCATATATATCGCATTAGCTTTTAGCATTTGCAGCTAACATTCCGACCGCATGTGCCTCTATGGGCAGGACAGACTGGGGAAAACCTCAACAACCGTGAATCCTGGCTTTTAGTAGCTTAATTAAAGCCGCAAACAACAGATACAACTGGCTAACAACTTCAACTAAATATACAGTAATTGAAAGGAGAAGTTGGTCTGATTTAAAGAGTGATTTTATGTATTTTAGGACGAGAACGCTGCAAATACTGACCGTGTACGACAAATGGCAGACAGGAAAGAGAGAGGAGCAGACCCGGAAGGAGAAATAATGTCTTAGAGTGTGTCGCCCTCTGGTGGTCTACTGTTGCTATTACTATTGCTATGACTTTCACATTATAAAGGAGGAACCACTTAGTTTGGGGAAATACATATTATTTTAAAGAACAGTTTGAATTAATAAATGATATAAAATGAAACGTATTGATGTATATTTTATAATTATACCCTAATCATAATTTGGGTTGATGTCAAGTTTTAAATGGAAATTGTGGTGGCTGTTTACCCATATATAATAAATTATTACAATGATATTTTCTTGTTTGAAGAATGCAAAAAACATGATTAAGGATGTAAAGTTGATTAAAGTGTGAATTGTGCCTGAGTCATACTTGAAATAATCATTCAGGTATGGAGTTATAGATAGGAGATACATGTGTGTAAGCCCCCCTTTCCTGTTCAAAGAAGGATAGCCTTTCCTGATAAAAGTTTCCTTAACTCCCCTGAAACCATTTCTTTTAATGGCTAAAATCTGTACCTCACTATCTTCAGAGCAGTGGTTAGTGGCTTTGAGATGGAAACTCAAATTAAAACAAAGAAAACAGTAGGGGTAGCCAGTATGTTAATAGGTGTGAGAGCACCCATTAGGGGCCTGAACGATTATGCCAAGTATGACTCAGTCACAGTTCACACACAGTGTAGCTCATTAGACCTAGCCTACATACAGAAAGTGTAAACAAAAGGTGTGTTAGTTTCAGTGTAGTTAGTTCCTCCCTTCAGACAGATATAAGGCAGTGTCCACCGGTAATCTGACCAGAATTGAAGAAGCGGCTTGGATGAGCAGCGTCTTCACTCCTACAGCTTTTTGTCCAGTTGACAGATTTTAATTTTTCTTTTACTATGGATCAGACCTGAACGACTTAAGGATTACACAGACATCATTTTAAATAATTAAATATCACAAAAAGAAATAGAAAATTCTGCATTCTACCCAAAAATTATTCACCTTAAAAAGTAAAATATAAAGTTTTGCGTTCTCTGGTTTGTTTACTAGCAGGCCAAAGTGGTATATATATTTTCCATGCGTTCATATACAGTTTTGTGTGTATATGTAATATGAGCCAGAGCTTATGTTAGATTTTATGTGTTTGCTAGTTCTACGGTGTGAACCGTGATGAAAAAGTAAGACCACAGTAAAAATCAGTGAAAAGAAATCTCGTGTCTCTTGTGTTTGTGGATAAAGCCGCATATGTTACATTAGCGTAGCTTATCTGATTAACTGTTAATATCTTACCTTAACATACCAGACAGTTGTGTATGTGTCATGTTAGCATGCTGCACTGCTATTCAACCTCTTGTTCTCTATTTTATTGTTATTATTTTAACTTGCCTTTAAAGATAAAATTTCCCTTCTTGGTGTCAAATTTTGTAAAATAAATTTCCCCCAAAATGCGACTTATAGTCCAGTGCAACTTATATGTATTTTTTCTTCATTATTATGCATTTTGTGCAACAGTAGATCCCTTAAATATGTCCTCTGCAGTGTAAACAATATAGACTAGAGTGTGATGTGTGATGTAGAGTGTGTGGTTAGGCAATACCAGGCAAAAGAAGTTCACAAACAACTGAAAAAGACTTCGCTGTACACAAATAAATGTTTTATTATTTACAAGCTCCGTACTTTGCTTAGATTTATATTTGTATTGGAAACAAAAGGCATAAATGACTGTACATGCATTATTCATTATGCAGTATTTTAGTCACAAGTGGGTTGTGGGCATTTCTTGGTCATTTGGTATTCATTTAGACCTGGATTAATTTTACTTGATAAAAAATTCAAACGTATAATACATTAAACAGTAGAATGTGAGGGACTTAGTCCAAGCATAACCCACCTAAATACTTTTTTTGTATCCTTTTAGGTTGAGTTTCATATTTACAATTTATGCCTATTGGCAACATTTTATTGACCTAATAATCCAATTAACCTGTATACATTGACAATTAACTTTATCTCCACATACTTTGATGTGAATGTTTTCATGAAATTATATATCAACATTACTCCCTCTACTGGTAGAATAATATGCTTCTTACCTGAAGAAAAAAAGTTCTTCTCAAAATATAAACTAACAATTCCAACCTCACACACCATTTATCTATATTCATAAAACATACAGTGCAAACGTCAGATTCATAGAATACAAACATTAGTATACAGAGCTTAATGTATATGAATGTGCAAAAATGATACTTTTCATATCATTTCAGATACTCAATCATTTCAATGAACACATTTGCCATATTGAAATATTACATTTACAGAGCTATGGTTCTTTGCATTTCCCCCTTCACACACTAGGGGGAGACTTATGCACATGAAACAAAGTGAAGATTATTTTACATAGCCCTCATGTCCCATTGCCTGGTGCACGTACATTAAAACCCAGGCCTATGCTAGGATTTCAGCGTTAGAATTATGCCATAAAATAAAATCAAGAAAAGTACACATACTGGCAAAGTACTTGAACTGCTTCAAATAGAATTTGCTTAGTATATTTTTCAATATGAGCACTCTGTGAAGTTTGAACATCCCAGGTTTAAATCCTTGCTATGGCATATGATTACATAATTAATCCTGCAAAAATAACTTAATAAAGTAATTTAAATAAACAAAACTAAAAAGTATTCATGCTGTCACTGCCCAGCTTGTTGTTAGCTGGGCAGTGACAACAGTTGGAGCCCTGAATTGATCAGAATGAAACTAGTGAAGAAAGTGTATAAACTTTAAATCAGAGAGGACCTTCATGGATTACCACAAATATATGCATAACCTACCAGAGATGTGTGAACGTTAGGGAGAACAGAAGAGGGAAATAAAAGTATAGGCAACATAAAATGACTGGAAGCTCAAAAAGTCAGTTAAAGTGGACCAATTATCTAAGACTGACTTTTATGAGCTTTTAACCTGGGTATAATCGTGTTCTCTCAATATAAGTTTGCTCTGAGTTGTATTTAGATACATTCATTTATGTTTGCGTAATCCTGCATTATCATCATGAATTTGAGGCTTGAGTGCTCTGAAAATGTCTGTTTTCATGTACCCCTATCTCTGCCCACTTGTCTGTTTTTACTTTTGCTTATTCAAAAAAAATCTGCCTCTGTTCATATATATATAAAATCATAAATTAAACTTTGCTACATTCTATACGTTAAAATCTATGGTAAAATTGCACTATAAAGAGACAGGGCACAGCTGTTTCTGTTTCTACTATTATTACATATACTATTAAATCAATACTGTGATTTGCCATGAACAAAATGTAAAATATGGCTCTAAGTATGTTATAGTTTAATGGAAAATACCTGAATAGCATAAAATGTCTTCTTCACATTTTAAAATATATGGGCTATAATTTCACATTTACCTTAACAACCACTTAAGATTAGCATAAACGCAATGCACAAATTGTTACTCAGTCTTAATGAAAAACTGATTCACACTGCGGTAAAAAGCTGCAATTTCTCCAACACTGATTTTCTCTTATGGATTACAGCGGTTGATACAATCTCCCCACCGTGACTTTCATGCTATTGATTTGATTGACAGCATACAAATCAATGGCACTGCAGAGACGAATATTCAATCCCCTTGTCAAAGCCGACATACAGGTCCTTGGGGAATACCCTGGTTTAGGCCTGGTAAATTTGCCCCCAGAAGATCATGACTGGATTGTTGTGGTGTCAATTTACAAGCTAGGACCGTAAGATTAATCACAATTAAATTAAAAAAGCATTTTTTAAAGAAACATAAGTTCCTCCACAAACAATAAAATACCCTTAGTCTTATTCTGCATTAAAAAAACCTGTTAACCCTGTAGTTTACATCTGTACAAACATGTTCTGAAACGTGGTTCTTGTATTAGTTTGTCAGTTTGTATTTCAGTCTTCTGGTCAACTCTTCTGGATCTGTTTTAAATGTGGACTTTGAACAGAATCATATTCAAAACAGTAATCGCAAATCTGATCACAAATGCAATACTTGTCAGAAAAATAATTTATAATTTTGCATCACATTTGCATAAAGTCTTGGAACCAAACAAGGTAGACTATATGACCAAAAAAGTTGATGCTTGGCAAAAGGCCGATCCATGGATTTCATCTTCCAATGGTGTCATTTTGAGGACATAAATCATTCAGAACATGCAGTTTTTTCTTGATTGATATGGTAATGGTCTTAACTTTTTGTCATTCTGAAACCCATGGACAGCATTTCATATTGGTTCCTGTTTTAAGCAAATGAAATGCAAACTGGTACCGTTTCTATACATTTAACAGAAATTTAAGAATTAGCTATTAAAATCTCTCATAAAATATGGCAAAAAATTTCAATAGATTTTTTCAAGATATTTAAGGCAAGTTTGTATTCAATATACAAAATGAATGATAATGTTAAAATACATCTAAAAACAGTGACATACTACACATAAAATGAGAGCTGGAGAAGTTGGCAGGAGCAACATCGCTGACAGAAGACTGAGTTAAATTTTATGGAAATTTACATTTTATTGTTTGGCTTGTTCGGCTCTATAAATATATATATTTTTTTCTGTTTTTTCAGCCAAATCACAACAGAATTTGTCTTTTGAGCAGCAAATCCAAATATATTCTCCTTGCCTGCTTCTCCAAAATGGCAATTGCTATTTTATTTTCAATACATTAATCGATCCTGTTACAACGAACCATAACGAAAAGGTCCACACGCTAACATAAAGTGCTTGATGTTGGAAATGTATAGTGACAACAATCTGTATTGGTCACAAGCACATGCAAACTGTAGTTCTTTTATTCAACACCAGATGGGGCTATACAAAGTAAAGAGTGATTGGTTTTGTCCATAGATTTTGGCAAAGTTGTCCAGAGTTCCTAGGTTTAAGATTCACCTTGTCTATTGCATTATGTTGCTGTCAAACCATGCCAAATGAAGAACTTTTAAGGTGCACATATTTTCAAAAGTTACCATTAATTGCAAGAAAGCTTAGTTCTTCACATTAAAGTGTCTTTTCCGAGCAGGTTTTTGTATGCAGCTTGCAATTAGCTTTAGCACAATTTAAGGGTTGCATTCTAGCATCTTCTTAAATGCCTTCCTAAAACTGTCATCCAGGAATGCATACAGAAACGGATTAAGACAGGAGTTAGCATAGCTTAAGCTTGTGATGAAGTAAGAGATCCCAATTAGCAGTGGTGTTGTTGGCAGATCCGTGGTTAGTGCTACGATGGTGCTAAGATGAAACGGAGTCCAGCAAAACAGGCACACCGCCAATACGATGAAAACCATTATGGTAACTTTCTTCTTAGCCTTATCTAGTGCTTTAGCATTGCTATTTAGTCGCATGTTCCTCAGCTTATATAACATCATGGTGTACAAGATGCAGATAGTTGAAACGGGAATAGCGAATCCCAGAATTAGTGTGTAAATTCGGCTAGCTTTGAACCACAGGCTTTCGGGACTGGGGAAGCTAAGCACGCAGCTTTTTCTATCATCATTTGGGCTGATGTATACACTAGCAAAAACAGTAAAAGGCATCACGATGAGGATCACAAGAACCCAAACGCACAAAGATATGATTTTGGCTGCTCGGTAAGTGCGATAAGGCATCCGTTTGGACCTCACCGTGGACAGGACAACCAAATAGCGATCTATACTCATAACAGTGAGGAAATATATGCTTGAGAAGATGTTATAGTGATCAATGCTAAGTATTATTTTGCACAAAACCTCCCCGAATGGCCAGTAGTGGAGCAAATGCTCAGCAATGTTGATTGGCAAAACAAGCGTAAATAAATCGTCTGCGATAGCTAGGTTTAAAATGAACATATTGGTAACAGTCTTCATCTTGGGAGCTTTCAGGATCATGTAGATAACAGCTGTGTTTCCGGTAAGTCCCACAGCGCAGATGACAGAGTAAATGACCGGTAAAATGACATAAAGATCAGCGTAAAAGTATAATTCGGATTCAGGGGTGCAGGTTGAGTTTAAAGTGTAGCTGGACTCGTTGCACACAGGAGGTGCGTTGGCTTGCATTGAAATGTTCTCCATGATGGAAAAGTGTGAATTTTAAAGGTTTGTTTTAGAAATGACAAGCTTCTTATATCAATTTTGTAAAAGAAATAGAAGGAAAAAATATGTCCAAAGTTTAAAATGTGACTGATCCACAGTTAAAGTAGGGTTGAAAATGCTAGGAAAGCAATTGGCCAGTAGATTACCAATTCAATCTTCTTTGTAGGTCCTTGAAGTATTTATTTTTTCCTGCTAGCATGGCATTTACAGTTCATATGAAAGAAGACAACCAGGTCCATTCATGACACAAGGAATTATGGGTAATTATATTAATAAGTTGCATTTCCAGTTGACTCACCGGCCGTCTGTACAATTATATCTAAATCAGGAAGTCATAATCCTTTTACGTCTTTCCACAAAACCAAATTGGTCGAAAGTGAATCCACGATACGTACATCTTCATTCTATTCACAATTTTTTTCCAGCGTTGCCTCGGTGATTTTGTTGTTGCGCATTCATCTTTGGAACGGTCAATAAACCCATTCATTCAACTGAAGGGTGATGGGTTGACGTTGAATCCTCTGGCACTTTTTCCCTCTTCTTCGCTTCGGAAACTGTGAGCAGAAGACAAGATGATTACGCATGGACGACGCATCACAGAATCTAAACAAAGGTGAGGGCAAAACCGGCGCAAAGTACACACGCGCTAGCCAACGGGATTAGTCTAATGTCCAGTCAAACGTAATGTATGCGTGCCGTACCGGGCAACAAGTGCGGAGGCAGGGGAGCAGAGAAAGCTGACAGAGGATGAGACACGTTTTAAAAAGGCAAATACAAACATAGACCGGAGTGGAAAGTCAGGAGCTTGAAATACACCTGCTAATTAATTCAGACTGAAAAATGACATTCAAATTTGACAAATACTTTCCAAATGATATATTATGTTGTTGAGTTGTAATCATTTTGAAGCTCATATCTAACATAAATATCACTTTACACAACAGTAGAGCATCTTGCAGTGTTATTATTACTTCAAAATGACTTTAAAACCTACACATGTTCTTGAAAAAAAGTAGTTTAGCAGTCCCGATTCTACAGTCTATAAAGAATGAGAATAAAACAGTAATTCTAAGATAAAGCTTGAATAAATGCAAATCAGTTATATTAACAAACACGTACTAATTTCTTCAACTCAAAAATTGCTGTAGTGAACTTTAAAAAAATCAATTTTTAAGCAGAACAGATTTGAATGATACATGAGTTTAGCTTGTCCTTCTCTGCAGTTCTATAAAAATAAATAAATAGGCATAATTTTAAGCTCAAGGCTGAATAAAAGCGTTAAATTAACAAACATATACTAAATTTGATCGACTCAAAAAATCTCTGTTTGCGCTGATAACTTTAAAAAATCAATCATTTTAAGCTGAACATATTTGAGTGAAACATGAATAAATGATAATGTATAAATGAATTGTTTACCCAGGGCTGTGCTGTGGTCCAATGCTCCGGCTCCACTGAAGACACAGACTGCTCTCCCTGCACTACAACCCCCGACGCACTCTTTCCTCCTCCTCCTCTTCTCTCTCTCGTTTTTCTCGCTCTCTCCTCCTCCTTCTCTCTTATCTCCTTTCACCTTCTGCCCATTATCTTCCTCCTTTCCTCTCTATGTCTCTTTTTCGCCCTCGTTTGGATAATTTCTTGTTCAAATCATTTCTTTGGTGGTACTTGCGGGGAAACGTTTTAGAGCCACTGTCTTTTGTCTCTTCTCTTCTCTCATCCTCTCCCTTTAACCCATACCTTTTATCTCATCCCTCCCTTCTCTCTCTCATATTTTATGATAATTATTGGATGGGATATTGCACCTTTGTTATTACACTTTACATCTAAACTATGCAGCGTTTGATGCTCTAAACATCATTTTGTTATTTTTCTATGACAATGGCGATAACATTTTTAATCCGTTTTTATCTCATCCCTCTTTCACGTCTTTCTCTCCCTCTTGTGCCTTCTCTAGCTCTACCCTCCCTCCTTTCTCTCTCTTCTCTCCTCAACTTCCCTTTCTCTTGCCCTCGACTCAATCCTCGCTCTCTTCTTCCTACTTTGCCTATGTAATTTCTCTCCTTCTCCCTCTCTTTTTCCATCTCTCGCTCCTACCTGTCCTCACTCTATACCCCACCACCCCTTCTCTTTCTCGTCCCTCCCCTGAGCCTGTCTTCCCTGACTCGCTTTCTCTCTCCCTTTTGTCTTGCATTCTCTTACTATCTAATCCCCTCCCTCGCTCTCCTCTTCTCTCATCATCTCATCTTTTACGACCCTGCCTATGTAATCTCTCCTTCTCTCCTCTCTCTCTCCCCAACTTCCCCTTCTCTTGCCCCCTCCTCTCTCTCTTTCCCCTTTCTACTTTCCCTATGTAATTTCTCTCCTTCTCCCTCTCTTTTTCCATCTCTCGCTCCTACCTGTCCTCACTCTATACCTCACCCCCTTCTCTCCCCCCTCCCTCTCTTTCTCCTCCCTCCCCTGAGCCTGTCTTCCCTGACTCTCTTTCTCTCTCCCCTCTTGTCTTTCCTTCTCTCCTTTAACACTTACTATCTAATCCCCTCCCCATCTCTCTCTCTCCTCTTCTCTTGCCATTTCATCTTTTACGACCCTGCCTACATAATCTCTCCTTCTCTCCTATCTCTCTCTCTCTTCCTCTGTCATCTCTTGCGTCTCTCTCTTCTTTCTCCTCCCTCCCCTATGCCAGTCTTTACTCTTTCTCCTCTCCATGGTTCGGTGATCAAACACATGGCTCTATACAGCAGCACATGCGCCACACAGGTCACAGAGAGTCTATGCGTTTATTATCAACACATGCATTCTTAGTGTATTATTATTATGGAAGACACGATCCACTCCATGGTTCAATTCAGCTCATCATTTTCGCATCAAAAATTATGTCTTTTTTATTACCCAATTCACATTATTAACGCGAAGGTCGTTGATAGAAAAACTGCATTTCTGTGCTGTACCGAGCGCACTCACTGTTCGCTCAGTCCTTGTCACTTTGGCCTACGTCATCACAAGTATAATACTCCCTACAACTGAAGCATAGCTAAACTAGACTAGACTGGGGGGGGGGGGGGGGGGGGGGGGGTGTTATCCTGCAAGTGGCACATTGATTTCTGACTCTTTTTGTGCACAATGTCGTTTTAGGATTTGATAAATTTGTGGAAAATCGCGTAGTCCTTTTACCTCAGTTTTTCATATAAATAAATAAAGAGAAATATAGCAACACAATCAAAACATTACAGGGTAAGATGGCCGCTGGGCGCTCGCACGGTCTGGCAGGTGCTGTGTCTGCTGCTTTTTCTTATCTGTTTGGGCCATCTAAATGCTGGTTTACCCTCTTGTTTGTGGTTGCGACATGTTTGTTAACCCTAAGATGTTGCCTGATAAAAAGGACCACCGACGAGGTCCATCTACCGATCCTGAGGAGCCAGCATGTTCTGTTCTCAGTCTTTCTGAAAGAAGGGCGCGCAGACTTACGCGCAAAGGCACAATTAACCAAACAAGAACGCTCAAACAACTGGACCCGTGTGCTTTCTCAGCTCGCAATTATACTACTTCTTGCTGGTGACATCGAACTGAATCCGGGTCCACAACAGTACGATAAGAATTCAACTCCAGGCACTGTCCCGACATCCTTTGTGATTCCATTCTGGGACTATCATCCCATTGCGGCCGTTTGGGCTCGCTCACCTATGAGTAACGTGGAATCACCTCCCGCCTTGCGGTGGCCTGCTCTTCATGAACGTGGAGCGGCTGGCCCGTGGACTCCGTACCCTGCGGCGTCGGTGACAACAGGCACCCTAGTGTGGAGTGGCCCCGTGCAGGGTGGGCTGGGTGTGGATCAGGCGGTGACAGGACTCCCGTGCCTGCGAGGAGACTCTGCTTTGCCCGTCGTGATAACAGAGAGGTGTAATCGTCCCGGGATTGCAGCATTACACTCTGTGTAATGCACTACCTGTCAGCTGATTTCATACTGTCAGCTGATCCGGGAATAACCACCTCCTGCTGTCCACAATATGATTCCGGATCGCGTGGGATTCTACATTATTCTACAGCGCCCTTAGGATTTGTGGATAGCGGCACGCAGAGTGTACCGGCACAGCACAAGATGTCAAGGAACTTTTCACACGCTTCACAAACTCAAACTGCTCGGATTTTACCAGAGACACAGTCAGACACACGCCCAGAGGGGACCGGGACCTCTAGTGGTAAGTGTCCCACGTTGCATTCACATGTTTCTCAGACAATAAAAGCGAAAACTTTTAGAAATCCCGTCTTTAAAAAGCACAGGGCATCGAAAATTTTTCATACACTGAATCAAGCAAAAACAATCTGGGATCCGCAAGCCAAACCCAAAGGCTTATTAGGCGGTCATCTGAACATACGGAGTTTGACACCTAAAAGAGAAGAGCTGGAACATTTGCTCTGCAACTCCAACATAGACTTTTTGGGTCTCTCTGAAACATGGTTAACGCATAATTCTCCTGATTCCGTGGTTACTATGCCTGAGTATAATGTGTACAGAAATGACAGGGCAAATGGGAGGGGCGGAGGAGTTTTACTCTATGTTAAAAGCACTCTAAAATGTAAACAGATTGAATGGCCAGAAGAAGTCCAACTTGAGTGTGTTGGTGTAGACATCTCATTGTCAACAGGAATGTCTTTCACCATAATTTGTATGTATCGTAAGCCATCTGCCAAGTTGGATTTCTATGATAAACTAAAACTTCTTCTTAATAATTGTGATTTAAACAAAGAAATAATAATTATTGGTGATTTTAACATAAACTGGATTGATAAGAAGGCCAGAAAGCACTTGAAACAAGTCACAGACCATTTTAATTTTTGTCAGTTAATTGAACAACCCACTCGAATTACTTCACATTCTAAAACATTGATAGACCTACTTTTTGTAAATCATCCTGAAAGGATTCTTAAAACCTTTAACTATATGACAGGATTGTCTGATCATAATGCCATTTTCTTCTCCAGAAAACTTTCAAAAAAACGTTACAATAATTCATATAGGCCTTCAGAAGACTTATCAAAAAATATAGGTTTTATTCCAAAAAATCAACTATCAAGTCTTGTGACAACAATAAAAGAAATTGA
Source organism: Periophthalmus magnuspinnatus (assembly GCF_009829125.3). NCBI lineage: Eukaryota > Metazoa > Chordata > Actinopteri > Gobiiformes > Gobiidae > Periophthalmus > Periophthalmus magnuspinnatus. The sequence goes on from NC_047132.1 coordinate 15,929,580, forward strand.
CTGGAATGAAATAATACAAAGTGAGGACTCAGAAAAAAGTAGCTGTTGGTTTTTGACTAAAATTAATGAAATAATATCAAACTTTACCAAAAGAGGGCATCAACACAATAGAAAGAAAAATTCACTACCTTGGATAAATGATGAATGCAGGAAATTTATGAAAGCCAGAGACATGCAACTTAAAAAATATTTAAAATCTCGATTTATTACAGATAGACAAAAATTCACCTCCTTGAGAAATAAAGTGACACAATGTCTGCGTAAAGCGAAAGCTAAATTTTTCATGAACATTATTTCTGAAGCAAAGGGAAATGGCGAAAAGGTCTGGCAAAATCTTAACAAATTACTTGGAAAAGAAAAGAGAAGCACAAAACAAGAAATTGAGCTTAAAATAAACAATACTATAGTGTCGAATTCAAATCAATTAGTCACTGAATTCAATAATTTCTTTCTTAACTCTGTCTTAGAGATAACAAAGTTGTTTCCACCACCTGAGCTCAGCATTAGACCCATCGACCAAGCGTTGCCTGTTTTTAATCTACAGGAAATAACAGGGCTAGAAGTTGCCAATATTATTGGTTCATTAAAAAACTCTAAAACCAAAGACATTTATGGGCTGGATACACATTTCTTAAAGTTATGCAAAGACTCTTTTGTTGCACCAATAGCACATATGATTAACCTATCATTTAAACAAAAAGCTGTCCCATCTTCTTGGAAACTGGCTACAGTCACCCCAATTTACAAGTCTGGTGACAGATCAAATATAACCAACTACCGGCCAATTAGTATCCTTCCAGTAGTTTCCAAGGTTGCTGAAAAGTGGGTTGCAAAAATTATAAATGAACACTTAAACAAAGGCCATTCTGCTCTACACCCTTTGGGTTCCGTGTAAATCATTCCACTGAATCGGCAAATAGTTTTTTTATTGAACAGGTGAAAAGCAAATTAGACAATAATACATGTGTTGGTACAGTGTTTTTGGATCTTAAAAAGGCGTTTGACACTGTCAATCATGACATACTATTGACAAAATTAACAAACTTCAATTTTTCTCCAGATGCAATTGAATGGATTAAATCATACCTACTCTGCAGGAAGCAATGTGTACATATTGACAGTGTCAAATCATCCCTTGTAGATGTTCCAGTTGGTGTGCCTCAAGGATCAATACTTGGCCCGCTTTTATTCTCACTGTATATTAACGACTTACCTTCAATTTGTTTAAATGTTGACTTTCAAATGTATGCCGACGACGCCGTGATTTACACGCATGCGAGGAGTATAAAAGAGGCATCCTCCATTTTAACTACAGCAATGGAGTCTGTAAATGAATGGCTGCTTAAATCTTGTCTGTTGCTAAATACTAAAAAAACTGTTTGTATGATGTTTACAAAGCAGCCACAAGATTTAAAACAGTCAGGAGTGTTCTTGAGAGGAGAAGAATTACAAATTGTAACCGAATTTAAGTACCTTGGTGTCACACTTGACTCTACTTTATGTTTTAAGAATCATGTTAAAAGAATGACCAAAATAGTTAAATTCAATCTCCTAAATTTTAAGCAAATCAGGCCATTTATAACCCTTGATGCTGCCAGAGTGTTTCTCCACTCAATGATATGATCTCACATTGAATACTGTATCACAAGTTGGTCTTTAACAAATTTAAATACACTCAAAATAATGGAATCACTCTACAAAAAATCCCTAAAGGTCTTTGATAGGAAACCGCTTTCTTTCCATGTTTGTAATATTTTAAAAAAGCATAATCTTTTTAGTTTTGATAATTTTAAACATTTTAAATATGCATGTTTTATCTACAAAGTGCTACATGGATTAGCCCCGCCTCCCATGTCAGACCTTTTCAAAACAAAAAACACCCGAAGCATGAGGACCAGGGCCTCGTCCAGAGGAGACTGTGAGGTGCCCTATAGAAAAACTGCCTTTGGACAAAATGCTCTTTCTGTGAAGGCGAGTAAGATCGGCATCGAACGGCATTCCACTTCAAATAAGAGAGTGCTCCACATTATCCACTTTTAAAACTCAACTCAAACTCTGGCTGAAATCAAATCAGTCATGTGATCACTAATCAATACATGGACCTCCCTTCTTACTTTTCTTACCTTTTTTTTTTTTTTTACTCTACTTCTCACTTTTTAACTCTTGTATATTGTACTAATGTGATGTATTTGTTGTACTTTTTACCTGCCTGGGGACTGCGGATGTAAATTAGCTCTGTAGCTATAATCCGGCATATTTACATTTGTTTACAACAGATGTTCATTAATGTGCATTGTCCCTATCAAATAATTAAATAAATAAAAAAAATAAATAAATTATGGAAGCCCGTTTCCGCCATGAAAAAAAAAATAAAAGCCCCACAGAAAGTCGAAATTACGAGTTTTAAACTCGTAATTATGAGTTTAAAACTCGTAATTATGAGTTTAAAACTCGTAATTACGAGTTTAAAACTCGTAATTTCGACTTTTAAAACTACTAATTATGAGTTTAAAACTCGTAATTAGGACTTTTAAAAGTATGAATTATGAGTTTATAACTCGTAATTTTGGGAATGTAACATTTACAAAAAGTGAACCTTATCAATTTTGATTAAATGAATTTGGTATTTTAATAATTTCCTCAATAAACCAGCGGGGTTGTGACCAGCTGGCACTCTGCTCAGACCAGGAAAACGAGCGCTCACAGACACAGAGCACAGCTCATGAGTGGTCAGAACAGCACTCAGGGCCCACTGATTTGTTCAAGACGCCAGAAACTTTACTGGAGCTTAATTTATTCATTTTTTAAAAGTATGTAGGTGATAAACATAACAGTCCTCCTCCTGTCTCCTCTGCTCTGTACACTCAGTTGCAGTGTGCTACAAGCTCAATTAAGACTTTAAAAGTTCTAATTACGAGTTTTAAACTCATAATTAGTAGTTTTAAAACTCATAATTACGAGTTTTAAACTCATAATTACGAGTTTTAAACTCATAATTACGAGTTTTAAACTCATAATTACGAGTTTTAAACTCATAATTACGAGTTTAAAACTCGTAATTTCGACTTTCTGTGGGGCTTTTATTTTTTTTTTCATGGCGGAAACGGGCTTCCATAATAAATAAATAAATAAAAAAAAAAAAAAAAAAAATTACAAGACTTTCTTAAAGGCGCACTACTGTTTCTGCAGGATCCGGCTACCTGCTTGTCTCCAACGAGCTGTTATTGGTCAAGAATGTTCCACAGTATGGCATTAGTCACATGTATTTTCAAACAGGTGGCCTAAACTACTGGACAGATGTAGTTGAATAAATGCAAGACAGATATGTTTAATGCCGAAGTACGGAACATTGCATACATTCGCCCCAATACAAAAGTTACACAGTGCATCTTTAAATACAATTTGACACTATAAGTTCAACATTCAATACTGATAACATTAATCTTATATGTCAGGGATCACCTCTAAGCACTGAGTTATAATTCTGTTATATTACCTACCTATTTTACAAGCAGTTTCTACGACGAGTGAATGAATAAATACTGATTGAAATTGTACAGGGACTTGATTGTCTGGAAAAACTCAACAGAATACTCATACATTGTTGTTATTATAATTAACTTCCTTGTTCCTGTTTGTCACTGTTAGCCAATTACAGTTCTCTATTCTCTGGCTCTCCACCAATCACCTTTCAAGCTATTAAATACATATAAACACTGTCTTCACTTTTCTTCCTATTCCAAGGGGTATATAACTTTCCTATACTCCATCTCACAGCAGCAGCAGAACCATCAGCCTCCTCCATCCCTCTTTATCTTCTTTTCTTCTCCACTCCTACAGTTTACGCCCTGGGGAAGATATAACCAGTCCACAGTTTCTCTCATTAACAGCATCACTCACATCTCTACATGTCTGTGTCTGTCCAGGTTGAAATAATATTACCTCAAAATGTCACTACAGAAAAAAATGCTAAACAAACACCAGTTGCATATGGATCGACTCGAAAGGAGATAAATGAGTGTGTTAGGAAGATAATAACTTAATAATTGCTTTGGCGCAGTGACTGGTAATGCATTGGAGGCGTAGAGCTGGATATGAGATAAGACTGTTCCCCCGGGCCTAGACATATTACATATTTATGTAAAATTGACTTTTATGAGATTTTAATCATGTTTCCCTCATCATTAACTCACTGAAGGTTGTATTTCAATTGGTTCAAGCATGTTTAAGTAATCCTGTTATTGTCCTGCTTTAGAATCTTGAGTGCTCAGAAAATTTCAGTTTTCACCTACCCCCTGTTTCCACCCACTGCTCTGTACTCTAAGGAGTGGGCCTCTCAGTTCTACAACAGGAAGTCAATGGACTGTTTTTTGTTAAACTCCTCCCACGCCCACGATTTAAATACAGCTGCTAAACTGGGCAGTACCTGGAGGAGTAAAGGGGACAGTGAGGGGACAGGAGGGGCAGGGTCTGGTCATATGAGAAACAGTGTGATTGGTCTAACAGGTATTAATTTCTGTTCTAGGTGTTTGAAATCAGAAACACCTGGATTTAAACAGAGCAGTCTTGTGTGATGTCATGTAGTACTTGAAATTGTAGTATTCAGTGGAGGCAGCACACACAGTTTTTGACTGTTTTTGACTAAAAAGCTGCAAATACAGGCTACATAAAATAGCTTAAAAATGACAAGAAACAATAGATAATATTATTCAAACACCATATGCAGAGTTTAGTAGCAAAAACAAAAGTTCATTCAGTGTTTAGACCCACTTTAAGGGGACTTTAATTATACATTTATATAATTGCTTACAATTAACAAATAAATGAATAAATAAATAAATAATAATTAGGTGAAGCTTGTGCAGGCTAAGGGCAGACTAGTTTATCTGTAGGACATGTAACTGTCGTGATCCCTGTTTGTTGTCGTCCTGTGCTGTGCTCCCTCCTCCCTCACCTGCCTGTCTCTGGAGCTGGGCGGAGTCCTGGTTCCTCCTGCGCGCACCTGCAACCCATCTATGCAATCAACATCACCTGCTGTGGATAAAAGGAGTCAGGACCAGACACTTGGCGCCGGAACGTCCGTGTGTTACACGTGAATACAACTGCTTGGCTTAGTATCTTGGTATTTTTGTAAACCTTTTGGCTCACTGGAATTTTTGCTCTTTCCCAGACCTCCACCCGAGAACCAGCTCCGGAACCCCTGCGCCTGCACCTGCACCTGCACATCTACCCTGGTATGATCTCACGTTGTCCTCGTCTTGCACTCGTGTATCTCCCTGGTCACGGACCCGCACCCACGCTCCCCAGCACCTCTGGATCTCTGCACCATTCTGTGAAGCATCCTCGTTCCCCTGGCCTTGTGTATTAATGAACTTTAATTTCTATTTGCACATTTCTGTGAATAAAACTCTTAAAACCTTCGTGAGTCGTGCAGTTTTGGTCCCTCCGTCTTGCTGGTTACGACAGTAAACGATGTATTCTCAGGAGACACAGCAGGTGGCGCTGTGAGTAGAAACTGGCCTATTGTGATTCTGAATGTAGAGTTGATTCAGAGAAACTGGCAGTGAGTGACCATTTCTCAACCACTGTTTGGAGCCAGCCCAGGTAATCAGTCATGCTTTCTGACACGTTCATGGAGCTTTTGGCACTCTTACTTAAAAACAAACCTTTTTCAATTTGACGCTTTCTGCATGGCTGCACATAACATGAACAGGTGCAGCTAAATACACAGAATAGCAAAGCTAAATCAAATGCAGTATATGCCAAAACATCCTCCATGGCTCACTTCATTTAGATACTTGAGCTGTGTGTTTTCGATATTGCTTTAAAAAACATCTGGTGTATTTTTTTGTTTTGTAAAACTAAACACTGAATACATTTTTTGGCAACTAAACTGTGTACATGGCATTTTAATAGCATTATCTACTGCTTATCCTAGTCATTTTTGACCATTAATACAAAATGGGAAGATTTGCAGCTTTACAAACAAAAGTGCTTGTGTGCTGCCTCCAGTGGCCACTGCTATTTCAAGTACTAAGTGATTACAAACATCTGCTTGCAGGGGCGGTGTTTGAAGTGGGGATACCTGTTAGAGCAATCACACTGTTCCTGATACCTCCAGCCTGCCTCATCCTCACTCACACAACCGCCACTTTGCATTGGTGGCTATGCCAGCAAATGTACATTTTTGACCATATGTTTTCACACTCAGTTTAAGGCAAAAGTTAGAATTGGGAACAGTTAATTTGGTTAAGGTTAGGGTGTAGGGATAGGTTTGGCAGAAGTGCATTGGGGAAAAAGTGACTCCCCCAGACCATGCCCATCCTTTCCCCTCACTCTCCTCTTTAGCCCGCCCTGCCCAGTTATTTGAAATGTGGTTATGGGAGAAGTTAAGGTGTATACTCGCACTTAATAGGTATGTTAAGTGCTTTAAAGGATCTCTAAGTAACCTTGGTCTCTTCTTCAGGAAAATACCCTTTACTCCATACAGTGTATTGTGAAAGCTATTGGTGAAAAAAGTGTATAAACATGTTTAAGGTGCGAAGCTACTGCTGGGTAAAGACAATTTTATCTACTCAGACACTATTGGATGAGAACCATGTGGATGTAAGTGTTTATAACTGAGTTGTAGAGTTGTTCCTCTGTCATGGTTCAACACCTGAGTAAGCTTAGCTCTTCATTATCAAAGGGGTATCCCAATTCCGTTATGTTTGAACTTACCAACAATGGCAGCTATGTTTGCTGTTTATTGTTATTATTCCACACATTGGTGTAAAGTTATGAAAACTAAAAGTGTGTTTCTATAAGGACCCCAAGAAACAATGCAGCTAATACATGTCCGGACCAGTAATTAGGTATGTACAAGCCTGTTGTAATTAGAAATTAATGTCATTACCACTAGTATGGATGTAGGTGTAATTATATTTTTGTGTGTGTTTCTGTTTGAGCTACAGTACTTGGATAAATCCTCAAACTTTGGACAAATGGGAGAGAAACAAATGCTGCCTCATGGCACTTTTTGAAGACATGCATGAAGTCCTGGACTCCAGGCCTTCAGATTATGTTATTATGACCTCTTTTCAAGAAGACCCAGTAACAATATTGATGGTAAGCCTGAAAAAGAAACAATGCTCATACAGTTTCCTGTAAAAGTGCTCAGTGGTGGCTGGAAGCTAACAACTGACAGGAAAATAGAAGCTAAGACACTCTAGTATAAAACATTGAAAAGCCTTTATTTAACTGGGCTGAATCATTATTTTAAAATATTGTGTAGACACCCACAGCAGCCTTCTATTTAAATGGTTTTGAAATAACAATTTAGCTTTAAGCTAACCTTTAACCTTTAGTAAAGGCTTTTGACAAGAAGGTTAGTGGCCAACCCACTTATATAGAGCCTGATTAGCAAGCCCAGCCCTTGACAGGATGGTGGGGGCTGTCAAACACTGAATATGTGTCATGTCTACCATTCTTTTAGGAAATTTTAGAGCCAAGCCTCTGAGAACAGCTGCTGCCTCCCAGATTAGGCTGAAACTCAGCCCTCCACAAGTACTTTGATAGCAGTTAATCCTCCTGAAGAGGGGCATTCAGGAATACTCAAAACGGCACCAGTCCAAGTTTATTATATATGATTAAAAGTTGGTTTACCATAATATAATTTTTCCAAGATGTGAGTCTGATCACCATTGAATCTCCCTGAGTTCAGATGGGCCTGATTGAAAGGTAGAGTAGCCAGTAGCCAAGGGACATGCATGGTTTCAAAACAAATATGGTTGCTTAAGGAAATAAAAATATCATGGGGACTGATTTATCTCTCTGTTAATTTCAGGTGAGAGAAGATTCTTGTTCAAAATGGTGAGTGACCAATGAGCTACTTTTTCACATCTGCTACTCAAAAAAAAACCCAAATCTGATTGCAAAGCCATATTTGCGCATGGCTTGAGGTGTGACGGTGGGGACCAGACCGATATCCCTCCATATAACAAATACAGAGAGATATCAGTTTGCACTTTCCAGATAAATAATAATGGACTCACAGTTCCTTGCACCTCCCCCAGTATAGATAAGCCAACTATTTCACTACCAATTTGATGACTACAATATATACTCTCAAAGCTATAAATAACTTCTTAGAATGATCTAAACAAACCCTCTTTTTTACTTAAAAACAGGTTCACAGTTGTTTTGTTTGGGGGAGCAGGCATCTTATCATTTGTCTCTAAAGTTGAGATTGCCTTTGTGATCGCATCATCACTTTCCTCTGTTGTGCATCCATCTCCACTGTCTGCGAGTGTCAAAGACATCAACCAACTGACATACATGCTTTCACTGCACTAAGCACTGTAGAGAATGCAGAGGAAGTTGGCCAGGCTGTCTGTCAATAGAGATCTTCTGTTTTTCATTATTTCAAGAATGACAACATTTATTTAACCTATTTGAGATAACAATGTGTATGAGCATTTGAAATTTAAATATTTATTTTAAAGATCCCGCACCAGATTTTTTTTTTCTTGTAAACCTAGGAAAAAGGATATGAAAAAAATAAAAAATAGTAGTAGGGCTGCAATATTAATCACAACTGAATCGAAATCACGTTTTGAATAGATGCTATTTGCAAAACGTAAAGGCTGCAATTTTCAAAGAACCATAATTTCCTCCACAAATAAACTAAAATAACCTGCTAACCCTGTAATTTAGATCTGTGCAAACATATTCTGAAATATGATTCTTGTTGCCAATTCTTCTACACACCTTTAAAATGTGATCCTTGGACATAATCCTACTGAACATACAGGATATCACAAATCTAATTGTAATTCAGTTATATGCAATTAGATACAAAATTGTTCAGCCCAACAGTTTGCATGATGTCACTGAATTTTGACAATTATTATATTTCCTAAAAACAAACAGGTGTTCAACCCAAAATTGTTCTGTTCATAAAGGCAGAGAACCACATGAATCAACGGGACTATCTGTCACACCGGTAAACTGGACTCAAATGCAACATGAAGTGAACCGTCAAATGTCTCAAACTACAACAGAAAGTGTCCTTTAAGCAGGTAATTCAGAATATGCTAAATCAGGGACTAAACAACTGAGGAATAAAGTCTTATTTAATGTCAATGAAAATCTCTTCCACACTGGAGATTCAAATGGGGAAACAGGCTGGACCAATAAACTCAGGAACAGATAACTCCAACAGATATAAATGCAGGTACAGAATTGCAGAAATGCAAACAACAGAGTATATCAAAGGAGCTTGAAAGTTGCTCTTGTCTTGTCAACAATCTAGCAAGAACTAACTGAACAGAAGCAGTATATATAGGCTACCCTGAGCTGATTAGCACAATGAGAGGCAGCTGCTGGGAAAACAGGGAGGTAACAAAAGAAGGGCTGGAACAGGCTGAAAAACGGAGCCGGACTGAGGAAAAAAAACAAGCAAACAGGTAGAACTATCCTAGAGAGTTGGCTCACTATCATGATTCAACAATACTGTGAAAGAAAAGATTAAACTGGTGAACTTCAAATTTAAGCATGTTCTTCACTCATGTTTCAGGGAGTACAGGGTTTTTAACATTTAAACATAATATTAAGGGTCTTAAAAATATGAAAAACAGAACTATTTCATTTAAAACAGTTTGCAGTGGTCCAAAATCATTCCTCACTTACTTATGTATCCTAATTATTCACTGTGTTGAGTTTGTAAGCGATTTTCTGTACTTTCAGAGGCCAGAACGGAATTTAGCTGTCACAATAAAGCAAACTACAACTATCATGCTAACAGTACACTTACAGTAAAAGCTTTATAGTTCGATGCAAATATTACACATCAGACTTACGTTGACCTCAGAAGTTGCTTATACAATATATCTGTACAGGGGCAAGACAAATTTTGCTAATATTAATAAAAGTTACTTACTTATAATACATAATCAATAACAGCATCCGAAACATTGGAAAAAGTACAAATGCAGATTTAATCATCTTCTTTTAATCAAGTTTCAAATGATTTTAATCATCATTAGTTTCATGGTAATGTTGATGGGAGATGAGCATATGGAGGATTTAAACTTTCAATTATGCAGATTCTGTAAAAGAAGAAGTGCAGAGTGAGCAGCCACTGTTGAGCTCTATTCTTTCTGACAGTGTAATTTATTAGAAACAACTGTGGGTAATATGAACATAATATAAATGTCAGTGTCACAGTTATTATTTCATCAGTCTTTTGTTGAAATATGTTATATTTTTCTAATTTTTGTCCTATTTTTTCCATTTAGGGTTGCCACAGTGGATCGGAAAGGATCTTGTTTCCTTTCATTCAGATATTCCTGTGCTTCTTGACCTATATCCACCAAAAAATGATACAAAGAAGACGTTAGTAATAAGGTTTGGGTGTTTGTTTGAGAAGTACAGCAAGATGTAGTCTTGAAGGTCCTTTCTGTTGAGGGCAAAATATATCAGATGTGCACTGAGGGGAAATCATTATTTTACATTTTGTTAATTGTAAATGGCCATTTTGAGCTAAAACAGGTTGAAAAATAAAAATGGCTCCATTGACTTCAGGTTCAACACTGCAGAACTATAAAGCCTCTTCGTAGTGGCATTTCACCATAACGAGCAGTAGATTTTCAATACATTGTTTTATTGTTGAAAAAATTACTGACATTTTTCAGCCCTACATGTATGACCCCGACAGTGAATGTTTTTCAATAATCGCAAGTAAGTTCAGAGTGGAGGGGCGGGGATAGGGGGTAGATGAAAACAGCAATTTTCAGAGCAATCAAGCCTCAAATGCAGCAGGACATTACAGGCTTATTCAAACATGCAAGGATCAATCAAAAGACAACTCTGAGTAAGGTAGTGATGAGGGGACACCATTATAACATTATGCATTTTATATCCCCTAGAGAGTGTGAGGAGGCTGATGCTTCTGCTGCTGTGTTGAAATAGGGGTTGGGCACATGAAATGGCAGGGGAAAGAGGAGATGGAGTGCGTTTATGTGATGGGTAGAATTCAATTACAGAGGTTTAAAAGAAATTGTACTTTTCAGAGAACTTTTCTAGCAGCATACTTTTACTCCTACTTGAGTAATGTTTAGTTTAAAGTAACAGTACTCTTACTTGAGTAAAAGTCTACAAATGACAAAGGCTTTACTTTGACAATAGTAAATTATTTCAGCATTTTTGTTTTTTGCACCTTTCAGATAAAAGTTCGTTTTTCTTATTTTTGTGTCGATCCTTTGAAAATACCAGATTTTGTGCATTCTTTAATATTCTGTCCTTCCAATGACAGTCACTTTAAATTGTAAATCAGATTTTAAGTCCCTACAGTTGGTAGTTTGGGTTGTAGTTTTCTGAAATACTTGTCTACCACTACTTTGCACTTCTATATAGAAAGTATTAATGTTACTCTTACTTGTACATTACATTCTCACACAAAGTGAGAATGTAAAGTAATGTAAAAATACCATCAATTACGTTTCAATTTCATAAACATTCTGACATAAATGACCTCTCAACATAACATATCCCTTTTTATTATATCATTTATTTCTTCAGGAACTCTACTAGAGTTGGCCAGGGAGTGATGTCGTGATGGGAACAGAAAATTAGATCAGTGATAATCTAACACTTAACTGGAACTTGGTGTTGAAACGAAGCTTGCACAGTGGCAGGGTGGTTAGAGTTTCTATTTTACAAAGCTGCAAACTTCTGAAAACATTAAAAGAGGTGACATTCTCACAGCAGGGGGTGGAACGATACAACTATTACATTTGTCATTCACCAAATAAATTCTAATCACATCCTGCCTATCAGGCACTCAATCAGGCAGGCTGTGATTGGCTGAACCCAAAACAGCAAAAGGTCACGAATAAGATCGAGGTAGAAAATGCAACCCGACTGTATTGCAGGGTGGGCTAGGGGTAAAGTCGCAGCACACATGCAAGGCAGTGTTATCTTTTGGTGAATGTCACTTCCACTCCTTTTATGAGTCAGAAATTCTTTAAATAACTGTATGTAGCTGGTGGTATTAAAAAAACCTAAGAACTAAAAAAAAGTACTTGAGTCACAACTGAACCTGGGTTGCCAGTGCCAGTGCCTTAACCTGCATATAGAGGACACATACAAGTTTCAGCTCTCTTCACACAATTCACTTCCAATAAACTTCCTCAAGATATCTTCCAGTCTACAGAGCGATTTAAATGAGAAAAGTGTTTACTGTAATAAAGACAAGTGGATCTGACAGCCTAAGAACCTATACTTTGCCTTGGGCTCTAGACCCTTTGATCACCTCTGCTCCTCTCAACAGTTAAGACTAGGCAAATATTTCAAATCAACTCACAAATCCCTGCTGTAGTCTCCATTTCCCTTCGTATGTCTGTATATGGAAACGTTTCCTCCTCTACCAATCACACTTTGGCTTGAAAAACCAACAACATCCATAACTTAAGCGATATTATACCTGGGGACGACATAGGCCAAGATAACAAGGACTGAGCTGACAGTGTGGGGCTGGCACAGCACCGAAATACAATTCCCCTATCACAATTTTTCGGTTAATTTGACTTAAAGAATGATGTCATATATTTAAATGACATGTGGAAAAGTTCATCAATGCAATCACAGATATAAAATCCATCTATCAACCGTTTGACAAGGCTTTTAGTGCTTTGACAACCCTCTTATTTCTCCGTCATTCACATGACAGCTCATTATATATTTCATTTTGATTGAGCCACGCAACAGTGACACCATCCATCCATTTCTTTCTGCTTATCTAGGGCCAGGTCGCAAGGGCAGCAGTCACTTTCCTCAGACACTTTCTCCAGCTGCTCTGATAAGACACCAAGGCATTCCCAGGCCAGACATTGTTCCTACAGCATGTCCTGGGTCTTCCCCGTTGCCTCCTTCTGATGGGATATGCCCAGAACACCTCCCCAGGGAGGCATCCAGAACAGATTCCAGAGCCACCTCAGCTAGCTCCTCTTGATGTGGAGGAGCAGCAGCTCTACTCTGAGCTCCTCCTGTGTGACTGAGCTCACTGTATCTCTAAGGTAGAGCCCAGCCACCCTGCAGAGGAGACTCATTTCAATTGCTTGTTGCTATTATAATTACCGTATTTTCTGGACTATACGTCACTGCAGAGTATAAGTCGCACCAGCCAAAAAATGCATAATCAATGAAGAAAAAAATATATATAAGTTGCACTGGACTATAAGAGAAATTTATTTTACAAAATCCAAGACTAAGAACACACATTTTATCTTCAAAGGCAAGTTATAATAATAACAATAAAATAGAGAACAACAAGCTGATTAATAGTACAGCATGCTAACATAACACATAGACAAAGAACTGTCTGGTAAGATATTAACAGTTAATCAGATACGCTACGCTAATGTAACATATGTGGCTTGTCCACAAACACAAGAGACACGAGATTTCTTTTCACTGATTTTTATTGTGGTCTTACTTCTTCATCACAGTTCACACCGTAGAACTAGCAAACACATAAAATATAACATAAGCTCTGGCTCATATTACATATACACACAAAACTGTATATGAACGCATGGAAAATATATATACCACTTTGGCCTGCTAGTAAACAAACCAGTGAACGCAAAACTTTATATTTTTCTTTTCAATTGTTTCTTAAATAGTGCTCTGTTGGGTAAGACATTTACAATATTGTTTCAGTTTGGTGGGAAACGATGAGTTTACGCTTGCTAGGTACAATATCTGAACTTGTGAGATGCTGGACAGTCAGTGTGACCAGAGTGTTCTGAGATAAAACATCAAATGCTGCCAGCTGAATTAACAGCAGTGCAGGTCACAACACAAGTCACAAAGATGGCACACAAGTAGATGTAGCACCGCTCCGGAAGTAGATGGCTGCCATACTGGTAAACAAACCCAGAGTGCCCTCACGCAGTTATCAGTGTGACAATGGCCGTGTCTCAATTTGCGAAACTGCCCTTAAATGCGCTATTCGAAGTGTGCTTCGAAGGGCTTTACGTAACTTCTGGCAGGACAAGGGCTGTCCTATTTCAATCCACCCGACAAATGCGCCAGACGCATGTGCCCTGCACTTCCAGCATTTCCACGGAGATTGGCTGTAACTGAAGAGTGCATCCATGCATACTTCATGCACTGCTATGTCCCATCATACGCAATACGCAATACACGTTCAAATGTTCGCACTGATTTACCTGACCTACAACAGTGCTACATGAAACTGTTAAAGCTGAATAAAGATTATTCAGATTTAACAGATTCTTATTATTTAAGAATTTAAGTACAATCTATGAAAAAAGTGCAATTTATAATCAGGAAAACATGTATTTATTCAAGGACAATGTACAATGAGAACATAAATGTTGCCATTTGATGCATTGTACAAGAGTTAGCCTTGGGCTAATTTACATCTGCAGTCCCGTGGCAGAGAAAAGAACAACCCGTAAACAAACAAAGAGACAATGTGTTGAAACACAAAAAGTATACATGCATTAAAAACTACCACTCTCTTCCATACACAGATACACATTTATACATTCAGAGCCAGAACCATTGGAGCATAGAACCTAAAGAGATTAATGGTTACAGTATCTGCGATCTTGTCCTTTCAGTCATTACCCAAAGCTCATGACCATAGGTGAGTTTAGGAACATAGATTGACTGGTAAATCGAGAGCTTCTTCACCACAATAGTCCGATACGGCAACTGCATCATGCGACCAGGATGAAAACCACACTGTTCCTTCTGAATCCAAGGTTGCACTATCGGTCCAGTTCTCCTCTCCAATACTCTGGAATATACTTAATAGGAGAGCTGTCTTTAAGCAAGACTTTCTCAAATTGATTATTTCAAATATTAATTTGGTCATACACTAACCATATTTCTTATATATCAGGGGTCATATTTTGCTCAGTCAGCCCAAATTGGATTGAAATGAAATTGGAATGAAGCCTTATTTATAGTATGGGCCCATGGTTTAGTCGTGTTAACCCCCATTTTAGCTTTAAAAAAATTATGCTTTATGTTTAAACTTTGGATAGACAGTCTTATTGCTTTGATCTGTGCTTGTAGACTTGGATGGATACTACTTTTGACATGTTCCCCAAAATGTGCTTCTTGTCAGCTGAGACAGAATGACTATACGCCTCGTGGATTTCTTTTCTGTGTGATTTATGCTATTGTTCAAACCCAAGGCCCCTCTACCCGTCGGTGTAGTAGGAGGGAGAATGAATGGTCCCATGTAAACCAGATGGATGCACTTTGAAAGATGATTGGGAAATGTGGCTTTGAATTCAATGGAGTAGAACATTTTGGTGTCAGTCTTTTTCACATTCAAGCACAAATATGAATACATCTTTACACTTAGCTGGCTTTCTCAATAAGATCAGCATGGATGTCGAAAGCTAAATGACACTTGGAAAAACTGTGTTTACTGCAAAAATGACTTTTAATAAACCCTGGTGATGATTGATGGAGAATATTAGTGTAAGGCCATTTCTGAAATACTAACCCTGATTTTACACATGGAGCTATAGTGACACCTTATGTAAGCATATATTAAAAACTGTCTATTTACACCTGAGATGTTATGAGTCATTCTCTGAGGTCCTAGATCCGAGATACACTGTGATGCTTTAAGGGCATAAGTTTCTTGGAAAGCCTGGTGACAGTGAAAAATAACCAACCAATTCATATAAGTTTAGTTTAGTTTAGTTAAGTCTTTTTTTTGAAGGGACAGTGCACAGCAACATTAAGCTCATAAAAAACAGGGATGTTCTGCACCAGATTATAGCTCAAGAGCTAGTCCCATCTGTCTCTGTTTCAACCCCTGGTTCTATATAAGTGTGTTGGCCACTAACATTTCTGTCCTCTCCCCTCTCCCCAGGATGCCGATTGGAGTTGCTTCTTCAGTTCTGTCATGTTGCTGGTGGGCACCGCCTTATATCTACGTGAAGGGAGGAGCTAACTATACTGACACTGTAAAGGGCTATTGTTTGTAGTTTCTGTATGTAGGTTAGGTCTATTGAGCCTAAATGAGCCTACTTGTTAGCTCTTTTGTTTTCTTTGTTTCCTTTGTTTGCTTTGGGTCTGGGGATGGAGTTATATATAGGAGATAAATGATGTCTAAGGCCCCCATCTCTGTTCAAGGAAGGATTGTCTTTCCTTACAAAAATTGCTTCTTTAACTCCCCTCTACTCTGGATTAAGAGATAAGATTTAGAGTTTCTTGAAAGAAACAAACATGAGCAAGAAGGAAAGAAGAAACAAGTGCAGGGCTCCCACTGATGCAGCGGTTTGGTGAGTTGTATTTTTTATGCACTTAACTTATTTTTGCCATATTTATCTGCCACGTGTAGAAGGCTGTCCGTGAAAATAAAACCTACATTATTCCAGTCCGTGGTGCAAAAAAGGTTGGGGACCACTGTTGTAGAGTATGGATAACTCTGAGTTTGTGCTGTAGTGGATGGTGTGAATCAAACAGCAGGTGGTTAGTGTGTGTGGGTTTCCTGAAGACTTGTCCCTGGAGTCCCCAGTCCTCTCCTATAGTTACTGCACAATCTTGAAGACCAGTTTGTTCTCCTTGCGCTCTTCCAGTGTGAACTTGATGTTTGAAGCCAAAGCATTAATATGTTCAGTAAAGGGTTCCAGATCTTGAATTTTTACTTTAGTCCAGTTGTCATCCACGTGCTGATACCAATGTGTGGGTGGAGTGCTTGTAAATGAGGCCATCACATCCTGTTCAAATTGTTCCACATGCAAGCCAAAAGGGCTCTCCTGCACCCCTTGCAAAGTTACAATGGGCTGTGAAAATTTATCTCCAACATGACACTGGAAATATTAAAGCATATGTCAAGCTAAGGTTGATATGCAGCTCTCCCACTGTGGCGTGCCCTTCCTTAGTTACAAAGGTTGCGAGAGCCCTTTGTCACTGCTTGCAGTTTTCATTTTGGTTTAGATCTGAGGATGGAATTATAAATAGGTGATAAAAAAGGTCTAAACCCCCCCATTCATGTTCAAAGATGGATTGTGTTTCCTAACAAAAACTGCCTCTAACTCCCCTCTCAAACAGTTGAACTCTTAAGATGCTAACTGCACCATAACTGCAGCTCTTAACATCAGACCAGAGTCCTCATTTGGACATGATTCAGGAGACCAATCGACCAGTCGCTAACATCATGCCCATAACTGTCTTATTTCATAGCCAGTTAAGATCCAGTGAAGGAAAAGAAGTAGAGAAAGATTGCACTATTATCTGCCTAGGGTCAGCTCATAGCAAAAGTTCCAAAAAGACAAACTCATTATCAGTACACCCGACCTGGATGAAATTAAAGGAATAAATAACTGTGGTGTATTTGTGTGTGCTAAATCCCTTTCTTCAGCACACTGTCCTCTGTGTAATGGGGCATTGATCTCCTGGGGTCACTCTGACACTAAACATTGGATTAGAGAAACGCTGGACACTTCCTGTTCCTCTGACACATGCATTAGTCACCCGCACCTCGCCTTCACCCTGCCTATGCCAATTTATAACTATACATCCCAGAAGACACAGAAATCATTTATTACTGGCCCCTTGTGGATGGAGTTAGTACTATTGTGATTAGTAGCAATAATTAGAGGATGCCTACATGTTGGTATAATAGGTGGGACAGCACCCATTAGGGGCCTGAACGATAATACAAAATATGACTCAGGCACAGTTCCCACTTAATGCAGTTCCATAGATCTAGCCAAGAAACAGAAACTGCATATGAACAAGTGTGTTAGTTTTAGTGTTTTTAGGTCCCCCCTTTCAGACAGATATAAAGCAGTGTCCACCAGCAATCTGACCAGAACTGAGATGGCGCTTAGATGGGTGTGAAACGTCTTCACTCTTAAACTTTTTCTCCAATTGACATAATTGAATTTTTCTTTTGCTATGGATCAGACAACTGAGAAATTACACAGACATGATAGTATAGTAATTACCTCACATGTAACCAATTTTTAAGAAATGTTTGTCTTGCCTCACAACAGATAAATGTTTTATAATTAAGAGCTTTTACAATATAATTATAAAGCATGTTATTGTCAGAGAATCAGGAAGTGCGGTGTTAGCATGCTAGATTAAAGTTACTGTGACAGCCTTTGAAAATTGAGAAACAGGCTTATAAACTCATCACCTTGAATAATTAGAATGTTAAGGATATGTTTGGAAAGAGGAATAAGTTCAAGGTTCAAGTTTATTGTCATGTGCTTAAAGTACTAGGCACCATAAGCTGCTCCATCCTTAAAGGTGGTGTTCATTAGGATAAAAACTATTAAAGCTAAAGGTCCCTGCCTTGAGGCTTTGTAAGCGGATACTTAAAGAGAGGAAGAAGAAGAAGAAGAGGCAGTTTTTGGACAGCAGCAAACTGTTTAAAATAAACTAGTTCTGTTTTTCCACATAAGACCATAAAAATCTTGTGAAAAATATACATCCTTAATGGAAGCAGAGTTTCCTCTCCACAGATCGGCACTGTATCTTCACCTAGTTGAGCCAACTGCCTGCCTCCATGGCATGGGATAGAACACTGAAATATTTCACTCAAAACAACTCTCCATGATTTCAAGCAGTTGGCAGACCCTTCATCAGAAGTTCTAGTTTAGCCCTGGTTTCGTCCTAGTTTAGCTCTTTGCCAAGGCGTTGTTTAGTCCTTGATTTATCTCTGGTGCTATCCAGGTTTAGTAACTGGACACTTTGGGTCAAATATTTATATATATTCCAGCACCTCTCACACATGCATTACTCTTCTCCTTGGCCTCTTTAGGCCTTGACCCCTCATGTATTTTCAAAACGTACCCATCCTCCACCACCCCATACACTCTAGCAGACTAATGTGTTTTCAGCTTCACAGAGGAAATGCCACTTAAACATATAGGGTCTTGCCATTTACAGTCGCTAATAGAATGAAATAGTGTTAAATTATAGGAAACAATGAGGTTAAATCTGTCAACTGGACAAATCACTCTGACAAGATTTGTCCAGTTGACAGATTTAACTTCGTTGTTTGCTATGGATCAGACCTGGACGACTGAGGGTCTACACAGACGTTAAATTATAGGATTGTAAGAAACACATTTGAACAAATGTAAAAAGATCAAAATTGGGACTGACTGAATGGAAAGAACAGAGATGTTGTTAGATGTTTTGGAGAAACTAAAACATTTTCCAGATTATACTTGATTGTGCTGGCAGAGCCAAGCCTACATTTTACAAAACAAACCTAAAGAGCCCCTAATGCCTCATAAAACACACACAAAAAAATGCATTGCAAAAGATCATTTATTTTTTAAGAATTGTGCAAAAAATGTTCATATAATTTTCAAATAATTTAGTATCAAGTTTGCACACTTATCTTTTTAGGGGACTTTTGCAGTTCTGTACAACCCAGTAGCAGCTATTGTTTTTTTTTCACTCATCAATGCAGGTGAAATCTTTCTTGCACTGTCAACTGATGTGCTGTATACATCAAAGTGCATTGTGCTAGATAGTATATTGAAACAAATACAAGGAACAATAAGAGGATGCATTACAATACAGATTCATTATTATTTTCCTGGTGCATGATTAATTAATTCTTTGTCATTTATAATTGTTCATCGTATACAGAAGTATTTCATCACAGTACATCTGTTTATAAGCAATTGTATGCAATTATTCCCCATGATTTTGATTGTCAAAAGTGACTGCTGCATAATGCTACAGCGATGGGCAGCCACTTCTTTGCCCCAAGGCAACTGTGACTGTTGTTCAGACTTAGTGGCTGTGAATAAAGAGCTTGTGAATGGTAATCAGAACTCATTCATGTACAAGTGTACCCTGTGAATGAACAATGCCAACTCCAGAGACAATGCTCTTTTGTGCACTGCCAAATAAAAGCAGTTAGATTGAAAAAATAAATAAATAAAAAATAAGACAAATTGAAATATAAAAATATAGGCAGTGACTTTAAAATTACTGGTGTGAACAGATGAATTTGAAATTTAAAAGGACTGCATTTCACTGTTTTTCACACTTAGACTTCATTATTTTAGATTTGTCTTTTCATTTACATTGTTTATGAACCCTTGCCTGAGCTAAACACCTCTCCAGTACTTCACGATATTTTACAAAAAAATACGTATACAATCAGGGACGTGCATGGTCCGTCCATATCAAAACTAAAATGGAAGCATTCAACTCTGAGGTGAGAATTTTTTTTATTTTGTTCAAAATGATGTGTGATCAATGAACTCCGTTTCATATGTGACACTGAAATAAACAAATCTAATCTTGTACAGCCGTGTTTGACACCTCGAATACTGCAGGTCGTGTTCAGCAGGTACTTTGAGTGGGTTACTTGCAGATTGCCTGTTACACCAACCATGCTAACTGTGGTGTGTATTTGACCAAGGCACCAGACCACTGTGGTCTCCAGGAAAAATATACTTCCCACTCCTCTCCAGACCTGCACCTCCGCAGACCTGCACTCCGCTAAGATGGGTGTAACAAGATGTTAGAAGAATTGCAAGTAGAAAGCTGTTAGTGGAGAACATTCAATTCACAAGTACAGAACTCTCTTACTGATTTCTGTGTTTTCCTAATGGCTAGCAGCAATTGGTTTGAGGTTAAACAGAGGATAGAGATTAGGTCTGAATTACTTTCAGTTTTCGATATGTACAGATTATTTCAAAGATGCACTGAGATGTACCTTTTCTTGTGGATATTCTGCCACCTGCTTATGACCTCTATAAGGGTGGATATCTAAGCATATAGTTTAAAGTTAAAACAAGGTTCAGACTGTTTCCAATAATGTCACGATGGAACTTTTGTATAGAGTAACTTACTAACATTGAGTGAGTAGACGTCTGGGCTGTGAGCACTTATCGTTGAGTGTGTTGACACATGGAACTAGAGCCCTGGCTTTTCTAGTCTTATCCAGTTCAGAATCCAGAAAAAATCTATAGAGACTCTGACTTGGTTCATTCAAAAGTGAGAATGTCACGTAGTTTATGTTAGACCGATAGAAAAGTGCACTAAAGCTCACAATAGTTATTCAGTGGAAAGTGGTATTTTGTTATCTGCTAAATGTTGCTATAAAACCTTAGCCATTGTCTTTCTTGTATGAGTCTATAAGTTAAATTCTTTTGGTCACCTTGGGATTTCACATTTTCTAAGTTAAAGTCTACATTTGAAAAACACACTTTCTAAATGACACTTCCGTTTCCAATGATGCAACAATCAGTATTTTTTATACAGAGAGATAACAGTCTGGTCACCACATCGTCTGTCAAGCCAGAACCAAACATCATCATGCAATCAGATTTGTTTATTTCAGTGACGCATATGAAATGAAGAAACTCATTAGCCATTTATCATTTACAAACAAAATCACATTTCTCTCACCTCAGCTTAACAGCCTAATGCTTCACTCATTGATTCTGCAGAAATCTGCCATGTTTTTCAAAGTGCTGTTATATATTTTTTTGCCTTTCTTTTTCCCTCATAAGCAGCCATGTTTGTTTTGATATGGATAGACCACACGTGTCCCTGATTGGCTGTCAGTCACATCCATCTTAACTCAGGGAGATTCATCGGTGACCAGATGCACATTGTAAAGTATTGGAGAAGTGTGTATTCTAGATCTCAGGCAACAATCCAAGTGCTCAACGACAACTTCACATTAATGGATTAATGAAACAAGTGAATGAAGTAAAGCAGTGGTCCCCAACCTTTTTATCACCGCGGACCGGTGGTTGGGGACCACTGAAGTAAAACACAACTACAGATATGTTTTTGATGAGGAAGCAACAATGGTTAAAAAGCATGGTTAATAAAGTCGATTTTACATGTAACCTTTTTAGAAGGTGGTCCACTACCTGTTTGTCTTCTTGCAGATGCATTTGCTTTGCCTGCAATGTTCCACAGTCTGGCATTAATGCTATCTATCTTGCATTTATTACAGTTTGTGACAGTTCAAACCATTACCATAAAAACATGAATTTTCAGTGTAAACGGGAGGAACTGTCCACAGATATGACCTGTAACTTGGCATGGTGGCACACCATGCTTTCTGCATGGAGGGCGATAAGTTTAATGCCTTACTGTGGAACATTCTAGGCAAAGCAATGCCAACTCACTGAATGAATAGCTTTTCAAAAGAATTTCACTTTGACATTTTTTAGACCTATTTAACTTTCAAAGTACTAAATTGATTACTCCTAAAACCAATTTTAAGAGTTTGAAATATTTATTATAAATAATAATAATAATAATAATAATAAATGCATTTTTGTCGTTGTTAAAAGTATTTATTATTTTGCTCATAATAAAAACCAAAAAAACCAAAAATGGATGTCTTGTTTCTCTGTCATCTTTTTTCCATACCATAACCCTCCTCCCTTTTCCACACATACACGCACCACAGCTCCCCGTCAGAATGATTAGCCTGCTCTTCTGCGTTGCCTGGATACAAGGTGCGTTGGTTTCGTCAGCCGGTGTGACTGGCCAGCTGTCCACAAAGAACAACCTGCTGAATAATATACAGAAGGACAATACATTCATTTGAACTTATTTAACATATCCCTCATCTATGTATTGTTTAGTTTGTTTACTGATGTTAAAATTGACTACTTTGTATTTATGTGCTGTTTGAACTAATCTTGAAACCAGCTTGATTTGCTCATTCATATACAGAGCACAAATGGAAAATTCAAATTGCCAGAACACAGATAATCAGATTTGTTTATAATTTAGTTAAGTTGTTGGTGAAGGAACAGCCCTCTTGGGATAGTGACTGGAATACCCAATACACGGCTGCTCCCTCTTTTCTGTTTGAGGAAACTTAACTAAAACACAACTCTGCCCATGCCATCTCTCCCACAATGAGGGAATAATCTCCATGTGTGTATATGTCAAACAAGCTCTGTGTTTGACTTTGACTTAGAAATTCATTTTCACAAAGTACACAACAACTACAACATGCAGTAATACTACCCGATAATTAAATATTTCAAATCTGTCAGCCATTTTTGAGTGGGAGAGAGTGGGGAAGTTGAGACTCATTTCCCTAATGAATAGATTGTACTTTCCTATGTAATATCTTTGTCTTTGAGGAATATCATAATGTTGAACTTGATCATTTCTATTAGTGACTAGACCCTATTTATTTCAACAAAAATCTGCATTTTAAGAATATTAATTTTAGCAGGTCCCTTCTGTATTGAATTTTGTTGGCCTACATAATGTTGCAGCCTCATTTGAGCATTCCAGGTTAGTTGTCTGTAACTCGCTACCAAGTTAAATACTAGTAGGCAACAAATAAATTGTGTTTTTTTTCCCCCCGTCTTCTTTTTTACGTCTTCTTTTTTACTGCAGGGGTGTTCAACTTACTAATTTTTAAATGTGGTCACATTTTTATATAGTGCTCTCCCACCTGCAAGGCACTCAAAGCTCTTTACATCAAGGAACCACTCACCCACTCATGCACACATTCATACACATTCACACACACATTCATACACATCCACACAAACATTCAAACACACATTCATACACATCCACACACATTCATACACACCCCCACACACATTCACACACATTCATACACATCCACACACACACACGCACACCCCATAGTCTCCATAGTCTAGAGCTACAGGTGTAAGATCAAGATGATAGGAGATTATCATATATTATTACCACATCTTTATAGCTAGTTTTGATATTTGAGTTTTACGATCATTTCATTTTTGGAATAACACAAATCATTCTCAAGTGTTATTTTCACATCACAGCGGCAGATAAAAGGCAGAGCTTATTAATGTATGTTTAAGATTATTTACGTTTGACCTATTTAAGAAGAGGAAGACATCAGGTGTATCCAGGGTTACCTCTGCCCTTCTCACATGGTGTCACATGACTCTCACTAATGCTTTTCTTTTCGAGGTCCTCTCCTATCTCTTTTGACCTCTTGTCTTGGTTTTCTATGTTCTCTCCTCCTTCCCGTGTCACTCTTGTCTTTCTTATGTCCTCTCCTCTTTCCTATGTCCTTTAATTTTCCCTATGTCCTGTCCTATCTCCTTGGAACTCTTGTCTTCTATGTCTTCTCCTCTTTCCTACTATATGTCCTTTCCTTCATCTTATGTCCTCTGCTCTTCCCTATGTCCTTTCGTACCTCCTCAGTCATCTCCTATGTCTTTTACATTAAGTCTTTGCTTATGTCCCCCTACTTTGGAAAACCCTCAATTCAGTGCTACAGAAGAGAATAACAACATGAAATTGCCTCTGCTGATGTTAACGTTTAGCAACTAACCCCATTGACCTCTGGGACAACGGTTCATTAGACAGTGGTTAGCACAAGTGCTTGTATTTTATGAACAAAAGCTGTCAGTTGAATGAATTAGTTTGGTAATCATGTGGTTTTATGTTGGATTTGGGGGAAGCAAAACTGTCAATTATAATTACAAGGAATTCTTTGACTGACTTGGATTCAGAAGAGTGCCTGCAAGACTAAATGTTTTATTGTTAATCATTTTTATTGTTTAGCTGATGCAGTTTTAGAAATTCTATTTTTAAAAATTCCAGTTATAAATGCATCCGAGTGGTGTAATTTAACCTTAGCAGTATTGAAACATCAACCAAAGCACACATAGAGAAAGAGACAAAATGTTCCATTTGTCTTCATTTATTTGTTATCATTGGTCTTAGTTAATTGTCTGATTATTTTGTTTTTGACTGTTTAAATTTATTCATGAGCAATAAATAGTTTCCATTTTTCAAGAGGTATTTGCTTGTTTGACAAATTAGATTCACCATTTTGATTTTTTCACATTTACAATTAAAGAAATTTCACATGTTGTTGTATCTGACTCCGAAATTAATCATGAACATGGACATGGCACTTGATAACCAGTCATTCAAACTGGAACAAGGCAGCAGTGGCTTCTGGGCTGGTACATGCTGGGAAGGATTTCCTAAAATGAAATATGTAGTTACACTCGCACATTTACACTAACTTCATACCCGACTGTGGAACACACACTCGAAATCTACCTCAACATGGCTTAGGGTTTCCAAAACACCGGACCCTTGGGACTGTGACCAGCCCAATCTACATTGAACACCAGGCATTGTGCTATGACACGCTCCCGGGACTCATGGCACTATAGGTTAATATGGGTCAGGAGCAGTGAAATATTACTCACGTTAAAGATATAAGCATAGAGCAGCCAAACCATACAGACCGACACTGCTTAAGTACAAGAGGTCAGAGGCCGAGTAAAGGCTGTGTTGAGTAGTTTGGATCAGGTGCCCTGTTAATTTGGCAGGCGTTACAAACTACCATGACCTGCTGATTGACCTGCTCATTCATACAACCATAGAGGGCCTATTTTTTTTTTTTTTTTTTTTTGCATGTGTTAGGCTACTTTGTACACCACTCCACACAACGCAAAATAATGCATGAGTCTTATATAGCACTTTCACAGACACAAAGTTGCTTTACAATTTTGTGCTGTATTCATTCAGGCCACATGGGGTAATAAACTATTATTGTAGCCACAGCTGCCCTAGGGTAGATTGACAGACACAAGGCTGCCACCTCCTACCTCCAACTACCATCACCAGCACACACACACCACACACCACATTTATAATATGCAATGTGGGTGAAGTGTCTTCCCTAAGGAATACCAGGATCTCCCATCCAAGCACTAACCAGACCCAGCCTGGAGGTTTGGTGCCTAGTAGTATTTCCATTAATTCAATTAGCAATCAGTACTTTCCATTAGTCCAACTTACACACTGATTAGTTGTAAGTTGGACTAATGGAAAGTACTGATTGCTGATTGAAACATGCTAAAAAGTCAGCCATTGTTACAATTACTATGCTGAGATCAAAAATAGTTTTGTGGATGTCTTTGGTCAATAAAAAAACAAAACAACTGAAAAAGAATTCGAGGTCTGGAGATGGACTAAATCATACAGGATTACTTAAACATAAGCCAAAGAAGCTAGACAGATCTATTTCTGATGACACTTTAAAACCTCACTGTCTATCCATCCATCCATTCATTTTCTTCCATTTATCTGGGGCCAGTGTCACGTGGACAGCAGTCTAAGCAGGGACTCCCAGACTTCCTTCACCCCAGACATATCATCCAGCTCCTGCGGTGGGACCCCAAGGCGTTCCCAGGCCAGCTGAGAGACATAGTCCCTCCAGCGTGTCCTGGGTCTTCCCCGGGGCCTCCTCCCGGTGGGACATGCCAGGAACACCTCCCTCACTGTCAACTTAACATAAAATATCTTCACATTTCAGCCTGGATGGACAATAAATTAAACAGAAATCAATCTAAAACAGTATTTTCATAAGTATGAGGATTTGAGAATATATTGAGGTTTTCATTTCTAGTATTGAACTATTCTGTGTTACTTCATCTTCTCTTTTCTTCATTTTTCTGCAGGCTACGGAGTGTATTGGGTTACTCTTTTGAATTCTGAGAGTCAAAAAGAACTTGATGATTATACGAAATCAAACTTTCATAGCTTGGTGCCCTGCCAAAATTAATTTCTATTCTGGTCCCTGGAGTTAAGCTTGAGGTGCATAGGGAGCCTCGGGCAGGCAACAGGAGGCTGGAGTTTAGTAGTAGCTAAAAATATGAATTACAAAGTGCCTTTCTATCACTATGTAAAAAAATAGGTTTAGTTTTGTGTGTTTTTAGCTTTTCAGCTTTTCAGAATTTCAAGTAACATTTGCCAAACAGAAATATGGTCACTTCTCATTTGATCTTGGTCAGCTTGTCTCCAGTCCTTCTTAGGTCCTATTTAAACCTCCTTGTGTGGAAGCATAGTCAGACTTGAACAGCCGATACTAATGTGCAGTGTTGTGTATTCAAGTCACTGGGTCCCGGACTGATGGTAGATAAACTTCTGCTGCCTCAGACATCCAGAGTCTCACGCCTCTCTTTAAAACTGTAGGAATTGTTAGGACAACTCCAGTACTTTTTGGCACTATTGACCTTACTTTTGGTCCCACTAAAAGTTTTGCTGCTAAAATATGATTTTAAGTAGGTTGATTTGCGTAAAATGTTCAAAGTTCATGTGCACCAACAAGTCAACAATGCACGGATTCTCTGGGAGATTTTAAAATGGCTCTGTAGTCTGTATAGAACTGATTTGCTGTGAGATCGACAGCCCCATGCAAAATAATACAATCCGAATAACGATGGTGGCGCCCACGTAGTTTTACAATGAATACTTACCTGACTTCACCCCAGTACTCAAAATGCAGTAGCTGTGGTTCGTCCTCGTGCAAACTTGGCAGGAAATGGCACACACTTTTGGACTTTTCTGACTTTTGACAATGCTTCGTATTGGGTGTGCGTCTCTGAATATTTGATCTTAGGGATGTTTGTTTTAGAATTCCCTTATTTCTGAGTGTGTCTCAGATCCTTGCTCCTTCCATCACACACACACACCCCTGCTCTGTGCTCTATCCCTGAAAGAACTGCAGTAGAACTATGACATGCAACACCCAGGCAACCCCAAGAAAATTCTCTCAGAAGACGGTTTTAATCCAGCTTTAGCCAGTTCATAGTGTTGTTGTTATTGGTTAGAACGCCGCTCCCACATTGCTTCTAGGGATGTCGTAATATCCTATGCAGTGGTTCTTAACCTGGGTTCGATCGAACCCTAGGGGTTCGGTGAGTCAGTCTCAGGGGTTTGGCGGAGGTCAAGACACGCACCCGACACATATGATTAGTGGACTGCGAGCGTCTTCAGACGTTGGCCCAATTCAACAAATGTACCCTTTGATGTGTCTATTGAAGTACCTGCCCAACTTAAATGAGCCGTTTGAACACTGCTCACGCCTCACAGACCCAGCTCACAGTCCTGCGTAAAGACACAGCCCTGATTTTCAGACGCTGTGTGCAGGAGCAGGAGGATCAGGAGGACGTAACTTTCGCCCGTCCCTCATGACGCGCTAAAAAGCTTGTCCGTAGATGTATAATGAAAATCCTGATAGGAAATTGCCACAGAAATCTATTTGATGTAGTAACAAGTTTATTATATCTGTGATAGATCTGCTCTTGTCTCCGCAATGACGTATCACGTTTAACACATCAGACACGTCACCCAAAAGTAGAGCCACAAGCGAGTGAAAATGAGCCAAAACAAAAGTCTGTGGAGAGCTTTTTAACAAAGGGGAAAAGGCCAACTGAGGAGCCAGAAGAGGAGACTACGACCTCCAAGAAAAAGGAAGATAAATTTAAGAGACAACACCAGGAGTCCCACTTAAATATGGGTTTGTCGCCACAGGTGATTCTCACGTGCACAGTCCGCTCTGCATAATATGTGGGAAAAGCAAATGAGGCAATGAAACCTTCAAAACTACTTTGGCACATGGAGACTGAGTACCTGGGATTAAAAGATAAGCCTTTAGAGTTTTTTGAAAGAAACTGTGGAGCAGACTAGACATAATCACACTGCAGGTGTCATTGTCTCTCATCACTCCTCGATGGGTCCACCTCATCCCAAAGACACAAGTGCAGAGCTCCCTCTGATGCAGTGGTTTGGTGTGTTGTATTTTTTATGCATTTAACATATTTTTGCCATATTTATCTGCCACGTGTAGAAGGCTGTCCGTGAAAATAAAACCTACATTATTCCGTTGCATTATTATTATAATTATATACAATGTTATCTTCATTTTAGATGTCAAAAAGTATTTGCGGCTCCCAGTGTTTTATTTTCTGTGGAAACTGGGTCCAAATGGCTCTTTGCGTGTTAAAGGTTGCCGACCCCTGTAGCGTGATGGAAATTAGGTGATGGGTGTGTGTTAAAATGTTAAAAATAATAAATAGCATAAATGCAATAAGTTCATTATTGAAATACATAAGGTTCAAAATTTAAATAATTTCAGTGTGGTAGAATTAAAAAAGGTCATGTCTTTGTAAAAAGGTATGTATGTAATTTGTTGTGAGTTCATGCATTTTATTGGTTTTATTCTTTGAACACAGTGATGTTAATGCATGATTCATTTTGTGCACCAGTAAAATATCCATATGTCTTGAATATGAAAAAAAAAAAATATATATATATATATATATATATA